>NW_012267312.1:146075-380782 GCF_000151885.1 Dipodomys ordii
CTTCTTCTTCTTCTTCTTCTTCTTCTTCTTCTTCTTCTTCTTCTTCTTCTTCTTCTTCTTCTTCTTCTTCTTCTTCTTCTTCTTCTTCTTCTTCTTTTCCTCCCTCTCCTCCTCCTCCTCCTCCTTCTCTTCCTCCTCCTCCTTCTCTTCCTCCTTGTTCTTCTTCTTTCTTTTTAACAAATGATACTTAGGTATGAACTCAGGGCCTTATGCAGGCATTTGCCACTTCAGCTATTCCCCTAGCCTATTTTGCTGGCCTCTGGGAAATTCCTCCACATGTCTCTTACATAGCTGACAATAGAGAGGAAAACCACCATGTCCAACTTGTTTGTTGAGATGAGGTCTCACTAACTTTTATCCTGGGTTAGACTTGAACTGTGATCCTCCCAATTTTTACCTCCTGGATAACTGGAATACCAGTGTGTACTTACATACCTGGCCCAGAATTTGGCATTTATAAGAAGAATTTTAAAGATACTCTCTGGGATTGCAGTTGTCTTCATCTCCCTCCTTAGAGATTAACATTATGATTTTTTTCCTTTAGGTGTCATTTCTCAATTACTTCTATGTAGCACTTGATTCATTTCATGCTAGAGCTATGTTTATGTGATAATTTCTGAAACATCTTGACCTCTCTGTGCAATAATACAAACATTTCAATTTGGGGGATCATCTAGGAAATTTCCATACAAAGGGAGCAAGTACAAAAAATAGAGGGTATAACCTACTTAAGGAAAATAAATTCTGATGCTGCCGGCACAACTTGGTGTACATCCTGGAATGCATTTCTCTTATTTTTTCCTTTCTCTCTCTGTCTCTCTGTCTCTCTCTGTCTCTCTCTATCTCTCTGTCTCTCTCTCTCTGTCTCTCTCTCCTTCCTTCCTTCCTTCCTTCCTTCCTTCCTTCCTTCCTTCCTTTCCTCCTCTCTCTTTCTCTCCTTCCTTCCTTCTCTTTTCTTTTCTCCTTTCCTTCCTTTCCTTTCCTTTCCTTTTCTTTCTTCCTTTGCTGGTCCTGGGGCCTAGGTTCTGTCCCAGTACTAATGTTTTCAAGGCTAGTCCTCTTGAGCACAGCTCCATTTCCATGGACATTTTTTTTTGAGACAGGGCATTGCTGTATTGCACAGGCTGGCATGGAATTTGTGATCTTCTTGCCTCAATACTCTCAAGTCCTGGGATTACAGGGCACACCACTATGCCTGGTTTAAAGAGCATAAAAACATGACTCAGTATAAGCCTCAAAAGACTAGGATACTGGAAAGCAAAGCTATAATGTAAATTGCATACTGAACTCCAACTTGAATTGATGAGCCTTCACAAAGAATGAGAAGGTTTTGAAAAAATGTAGTGTTATTTTCTTTGCCCAAAGGAATTATAGTTGCTGCAATTGAGATTCTGATCTGTTTCTCTCCTCCCTCTGTTCTCCCTCTCCCTCTCCCTCTCTCTGTCTCCCTCTCCTCTCTCTCTCTCTCTCTCTCTCTCTCTCTCTCAGGGAGTGATTAAATAATACCACCAAAGAGCAACCATATTAGAAAGTTAATATTAGAATATGACAGAATGTTTTTACAAATACTTTTCAAGGATTTCCTCTTGTATAGAAAGGGGATAATAGGGAAGTTCTAGGCCATTATAAAGATGAACAAAAGTTAGGTCTATTTCTTCTTTCATTCTGCCTACAGTGAGTTAGGCAATACTGGAAATACAAAGTTACATGAGGTCCTTAGGCTGCTTCTGGGAGATTCTACAAGGTAATAGGTAACAATTCAACCATGACAGAACAACAAACTAATATCATTTCTTTTGTACTTGCTTCTTTGGAACTGACTTCTCATATTCCCCCAGAGGGGACTTGTCTTTCCTTACTCCTCTACCATAGAAAGTGACATCTCCTTGAACTAGATTTTGAGATGTGGGTACATGAATTTCACAGGAAGACAAAAGATGGTAGGAGGATAGTTATCTCTTCAGAGCCTAAACAAAGAAAAGCCATATGTGTGTTTGAGGAAGAGTAAGTAATCTTTAATGAGGTAAAACATGAAGTAAAGGGCTGGGAAGGTGGCTCAGTGGTAGAGTGATTGCCTTGCATGCATGAGGCCCTGGGTTCAATTCCTCAGCACCACATAAGCAGAAAAAGCCAGAAGTGGTGCTGTGGCTCAAGTGGTAGAGTGCTACCCTTAAGCTGAATAGCTGAGGGACAGCGCCCAGGCCCAGAGTTCAGGCACCATGACAGACAGACAAACAGACAGACAGACAGACACAGACACAGATACAGACACAGACACAGAACACACACACACACACACACACACACACACACACACACACATTACGAAGTGCAGTGATAAAAGATACCTTGTGACCATTTTCTTTCTTTTCTTTTTTTTGGGGGGTACGGTCGTGGGGCACAAGCGGAAATTATTAATGACCAGAAATAGGATACTGGCAAATGGGAATAAATTATCTGTAAAATAATTGTAATGGTCTTATGTAAGTTAGAGATAATATTTTACTCTGTGATTTTGTGCCTATTTACTTATTCCAAGAAATATTACAGAGCAGCTGTTATATGTTAGGCATATTGCAGGCAATGAGGATACAACAGTATACAGAAGTCTCTGTCATTGATAAACAACACTAATGTATATTAGTTTATATAAATGATAACTGTTATTATATAGGGTTACAAAGAAATACCAAATCAAATGTATTCACAGGTATAAAATGAAACATATTTTTTAACCAGGGAAATGCAGGGCAAAGTATGATATTATACACACACGCACACATATAATATTTACATATATATTCAGAGATGTTTTTTCTCATTAGAACCAATTAAGCAATCTTTGAATGTATGAATACTGATTAGTAGAGTAACCTAGAGTTGTGAGTTACCTCTGCAATATGTTCTCCAAATTTGCTTTCTATTGAACAAATTTTAGTTCCATGGGGAAGGTACTCACTATTGAAACAAAATGGGTTTTTGAGAATTTGATTTGCTGTTTAATATATTGTCAACTTGCCCATACTAAAGCAGAAATGAGTCCGAAATAATACAAATTTTCTGAGAACTGAGATAAAGTTAATACATGGAAAAGAGATGAGAAAGGTTACACAATGCTTTTTAATATCCACTTCTCCTGTCAGATTATTGTAGCTCCTAATTTAATCAAGCTTTTGAAGCTGTCCAAATGGATTTTGTTACAAATGAAAAAAAGAAAGGCACATAACTACTTATAATCAAATAAAATAAATAGAAAATGGATTTTCTTCATTCAAGTACAATTGGATGCTTAAAAATTGTATTAGTGAATTGATAATTATTTATTTTATTTCATTATATCAATGGTTATTATTTTCACATCAGTGAATTTTCATATATGAAAAACATAGCTTCTGGAGTTAAAGATTTACTATTTTGCAATTTCCTCACCATACAATTGATAAATTCTACTTTCAAGATATTAGTTTGATTTTTTGATCACATCATAAAGCAATCTAAACTCATCTTCTGTTATAGTCTGTTATGACAACTGCTATCATGATAATGCCCAGTTAAATACTGGCAAATGCTGTATAAATTACTAGTTACACAAATGTATCTAAGTGTCAAGCTGTCTAATCAATGTACTCAGACATTTTTTAAAAAGCAGTTACTGGCTAAATTTACTCTTTAAATAAAAATGGCGATTGGTATTCAACTAAAAAACTGTACTATGCTTAAATGGGAATAGATTTTTTTTCAAAGCAGTAGTATGACTTTGTGTCCTCAAAAATCTATAGGAGAGACTGTTATTATTTAAAACGGAATAATATTTTTCTGTGGCAAAGATGTTTAAAATCTTGAAGAAAAAGAAAACAGTCTTTTCACTAGGAATCAGAGTCAGATTTCATTATAATCATTCTTGTATACTATATTTGTTCCTAAACCTCTGGCTAATTTACACTCAGATAACCTTGGAAATGTTTTATTTTAACCATTTTTTTTAAAAAGAATGGCCAATAGACAAATGAAGAAATGCTCAACCTCTCCTCTCTCTCTCTCCTCTCTCTTTCTCTCTCCTCTCTCTAATAGACAAATGAAGAAATGCTCAACCTCTCCTCTCTCTCTCTCTCTCTCTCTCTCTCTCTCTCTCTGTCTCTCTCTCTCTCCTCTCTCTCTCTCCTGTCGGTCATGGGGCTTGAACTCTGGGCCTGGGCGTTGTCCCTCAGCTCTTCAGCTCAAGGTGAGCGCTCTACTGCTTGAGCCACAGCACCACTTCCGGTTTTCTAGTGGTTTATTGGAGATGAGTCTCACAGACTTTCCTGCCCGGGCTGGCTTTGAACCGCGATCCTCAGATCTCAGCCTCCTGAGTAGCTAGGATTACAACCGTGAGCCACCAGCTACCGGCGCCCGGTGCCCGGCCCAAACTCTCCAACCATAAAAGGAATGTAAATCAAAAAAACATTGGGATACCCCCTCACCTCAAGAACTCTAATAACAGATGCTGGAGGGGATGTGGCACAAAGGGAACCCTACTGCATTGTTGGTGGGAATGTAAACTCATTCAACTACTTTGGAAAGTAGTTTGGAGGTTCCTCAAAAGACTCCACATAGAGCTCCCTATTTTAACCTTTATAAGAAAAAAAACCAAGGTGGTTTCAAAGATAGTTATTTACAATGTAAGTCAAAAGATCAACAGAATTTATGCTTCTCTGTTTAGTCTATATTTCTGTTAATCTTCTGCTTTGTTGGATGAATAAAAGTCACCATAATATTGGATAGTCCTTATGGAAATTCTAGAATTGGGCTTGTGTACATTTAAAACAATTTATCATTTTCTTTGGCCCTATTGCTGCCAGAAATCTATGGTGGCCAATAACTAACTGGCAAGTTGTGGATAAAGCAGGTAAAATGCAATGCCAAGTATAGTCTACCTCTCAGGGTACAAATGAGACTTCAAGCATGGCAGTAATTATCTATTGTTTGATATGATCTAATACATTTTAGGCTTATACAAATGTGTATTCTTAAATTAGGTTACAATGTTTTAAGGGTAGAAAAATAATTAAATAAAATAGGAGTGGTTTGTCATTTGTTCTTAAAAACAAATACATTTGAAAAAGATTTATTCACCTTTCTTTATATTTAATGACTGTTCTTCAACATATATTACATACAAATTAACATCCTTCTGTTTATTATTTTCCTTTTGTCATGTTAGGATCATGGTGATAAAATTTGAATTTTGGGTTCAGGAAATGTTCTAAACAAAACTATTGGGTTTATATAATGATGAAGAATCGCAGACAAAAAAAACTTCTAAAAACAAGTACATTTTGAAATAGGACTTGCAGAGTATTAACTAAATGAAGAAAAAATACATTCGCTATAAAAATCAATTATTTAATAGGAAATAGAAATTTATCTTAGTGTTATATTCCCCAGCCTCATTCTAGTTAAGAGAATTAGATTTTCAGGGCTGAATACTCTATGGAAATTTGCTAATAAAAAGAATAACAATGCTATGTGGGCCTATTTTCAAAATATTGAAACTCAATAGTTTTTGGTTTCAATGTTTTATTTTGCCTGATTTAGTTGATTATTTAATGTACACCTGATTTGATGGGATGTCACCATTACTGTTACAGTTTTATACCCAACATTAATCAAATTATTCTTATTGGAAAATGTCTCTTATTCACAAACCCAGGATTCTATAATAAGAAGTCTATATTTTAATGTTTTTCTTGTTTAATATTAAAACAAAACTTTAAGACATTGGTGTTCATTGTATGTATCCTCCAATTAGCAATACATACACCACTCACACTATACCACACTCATTAACTTTTCTAAATGATGTTTGGACACCATCTCCCTTTGCCAATCATTGCTGTCAAGACTATTTTCTTCCTTTCTTTGGTATTTCCTCCACTTTCTCACTACACTTGTCTCCTTTTCTACACTCAAACAGAAACCCTTTTCTACGAACACAGAGCCTCATATAGTTGACAAGCTATGTTATAAAATTTTAGAAATGTTGGAGAAGCTATCAGCATTTCACATCAGCAAGCAATTTTTATTTAAAAGAGTGAATGGTCCCAACTAGTCTTAATGTTCTGGATTTCAGAAGTTCTATAAAATACTTGCCTGTAGCCAGTAAGTTCAGCAAAATTCATATAGAGGCTTTCACTATAAAATGAACAATTTATTTTACAGTATTGTGAAACTAGTTACATCACTGGTCATCTGAAGCAATGCTAAAATTGTACTGATGTTATTAAAATATGAATAGGAAAGTTGGAATAACTGAATGTTGAGTGCCTTTTACAAGATAAATTAAAAGATAAGAGGCCAATCATTCATTTCAAGGTTCCTGAGTGAAATGATGCTCCCTTCCCAAACTATCAATCATGTTAACAGGAGTCATGTGTCTGCATCCATTTTTAAATTAAATGTTCTAGTATTGACAAATATAAACCAATGACATTATTTATTATCAATGTTATTACTAATTCTTCAATTAAAATGTTTCTTAATAGGAGAGAAATATTTCTAATTATTTCTTACATATGAGAGAAAAATATTTCTAATTGAATTACAATAAGTATTATATATGTGTATATGTATGTATAGATATAGTTGCTTTGCTACAAAACTGAGGTTCTCACAATCTGTCTCAGTATAAGCAACTGGAACACCTTGGAACTGGTTAGAAAGGAGATACAAAACTTCACTCCAGACATCCAGATTGGGAAGTTCTGAGGAATGTGGTCAACCTAGGATTCCTTAGTCTTTGCACATAAATCAGATGCATGCTGAAGTAAGATTTATTATTATAGAAAACTCTTGACATTCTTAATGCCTATGTCTGGAAAATTTGAATCTCCAGAGATTGACAGGTTCTGTAACTAAAACAAATTTCATTTATGAAGCCATTTTCTTGCAAATAATGACCATTTTCTTAGATATTGCCATTAATTCTTGTCTTCTATCACAATTCTGATAGGTAACTAGAGGTGTGTAGGGGAGAAAGTAGATTTTCTGTAAAAAGGCAAAATTCTCATAGCTTCTAAAGAGTTTTGGCAAGTACAAAAGCAAAAGAGCATTGAAAAAGCCACGCTGAGATCAAGAGATGTTGAGTGAATTACTAGGTTCAATAATCAGTTAAAGGAAACACTTTACCTAGCTTGGGCATACCTAGCTGCTATAATGGTTGACTACTGTCTCATGGCTGTATGCTTTTTCCATAAAGTGGCTGCTGCTAATGGATCCCCCTTGTCCAGGAGGTAACTCTATGTTTGGTTTTGGTGACAATCCATACCCTCAGAGTTAGGTCACTGCCAGTGATGTGCTGTAGCACAGCCCAAAAGCCAATTGTGTGCATTTTCTTCCTAATTCCCCATTCAGGCACATCATAGTGGTAGCTAGAAGTCTCCAAAGGACAAGAACATTTGCACTGGAAAATCATAGTGGTAGCTAGAAGTCTACAAATGACAAGAACATTTGCACTGAAAAATGCTATAGAACGGGGTTTTTACCCGCTTAGAGATGGTTGGTAAATATTTATCACCAGTTAGAACAAGGACTGGCTGGGGAATATAAATATAACTTTACTGTGTGGTTTAGCTACAAGGCTCTCTCCTAGGGATTAGTGCACAAAGTTTGACTTCATCTGAGATCACATGCTTGCTTGGCTTTTCTTTTCTTTGGGCTCCCCTATTCCTACACAGCATTCTCCACACAGCAGGTGCTCTACAAATCAAATGCACTTAGGCCCCTCTTCTTAGAGTATGCTTCCAGGGAACCTGACTTAAAACACCAGTTAAGTCATTAAGTGTTAATAAAAGTCTCAAAGAATGCAACAAATTATAAAAAGTCACAAGTCAGCCAGGTGCTGGTGGCTCATGCCTGTAATCCTAGCTACTCAGGAGGCTGAAATTTGAGGATTGTGGGTCAAAGCCAACCCAGGCAGGAAAGTCTCCTGGAGACTCTTATCTACAATAAACTATTTAAAAAACTGGAAGTGGCACTGTGGCTCAAGTGGTAGAATGTTAGCCTTGAGCACAAAGGCTCAGGGACAGTGCCCAGGCCCTGAGTTCAAGCCCTAGGACCAGAAAAAAAAGGTACAAGTCATGGAAATTTCAGATCACAATGATCAAAAGAAAGGATAAATGATAAGTTTGAAATGGCAACAATCAACTCTTTGTGTATATATAGTAAGAACAAGTAGATGGAACAAGATGTCTACAAAAATGAAACAGTCCTTCATATTGTGTTCTCAAATTATGCTTTCAAGTTATCTGTGGCTGGCTGCATTTAAAATTTTGGGAAGAAAAAAGCATCTTCATGTTAAAACACAGTGGTTATGGAAAATAACACAAAATTGACAAGACCTTTAAAAATAACACAATAGCTATCAAATAAATGCCATGGTCATATAAAATGAAGGTAAATGTTTGAAATAGGGAATAGGTTGGGCTTTAAGAGAACTAAAGTAGAAAAATTTGAGAAAAGTAGTACTTTTGTGAAATGTCTTTAATAAAAAAACTTATAGTAAATGTAATTTGAATTAAAATATTATTTTAGTATTAAAATATTATTATGAAAATAGTTCATTTCCTACAGCCATTAAAACAAGAGGGTCATGTTAATATTATAATTTGTTCCAATAACATCCAGAAAACTGGTTACCAAATGACTTTTTTTTGGTGTGGTCCTGAGTTTACTCAGGGCCTGAGTGCTGTCCCTGAGTTTTTTTTTGCTCAAGAACAGCAATCTAGCACTTGAACCACACCACTACTTAGGTACTGTGTATGTGTATGTGTGTGTGTGTGTGTGTGTGTGGAGGGGGGAGGGGGCGTAAACTCTAGTCCTGGGGCTTGAACTCAGAGCCAGCGTACTGTTCCTGAGCTCTATTGCTCAAGGCTAGTATTATGCCACTTTAGCTATAACTCTGCTTCCAGCTTTTTGGTGGTTAATTGAAGATAAGTCTCAGAGACTTTCCTGCTCTGGCTGGGCTTTGAACTGTTATCCTCAGTTCTCAGTCTCCTGAGTAGCTAGGATTTTAGGCATAAGCCATCAGCATCTGGTCCAAGTGATTATTTAGTGCTATCATTTAGCTTAGTTAATGTAAGTTTGTATAAGGTCTAATATTAGTGTCAAGATTAAATATTGAAAATTTCAGGTGCCAACCATGACAGGAAGACAATAGGAGCCAACTCTTTCGGTTATTTGATCTTAAGTAATTTATTGTTTTGGTTATGGTTGAAGAATAACAATTATAATGTTTAAACATGTACTATTTTTGTATTAGAGGAGAATTAAAAATATATTGGCTGTGTGACTCTATGGAAATACAAAAACCATTTAGAATTGGCTTCTAGCTAATGTTGTATACACACACACACACACACACACACACACACATGTACATACGTACACACATATGTAGAAACTAATAAAAGTTTTTACTCCTGCAGCTGGATGCTAAATAACATTCTTAGGAAAACTAAGATGTCATTAATACAAGCCTCAATATTATTTTATTTATGAAATAAATTAAACATTCACACTCCCTAATGAGATCTGACTTCTCTGGGCATAGTCCTCAAGCATAGTATCAATAGATGAGTATATGAGGTTTTAGATCCTTTAATGCTATGAGTATATTCATTTTATTCAATTGTCTTTTATTACCTAAGACTCTTGAGTAATAGTATTTATAATTATTATCAGCTACAAACAAAGCTTCTGGACTAAATCCTCAGTAAACAGGATTGCATATTAAAGGATCAGTTTTTGATATGGTTGTTTGCAAATAGTAATAAGGGTGATATTCTTTAGAGAAAATTTTATTACCTAATTAAATACTTTTAGAGTAGAATAATGTCAGATGAATTCATTAGCTAAACATTTTGATAATCCATGCTCTCCTAAATGTCCCTTGACCAAAAGAGTAGCTGTACAACTCTGATTTAATGCAATCACAATGGTAACCAATTCCAGTTACTTCTTTTATCACAGTCCAACAAAGGAACACAAAGAAGGCCAAATTAAAATTAGTTCAATAAAAAAGGAGCCCTTTTTCAACTGTTCTAAAGACATCTCATCATTAAGCAAAGTTCAGTCAGTGATTATCTTATTTACGAAAGTAAAAGCAGAGGGAAGTTCCTCTTATTAAATGAATGGCTTTATGCTTTGGATGTAGAAGGCATCACAAAACAATCAAAAAGGAAAGTATGTTGAATGTCATCAACTCATTTTCTCCCACCTACTGTTTTAAATCATTTTCTTGGTTCCAATGTATACTACACTTATATAACTTGTTTATGAAGGACCAAATTAATAGTCTTTGCAATTGTTTTCGTTGGAATTTGGAGAGCTGACAAATGAATTAGTAGAAAATGGCAATTCTACATGAATTAGCTTTTAAGTCTCCCTAAGAGGCTGATGCAGAACTTAATAAGAGACTTATTAGGAGAAGTAGGACAACTTAATTCAGATTGATTATAGACTTTGGTGAAGACAGCTGGGGTTCAAATGAAACTGAAAAAGAACTTATATGCACTTCAAAGTATGCTAAGCAGATGTCTGAAACAATTACTCCACTCAGCCTTTTCAGAAGTTTCAAAGACAGGATGGGAATAGGATGGTAACTGAAGGTTCTATTTGCCTGAGTTGAGGTAGAGGTTTTTAAAGCACATACACATAGTGCCATCTAAAATCAGATGATCTGGATAAAGAAAGTGGTTTGACATTGCTGTCATAAGTAATTTGCTTTTAGCTTATAAACAAAGCAGGAAATGAGAGGGAATACATAGGAACTGGGTAATAAACTCTCCTAGCAACACTAACTTACGATTAATTTCACACTGAACAAATAATTTGGACAGGGTTTTTAAGATAAGTAATTCCTACTTTAGTTCCCAAGCTCTATTAAAGCCAACAATGACTACTCTAATAAAAATAAATAATATACTTTTAAAGTATATAGTGAGGCTTTACTATAATGACTTTTACAGATGTCTTCCCAGATATTAAAGGACAAATCAAATGCTTTTAAACAACTCCATTGAATGCTCTCAAAAGTAGAGAAAACCATGGGTACTCCATATGATAAGCATTAGCTATATTTAATCCACATTTATGATGGGTTACATTTTTGTTTGTTTCTTCTTGATCAAAGGTTTAATACATGTGGCATTTTTATACCAAAACAAGAGCAAAAACAAGAAAAGCCTCCTTGCAGTAATGTATTTGCTTGCAGCTCATAATAATGGACAATCTATTAGTCAACTTTCCTGTTATTACTACTAACAATTTATTCAACTCTTTATAAAGATCCTTTTTCTTTTTCTTTTTTGCCAGTCCTGGGGCTTCAACTCAGGGCCTGGGCCCTGTCCCTGAGCTTCTTTTGTTCAAGGCTAGCATTCTACCCACTGAGCAACAGTGCTACTTTCAGCTTTTTCTGTTTATGTCATACTGCGGAATCAAACCTGGGGTTTCATGCATGCTATGCAAGCACTCTACCACTAAGCCACATTCCCACCCCTTCTCTTTCGTTATTTGGAATTGGATAGCTTGTACATTTGAATCATTCTTAGGGTTGTCCTGTTTGTGTATGCTTTGTCTAACTCTGAAAGTAAGGATTATAGGCATTCTTTATAAAACTAATATATAAGAAAGGAAAGGATTTAAGATTGAATCACAAATATAACAGAATTAATCAAATAAGAATAGATTTTTAGAGCCAGGCCTTAGGACAGAAAAGCAGTTAAAAAGTAGTTTCATAAGTATAGTTGCAAGTTCCTTCGATTGCCAAAGTGAAAGTAAAATGGTAATATGGTATATATTACATTGCAGTTCACACTATTTACCCAGAGGAAACATACATGGCCTTTTCAAAGTCAAATTATGAGAGCATTCCTTTGATAAATTTCTCAAATAGAGCAAGCTGCAAGGACTCAGTATGGCAGGCATTTTCCAGTTTTCTTCTAAATTTTTTGGATGTGAATGTTAGACATAAAAAAAAACAGTGGTATGGAGTCTTCATCAAAGTCTATGGTCTACTATATAAACCATCAAATTAAACTCAATTACAGTGTCAAAATGTTGAATCAAGGTATTTCATTAAAGGGGCTTTACAGGAAAACTGAGAATGTTAATCTTTACAGTAAGAAATTGTAAGTTGAAGTCTGATAAAATGCATAAATAAACAGATGAGAAATATTTGCCTATTACAAGATGAATGTCTGTGACAGTTTAACTGTAGTATAGTAAAAACCCCCAAAAACCTTTCAATTCACAGCTGGGGATATTGCTCAGTGGTATAAAGGTGCTTAGCTTGGATGAGGTCCTGGGATCAATTCTTGGCATCAAACAAACAGTCAACAATTGAAATATTCCTGGCTCAAGAATGATGTACTAATTTCTGAATGGATAAACAATCATTGATGAGAACAGAAAAACAACAAGTGATACACAATTTCATACAGGGATTATTGTTCCACTTGATCTTTGCCAAAAGGTCTGCAGTGATTGGGGTTGTTCTCAAGGAAACAATGTCATATGCAATTTTCAAATTCAAAAGTCATTCTATTTTAGTGGTCTCAACTAACTACATGGAGGTTTGACATGGGAGGATCACTTGAGCCCAGGGGTTCAAAGGTAGCTTTTGCAACATAGTGAGGGTCCATGTTTTTTTTTAAATCTGGGCAGGGTGCTGGGAAGCTCACTCCTGTAATCCTAGCTACTCAGGAGGCTGAGATCTGAGGATCACAGATCACAGCCCACTGGGCAGGAATGTCCTTGAAACTCTTATCTCCAATAGAACACCAGAAAACAGGAAGTGGCATTGTGGCTCAAGAGGTAGAGCACTCACCTTGAGCTGAAAGGCTCAGGGACAGCACTTAGGCCCGTTGTTCAAGCCCCACAACAACAACAATTCTGTGTGACTAGTTGGATTCAGTCATCCTAAAGCATGTTAATGCATATATACCCACATACATATCAAAGGAAGAGGAGAAAATAAGCTGTCCTATTTTATTAAAGACATATATAAAGAATTCTATATATTTATAGACTTTTAGATTTATTTGCATACTTACAGATTTATATAGAGTATGAGAGTGATTCTGATTTCCCATTACAAAGAAAACAGAATGTTTGTGTAGGCAAATAAGCACTGATGCTATTTTCAGTAAGCTGAGAAATCATAATTCTGTCCTTAAAATATTTGATAAGCAATATAAATTATGAATTTTAAAAGGAAAGTGGCATTTAAATTTTAAATTTTATTCCAGTGGTTATTCCTGTGGAAGCTATATTTGGAAAGCTGAGACTCTCTTAGTGAGCTAAATAGTCAATATTAACATATGTTTCTTTTTCTTGATTTACGGTATTTACCATTCTGAAGATGATCAGCTAGCCCAGGGATACAGTTGTTGTTGCTTTATCCATTTTCTAAATCCAAAAGGCAATTTGCTAATAAAATCACATAATCCTAAATCCCAAAGAAATACATATTCTGAAGTCATTTGAATAATAATTTTTAACACAAAAGTTCAGAAAGGAAAGAGTTATAAGAGAGACACTAGGGGTGATTATAGGACATTGGCATATAAAATATTCTTCCTAGCTGCCTAGTTCTAAGTTGAGAGCATGTAGCTCCAAGGACTTCAATTACTAACTACAAAAAATGAAAATAGCTGGGCACCAGTAGCTCATGCCTGTAATCCTGGATACTCCAGAGGCTGGGATTCATAGGATGGTAGATTGAAGCTAGTCTAGGCAGAAAATTCTGCAAGATTCCAGCTTCAAAATAACCAGCGAAAAGAGGGATGGATAAATGGCTTGAGTGGAGAGCACTGGCTGAGTAAGTGCCAGGCCCTGAGTTTAATTCCCAGAATCACCCCCGTGGAAAAAAAAAAGAGAGAGACAAAATAATGGTTTTAATGATATTTGTCTTTTTTAACATGAATTTAGTTAATACATTTAATTTACTGATCTAGACTACTATTACCAAACTTTCAGCATTTCAGATTTGTTGTCAGATGCAAAGGAGAAAATTCCTTTATTTCATTTTCAGTACAAAATTAAAAAAGAGGCAGCAGCCATTAGAAAATGGCAGCCTTGGCTCTGTGCTACCCCATGGCCGTGGGCCTCAACAAGGGACACAAAGTAACCAAGAATGTGAGCAAGCTGAGGCACAGCCACAGTAGCAGGCTCGTAATCATGCTAGCACATTACATTTGTGTGGGACATGATCTTCAAAGTGTGCAGCTTTGTCCCATGGAGCTGCTTAAGGTGTCCAAGGACAAATGGGCGCTGAAATTCATCAAGAAAAGGGTAGGGATGCACATCACCACCAAGAGGAAGAGCTGAGCAGTGGGCCACTGCCAAGAAAGAATGAGACTCCAACCAGTACAACTATATATGGAACCGACCCAGATGCCCCTCAGTACATGAATGGGTCAAGACAATGTGATGTATATATGTTTGTGTGCGCATATATATATATATATATATATATATACTGGATTTCTTTGCCTCCATCAGAAAGAATTTTTTAGGAAATGGAAAGACTTAGAAAAAATTATATTAAGTGCAATAAGCTAGGTCCAAAGAAACATAGGTCCCATGGTTTCCCTTATCTGCAATAACTAGTATAGGTCTGAGACAAGCAGAAAAGGTCAAAAGCTATGTACATATGACCATATAAGCTGATGCTAAGCGAAATGAACCCCAAGATAGGGACACAAGAGGTTTTATCTTTGTTGCTGTTGTTTTTAATGTACGTATGATGTACTGTGTGATGTTTTTGGTTCTTTTGTATGTTCTTCCCCCTGTTGTCACTGTATTTGACATTGGTGCCCTGCATTTTGTATATACATTTTTCTAATTTGGGGAGAGGAAGGGAAATAACAAAATGCTGAAATAAGGATACAGGTTGACCCATTCTAAGAATGAGATGTACAAGATACTATGTTGAAAATGAACTTTACAACTTTTGCAGGGGAGGGAAGAGTTGTGGAGGGAAAAAAAAACAAAAAAAGAAAGAATGAGACTCCAAATAAACCCCTTAAAAACAATTTTAAAAGAACTATGGAAAGGGAAATAAACATGAAAAATCCATATAACCCATAATTTAAAATGTATACCTAAAAAGCTGGTTTAGAAATGGAAGCAATTGTATTTACTATCACCAGTACATAAGTATTCCGGTTAAGAATCATGATTTATGTCTATAATAGATGTGTTGTCATATAAAGGCTCTTTTTGAAAGCTAAAATTAATGTTTACATGTTTTGCCATTATTGGGACCAGTATGAAGACCTTATCCAATCAAGATATATGAAATAAACTTCATTTCAAGATCAAGAACAGGGAAACTAAAAGTAGATTGGGTGGAGGTCAGAGCTGATATTTGAACTGTTCCACTTTACTTTTAATTACTTCATCATGCTATATACACTCGCCATTTATATTGAGTGCATTCCAAACATTCCTACTATAACAGATTGATTACAAAATTGTCCTTTAAGCCTGTTGGAGAGCCTGTATATTCAACAACTTGATTGATTTATTAACTAGTTTACTTTTAATTAGGACATTGTTTATCCTAACCTTATTTTTTTTTCAGTTTTAGAGAAGACAAAGTATGTCTTCCTTGATAGACGCAAATGGCTCATACCTGTAATTCTAGTTACTCAGGAAACTGAGATATGAGGAACGCAGTTCAAAGTCAGCTGGG
Organism: Dipodomys ordii; assembly: GCF_000151885.1. NCBI lineage: Eukaryota > Metazoa > Chordata > Mammalia > Rodentia > Heteromyidae > Dipodomys > Dipodomys ordii. The sequence continues at coordinate 161,809 of NW_012267312.1, forward strand.
GCAGGAAAGTCCATGAGACTCAACTCCAATTAATCACTTAAAAACCAGAAGTGGAGCTGTGGCTCAAGTGGTGGAATACTAGCCTTGACCAAAAAAGTGAAGGGACAACACCCAGTCTCTGAGTTCAAGCCCCATGACTGACAAAAATATCAGAACCTATACTTACAAATGAAATTAGCATAATGTTAAACACATCCAAGCTGAACTATTTTAAGACATATACTAATTTTCAGGCCAACAGAAATGTTAACTATTGCTTTAAGTTTGGGCATGAGGCATAGAATGTTGTAATGCAGAGCAATTTAGAAGTAATAAAGGTAAACTTTAACCTTTCCTTTTTAAATATTCACCAACTATTTTAAATATTCACATACCATTTTGAATATTCACATATCATTTTAATGAAGAGCTATTCAATTCAATGTAAGGTTGTAGGACTTGTGAAGGGAAAGCTAACGTGTGTTTCCTCCATAACTACATATCTAGTACACTATATAGTGCTTCATAAGCTTCTTTTTTTTTCTTCCAGTACTGGGGCTTGAACTCTGGGCCTCATACTCTTAATCAACTACATAGCTCACGGTTGTGCTCTACAACTTGAGCCATAACATAACTTCAGTCTGGAATTGTGTTGGTTAATTGGAGATAAGCTTCTCATAGACTCGTCTACCCAGCCTGGCTTCAACTTTGATCCTCTAGTCTCAATTTTATGGGAAACTAGGATTATAAATGTGAGGCACCAGCATTTAAAAAACTTCTTAAATGTGATTCCTTATATTTTACTGGCATTAGGCTAGGAGCTGGGAATTTACAGATGTACATTATGCTAATTCGTTTCACAAACCTTACTGTCTTTGAGATAAGACCATTTTAAGTAGCTAGAATATATGGAAAATTTAAGTATGAAAAGTATGTTTGATAGTCCATGAAAGCATGAAACTGAGAGCAATCTATTCTGCTTAGTGAAAGTTGGAGGGTGGTGGTGGACATTTAGGGAAGACTACAAAGATAATTAACATCTATGTTTAGGCCTTGAGGGCCGAGTAGGAGTTCACCAGGCAGATAAAATGGTAGTATGTGAGAAAATTTTATTTTTTTTGCATTTGAATTTTGACATTAGGTGAGTAAATAAACCTTGTTGCATATTGCTGACTTCAAAATGTTGTCCTTATATTCTTTTCTGGCAAATTATCTTTGTGCCACAAGAGAATTTTACTTTGTATTCCAGATATATGTGATTTCCCCCCTCATGTCTGCAATGAAGACAACGAAGTTGTATTGCACATCCTGCTTTCCAAGGGAATGGCAGATTGATGGTCTAACTTCACAGTACTATAAATTATCCACATAGTACAACTTAGCAAAAACGCCCAAATCCATACACATCAGCTAACTTTAGTACAAATAAGTTAATTTCCTAATAGCAGAATCAAAATGAAGTTTTAGACTTATAACAGTCTTTTTTTTCTGGGGGCAGGGAGGGTCTGGCTTGTGGGTGTGCCAGTCCTGGGGCTTGAACTTAATTCCTAGGTACTGCCCCTGTGTGTGTGTTTGTGTCTCTCTCTCTCTCTCTCTCTCTCTCTCTCTCTCTGTGTGTGTGTGTTTTAATTTCTTCCTTTTTCTTTTCTTTTTCCCCCCTCGAAGCTAGCACTCTATCACTTGGGCTACACCTCTACTATCTCCACTTCTGTCTTTTTGTGGGTAGGTGGATATAAGAGTCTCACAGACTTTCCTGCCTGGGCTGGCTTTGAACTGTGATGCTCAGATCTCAGTAGCTAGGATTATAGGTGCAAGCCATTCACATCTGGCTATAACTTTTTAAATATTTCATTCTATGTCATTAAAGATAAACAAATGATTATACCACTATCTTCTCTTGGGGAACCCCTCATGTGAATTGGTGAAAGATGTGTTGATTTGGCCCCATTCTCAATTTTGTGGGATAAAAACACTGCACTCAAGCTTAGACAACAACCTTTTGGGGTTTGCCAAAGGGATTTGGAGCAAATCAGTGGACTGTACCTTGACTTTTTCAAGGTGATCTTGGAGAGAGTCAATGAGGAGGTCTCCTACAGGCTGCCAGGATCCCTTGATCACCTCAGCTTGCCGTAGTTTGAGGTCCAGCTCATCTGTAGCCTCCTGAAGTTCCTGCAGCCGTTCGAGAGCCTCGTCTATTTTTCTCTGCCATTCAACAGAGTGCAGGTTCAATTTTTCCCACTCAGTGTTGACCTCCTCAGCTTGTTTTCGTAGAAGCCGAGTGACATTCTGGGCTCTCTCCTCAGGAGGCAGCTCTATATTGGCAATATGACAAGGTTTTAGGTCACATTCATGTTTGTTTGTTTGTTTTTAAACATTGTTGAAAAGGTCAGACTGGAAGAAAGACAGTACAGATTAACAAGAGGCCGACCTACTGATTAATGGGTCTTTTAGAGTTTGGCATAAATTTGGATACAGTTCTGAATATTTAAAGTCCATCTTCTTTAGTGAACCTGTTATGCCCGCTACCAATCAGATAATCCAAGACTCATTTGTGCTATTGAGGAGAAAAACCTCTAATTTACTTCATTCAGGTTCTTAAATGGAAAATTACCTTGTAGTATTTGTAACAATAGAATTTTCCTTCTCACAGATAAACTCCTCTGTTTATTATTTTCTAAATGGTCTGATAGCGGATTGCTAATCTCTTTTAATGCGTATATATGAATGTGCAAATAGATATACACTTGGTGGTTTATGATTTGTTATTCTTTCCCAATGTCTATGTTTAATTTGAATTGATTCTGTTTAACGTAGAAAATATGAGAGCTTTCCAGACTTTGGCAGCCAGAATGGATGGGCTGTTCTGTCACCACTGATCCTTCTATCAATATGTTATTACAGTTCCACATTCAATTACCTCTGGGCTCCTGGTAGAGTTTCTCTAGTCCTTCCAAAGGCTGCTCTGTCAGAAAGATTCGTACGGTCTCCAGAGTACTCATGATTACAGGTTCTTTAGTTTTCAATTCCCTCTTGAAGGCCTGTGAAATGAGATGAAAAGAAATGCTTATTTGGCTTATGGCACTCTTCTCAAAATTAATCCTGGGTGCTCACAACTTGTTTATGAAACTCTCAGGTCAATTTCTATCTCATTATTTATAAACTGACAGTAATAAAACAATAAAGAAGGCTAGACTAGGTCTTTCTGTTAATGAGGAATGACTGTTTGTAAAGCCATTGAGAGAGAAAGGGGATTTCAAGATAGGTGATGCCCTCTCATTAAGATAGGAAGACTTTTGTTTGTTTGACCTGAAAGTGAAACTTGAAATCTAGAACTAAAGTTACAAGCTAGGTATAGACTGTAAAGCCCTAGCATGGCTAATAAAGTTTTAAACGCACAAAAGTAGTGGACATCTAAAACATAATATTAAAAAAAACATAATGTAAACAAAATAAAGGAACTTAGGCTCTATAGAAATCGACAACCCACTTTGTAATCGCCAGTTAGTTTTGTCAAAATGTGTAAAAGTGAATAATGTATTAGAAGTAAGCTAAGTAAAACGTGTTAATACTTTTGAAAAATAGCCATTCTATTATACATTGTGATTTCCTGGAGAAGAGCAGAAATGTTTTAAACTATTATGGGTACGGGAATTTAGAGAACCCATTACTATGAACAAATAGATATAGAATAATAGGAACATTTAGGTGAATTGATCATTTTAATCTCTAACTTGTAACCTTATTTGATATAGAAAATTAAGAGTAAACAAAATGTATAGTCTTTGTCTCCAAGAAGCTACTGGATCATAGTTGCAATTACTCAAGATGATCGAGTCTAGGGCAGCACAGGCATAAATGTGAAAACTTAGTTTTTTTAAAAAAAAGAACTAAAAATACACAGACTGGGGGTGTAGATCAATAGTTAGAGTGTCTGTTTAGCAAACAGGAGGCTTTGAGTTCAAATCTTAATATGATTAAATGAAAGAAATTACTGGACCAAAACAAAAAAGAAAATATAGTTTTGAGGTACAGCTCAGAGGTAAAGCACTTGCCTGGCATGTGTGAGGCCCTGGGGGAAAATACCAGTACTGAAAAAAACAAAACAAAATTAAAAAAAAAACAACATAAAGGGGAAATGTTTGAAGCAGACTGACAACTGTAAATTCATATATAATCAAGTACTAAGGCAGTGGGGCATGTTGTGAAGGCAAGAGGAACAGATGCTCTGAAAGCATTAAAGATAGTTATTGATCCAGAGTCTGTGATCTTAAAAGTAAACATGTGAATAAAAATTAAATACTATATAAGTGATAGTATATAAACAATAATTATAGCTCTGATCTAGAGCTTAAGTATGCTTTTCAATGGTTTTATTTTTAGCACATTGTTATTTTAGCACATTATTGTTGCACATTGATACTTTGTGAAATGATTCATCTTCCATAGTTATTTACAATTCAGTAGAGAAAGACAAGGTGTTTGATCTAGTATAATGGAGTTCTCTAGGGGGAATATGAGAACTCAGCCTGAGGAAGGGCGAGTGATTTCTATATTGTAGGATATTCTTTGTTTGTTTGTTTGTTTTGGTTGGTCATAGGCCTGAACTCTGAGCCTGGGTGCCGTCCCTAGGCTCTTCAGCCCAAGCCACAGGACCACTTCCGGCTTTTTCTGCTTCTGTGGTGCTGAGGAATCGAACCCAGGGCCTCATGTATGCAAGGCAAGCACTCTACCACTGAGCCACCTTCCCAGCCCATATTGTGGGATATTCTTATGTCCTTGAAATCATACAGGGCAGGTGGACTATTTATTTTGCTTACACAGTATGCTGATTTGATCTCTAATATTTCATTTGACATCTGCATAAATATGTAAATATATATGTGTGCACTTGTGCATCTGTATTCGTATATACTTGTATTCCTGTATTTTTTCATGTACTTAATGTTACCAACTTCAAGGAAATAATCATTTTGCCTAGTCTTTCCATTTGGACAAGAGGCAAATGATATGGACAAAAATGATAACTGATAACAGTATTGAACTTCTGTGTACCAGTAGTTATATGAAAGACTGGAAATATAAGGTTGAATACAAAGTTGCCTCTTTTATATACAATGGAGGAGTCAAATATATAAATCATTACAGTAGATTGTAGAAAGTAGTATTGGTGCACACAAACTGGGAAAGACTTCTAAAAGAAGATGGTTATCACACAGAGTTCTAAAGCACCAATATGAGTTAGTCAGGGAACAATGGGTTAGAGGACACTGCAAGAAGAAAATGCAAGTCTAGGACTTGGATATAGCACCATATTGCATGTATCTATAATCAGTATCTTTAAGCAGGCTCATATTTCTAGAACTAAAGAACAATGAGGGAACATATGCATAGATGAAGCAAGACACTATCATTATCTGGAAATTTATTAGAGCTTTAAAGTAGAATTTGAGACAAGATGTATGAAATACAGCCCATCTATGGGCAGCTAAAAAGTTCGAACCATTTCTTTTTGGTAATGAGGAATCTTTGAATGGATTTAACCAGTGGAGTAGCACAGGCATGTGTGGGTTTCAAACACAGATCATTAGTATTCATAGGTGTATGGCTCCACCGAGACTGCTGCTGAAAAACCAGGGATGCTCAGGATGCACCGAGTTCAGTATTGTACTGTGGATGCTTGACTCACTTTTCCCATAACACTACCCAACATCTGCTCAGGACATTCAACAAATCCCACATCTTCACTTTATCATGTAAATGAACAGATTCAACTTTTTGAGGAGTCACATTTTCACCAAATTAAGACCAGGAAAATACTCAACCTCCACACAAAGACTTAAACACAACTGATAATAAGGCAGGGCCGATAGAAAGTTTCTCTGCATCAAATTAACTGCATAAAGCATAGGTGAGAGTTAAAGAAATTTGTTTTTGCAATCTCTTCTTTAAGATTTATTTATTTATTTATTTATTTTATTGTGCTAGTCCTTGGGCTTGAACTTAGAGTCTGGGTACTGTCCCTGAACCTTTCAGCTCAAGGCTGGCACTCTTAATACTTGAGCCACAGTTCTACTTCGGGCTTATTTTTTTGATGGCTAATTGGAGATAAGAGTTTCACAGACTTCCTGCTTGGGCTGGTTTCAAAGGAGATTCTCAAATCTCAACCTCCTGAGTAGCTAGGATTACAGGTGTGAATCACTGGTGCCTGGCAGAATTTTATATTTTTAAAAAATATTTTATTATCTTTAAGTAGTTATACAAAAGAGTTCTCATTTAACAATGCAGTTTATGGATACAATGAGTGTTGATCAATCTTACCCCTTCTATCATTTTCAACCATCCTTCTGAAATCACTTCTTCTTTCACTTGCTTAATTTTGCAGGAAATACATAGAATTTGTTACTTGATGACATTTGCTTATACTTGACTGAAACCATATGTAATAAATTCACAAAGTAGACTTACTGTAGATTTCCCCTCCCACTTTACCCATGGTTTCCCTTCCCACTGTTTACTTATAGTAAACCATGATCTGAAAATAATAACTGGATAATTACAGATACAAGCAATTCATAAAATTTAAATTGTGAATTGTTCAGAATAGCATGATGAAACAGTATTCAGCTCTGCTCACTCCTATCTGGAATGTCTCCAGTACATCCGTATCATATATTCTTCTTAGTAACTTAGGAACTCTCTTGATTTGCAGATGGACTGCTACATTATTACTGTGCTTTGGTTCAAATAATCCTTATTTAGTAATAGCCCAACAGAGCAAGAGTGGCAATGCTAACAATTTGTACAAACCAAAGACAATTCATAGGAACATTTCCTTTAAGTGGATAGATGAAAATTCTCAACTTTAGAAAAAAATTAAAAAAGCTGTGCACTGAGGCGGCTAAAATGATAGTTGTTCATCTCTTGCAGTGTATAATTTATAACAAACTATATTATAAGTATTTATGTATAGGAAAAATATAGTATGTAAAGGGATAATTGCTATTTGCAGGCTCATGCACTTGAGGGTCTCAGAATATATTTTGCATGGATAAAGTGGGACTATTGTAGACAGCATCTGAAAAAGGTAGAATTGGAATTCCACTTATAATTGGAGGCATATACACAATCTAATGAAAGATTATGAGGCTCTGACCCAGAGCCACACTACCAAGAAGAAAAGATAGGAATAAATTAGTGAAATGCTTAGAAGTTTGAGACATGAGGATTTGGTGACTGAACAGATGCTGGGGTTAAGAGAAAGGAAGGAATTAAGAAACAAGGAGGACTCTTAATATTTAGACTGAGTAGACCAGTGAGTGCTAGGTACAATGAAATAAAATGTGAAGAAATAAATTTCTCTGGGTTTCTCAGTGCATCTATAAAAAGCTCTAGCCTGCTGAGAACATTCTCACACTATGCAAATTAGACCTGTAGCCATTTGTCCAGTTAATTTCTCAAATTTCTGTGATCCAAGAGAAGTAGTTAAGCCAAGTAGTTAAGGCCCAGAATAGGCTCATAGGTTAAGCTCCAAGTTGTCAGAACGACCGGAGTTGCTATCTTTCTAGGTAATTACACTTAAAAAATATGAAGCTGAGACCTTGGGAATATTGCTTGGTTGTAAAACCCAAGACACAGCAGGCAGCTAACTGGCTCCTCAAGAAGTTAAGAGTTAGACTCAGGCCCATTATGTTTCCAAGGAGAATCTTTCAATGGTTGATGATAGCTGTTTCTTTTTCCTTTATATATAGAGAAAAAATTCCTAGTCTCTTGCCTATGAAGTACCCAATAGCTACTCAGGCAGGAAAATTTTCATCAGTCTTTAGCATGTCATCTTAGGAGTATCTTTGGGCAAAGCAAATGGGGGAGGGAACAATATTTGCTATAACTAAAAGAAATCTTTCTCGGGATGATCCAGAAGAGCTCATATGTGTATATACAGTATGAAGTTAATAAAGAACAGTATTAACACCCAACACTATTTTCATGGTTTCTGGCCTTACATTGAAGTCTTTGATCCACTTGGAATTCATGCTGGTGCAGGGTGATATATAAGGATCTAACTTCAGTTTTCTGCACATGCATAGTCAATTATGTCAGCATCATTAATTGAAGAGGCTGTCTTTCCTCCACCCTGGGTTTTTGGCTCCCTTATCAAGTATTAGGTGGCTATATGCCTGCTGGTTCATTTCTGGGTCTCTTAATTCTGTTCCATTGGTTTTCAGACCTATTCTTGTGCCAGTACCAATTTGTTCATATTACAATAGCTTTGTAATACAGTTTGAAGTTTGGTATTGATATTCTCCAACACTGTTCTTCCTGCTAATGATTGTTTTTGCTATTTGGGTTCTATTAGTATTCCATATGAACTTTTGGATTGCTTTCTGTATTTCTTTGAAGAACATGGGGGTTTTGATAGGTATTGCATAAATTTGTAAATTGCTTTGAGCAGTAATGCAATTTTCACAATGTTAAATCCTTCTAATCCAGGAGGAGGGATGGTTATTCCATTTCCTCAAATCTGCATCAATTTCTTTTTGCAGATTAAAAAAATTTTTCACAACAGTGGTCTTTTACATCTTTCCCTCAATGTAAGGTTGGATATCATGAAAATATTACAGAAAGGAATAGGAGACACACTAGGGCTCTTAGGCATGGGTTGGAACTTCTTAAGTAAAGATCCAGAATCACAACAAATTAAAGAAAGACTGGATAAATGGGATTGCATTAAACTGAGGAGTTTCTGCATGGCAAAGGACATAGCTAGCACAATAAATAGAAAGCCCACAGGATGGAAGAATAGTTTTTTACCAGCTGTGCATCAGAAAAGGGCCACCTATCTTAAATATACTTAGAACTCAAAATATTAAATTCCCCTAAAATAAACCCTCAAAGAATTAACCTAATTAATAAATGGGCTAAAGACTTAAAGAGAGACTTATTAGAAGAAGTAAGAATGGTCAATAGACACATGAAAAAATGTTCAACATCAGCTGGGCACTGGTGGCTCACTCCTGTAATCCTAGTTACTCAGGAGGCTGAGATCTGAGGATCCCAGTTCAAAGACAACCAGGGCAGGAAAGTCCATCAGACTCTTACCTCCAATCAACCACCAGAAAACTGGCAGTGGCACTGAGGCTCAAGTGGTAGAGCACTTGCTTTGAGCTGAAGAGCTCAGGGACAACACCAGGCCCAGAGTTCAAAAATAATGTTCAACATCTATGGTCATAAAATAAATGCAAATCAAAACAATATTGTGATTCCATCTCACCCCAGTTAGAATGTCCATTATGAAGAAAGGTAACAATAACAAATTCTGGTGGAGATATGGCCAAAGGGAATTCTACTATACTGTTGGGAATGAGAACTTGTTCAACTACTCTGGAAAGCAGTATGGAAGTTTCTCAAAAAACTAAACAGAGAGCTTCCTTATGAGCCAGCAATAACACTCCTGGACATTTATCCATTAGTACACAAATAAGGTCACACTAAAGCTAACAGCACAACAATGTTCACTGCAGCATTGTTTATAGCCAAGATATGGAATTAACCCAGGTGCCCCTCAGTGGACTAACGGATCAAGAAAATGTGGTATTCATACATAATGGAATTCTCCTCTTCCATCAGAAAGAATGATATTGTACTATTCATAAGAAAAAGGAAAAATGTGGGGAAATTATGTTAAGCTAAGTAAGCCATAAGGAAATGTGGGTTGCAAGATTTCTTTTACTTGTGGAAACTAGAATGTGCCTACAAATTTACAAGTAAACATACTGGATGATAAAACTAACGAACACTGGAACACGATAAACTATACAGGTTTCTAGATATTCACACAGTGAGACAAAAGGAGTTGATCACAAAGGGTCAAAGGCTATGTGTATATGTTTGTATAAAATAATATTTATTGAAATGAACTCCAAGAAATAGAAACAAGAGATTTTTCTTGTTCTTGTTGCTGTTATTTTCTGTCTTTTTCTTTAGTCTTGTTTGTTAATTTGTCTTTGGGAAGGTAAGGGGGTACCAAAAAGGTATGACAAAGGATGAATAAATACAGTAGTGGTACTCACTATATACTATGTTGAAAATTAACTGTACAACTTGTGGGTGAGGATGGGAAGGAAAAACTGGGACAGAGTGAGGGAAGGGGTGACATTGTCCAAAAAGAAATATACTCATTACCTGACTTAGGTAACTGTAACCCCTCTGTATGTCACCTGTATATAATAACAATAAAATATATTTTAGAAAACCAAACACTAAATAGCAGGGAAGGTCTGTGTAAGGAACAGAGTAACGGGTTGTGATATACTCATCTTGGAGAAGTAACATTCTTTCCACAAGGAAATAATATAATAATGTTTGGGGAGAAGAAAAGGAGATTTAGGAGTCATTCTCTCATTTAGCTAATATACATTGACTGCCTACCTATCAACATTTACTGAGCAGAAAGTAAAACAGGATTTCACAAGAGACCTTAAAGGAATGGATAGGAAAGAGCTTGAGGGAAATGAAGAGTACAGACCATAGAAGAGAGAGGCAGAATTTCAAGAGGGAGAAGGTGACCAAGAGCATCCAACCAAGATATACAGAGGCAATGCCAGATTGGCACTGCAGAGTGCTCATCAGAGTGGAGGACAGCAATTTCAGTGAATAGCAGTAGTGTCAGAAAGACTAATTCAGGAAAGAGTCGGGGAAGAGTGACTAGCCACTTCCAGTGAAAATTATTTAATCAATCTTTGTTTGCTTTTGTTGTTGTTGTTTTCTGAGAAGAGAAAGAAAAAGGCAGGACAGGAAGACCGAGAGGATCAAAACACAAAGAGAAAGGATGTTTTTTTGACGGTAAGAATGATTTGGATCTTGACTGAAAAATGGAAACTAGCAAAGGGTAACTAACCATCTTAATTTCCTCAGCACTGAGTTTTTCAGAGTGTGAAACTTTCTGGTTTTTGTTGTTGTTTCTCTTGAGCAAGTTCTTGTTATGTAGTCAAAGCCAGCCTTGAAGTGGCAATCTTGCTGCTTCAGCCTCCCAACTACTAGGCCTAAATATGGGACCAACACTCCTGGGAAACTTTCAATGTTAAAACCAGGATAGTCCCAGGGAAACTGGACAGTCCCTGGAAAACTAAGATGGTTGGTCATGTAAGCAGGGAAAGACATGATAAAGACCTGAACAGAAGAAAGTGGAGATAATTGTTGGAACAGGGTCTGTACAATAAGAAATGGACCTTAAAGGACTTATGAAAGTGAAAAAATTGAAGACACTCTTTGAGAATGCAGTTCCATTGTTAAAATGAACAGTAAATAATTCAAAGCTAAGGCCCATCCATTGTGAGGCACTACTTGTTTGCCCCTCCAATTGTTGCCAAGGATTTAGTTCCACCACAGCTGCACAGTTCATTTCTTAAATATGAGTCACTGAAGATTAAAATGGGTCTGAAGAAAAGACAAAGGAATTTCTGTCATTACAAAGACATAAGCACCATTATTTTCACATCATTGCTTGAAATTACAAAAGTAGATAGAAGAGAGGGTAAAGTGAATCTTTGGAATTTAGAAAGATTTAGACTAAATGCAAAAAAAGGATAAAAAAAGAAATCAATAGCTCTAGAAAATATGAGAATAAAGAAAATGATAATGTTTCTTATTACATGGAAAGACTATAAATAGTATTATATCATTTTAAATACAGTTACATGGAAGGTTATTCTCCATTTAGTCAATTAAGAAATATTCTATAGGCACCAAATACTGTTCTAGAAAATAGTGTCATTTGTTTTTGTAGCATGGAGTTCAAGAAAGAAAAATATATGTATTTAAGAAGATTCTGTATTAAAATAATAAAAGTTCAAACATTTAATATGCAATAATTTACTGTAAACTGCCCATTGCAATAGAGTTGTTAAATTTTAAAATTCGTTTGAACAAAAATAAGAATGTTCAATATCAAGAACCTTGATTTTTTGATAATACATAACTTTCTAAAAGACTACTTGAAGGAAGACTTGGCAAATCTATACTCATACAACCATTGATTTACTTATAAATTATGGTTAATATTTAAATCAGACAAGTCAGTTCATTAATGTGTGGAGATGTTGACACCTTCTCCCATTTGCATACTGAATGTATCTTTGCAAAATTTAGTTGTCCCTTACATCTTGTATATACATTTTTCTAATTTGGGGAGGGGAAGGGAAATAACAAAATGCTGAAATAAGGATACAATTTCACCCATTATAACAATGAGATGTACAAGACACTATGTTGGACATAAACTTACAACCTTGTGTAGTGAGGGAGGGTTATGGGGAGGTGGAAGGAAAGGGATGGTAGGGGAAAACAAAGGAGGGGGTAACAATGCTCGATAGGAAATGGACTCATTACCTTACTCATGTAACTGTAACCACTCTGTACAGTATCTTTACAATAAAAATATATATTAAAATTTATTAAAAAATTAGATGTCAGTATCCAAATTTCTTTCCAAATATCTTGAATATATTGTGAGATTTTTTTTAGCTTTTATATCAACTTTATTCTCAGAGCCAACCTGTACAAGTTGCCAACTATTGTAGGAACCATATTACTGCTTATATGTATCAAAAACTCTTACTCAATAATAAGTTCTGGGTTGCAAAAGAGCATTTACTGTTTGTACATGTCTGTAAGGCTTTATTACAAATTAAAGACATACACAAGTGCTACAAATAGATGATTTTAAAAAAATCACATCTTTAGGGCTGGGTTGTGGCTCAAATTGTAAAGTGCCTGTGTAAGTCTCTGAGTTCAAACCCCAGTACTTCAATATAAAGCAAATTACAAAGCAAAACACAACAACAACAACAACAACATATCCTCTTCCCCTTATACTCCTGTTTCCTTTTCTAAGATAGCTAGATTTAGGGTTCCAAAATAGTATTGTAGAAAAATTACGAGCAATTACTAAAAATTTATAGCATGAAAATAAAATAGCATTCTGTTGTGCAAAGGAGAACAAATTAGGCATACGAAATGGACGCCTTTAGTTTCCTCAAGTTTACAAAATACATTTCCTTAGAGCATGCTCCTACATTGTTTGACAGTGTCAAATTTCAAGGTCAAACCATTTATTCTAAAGGTTAAATGATTGGATTGAGAGTGTTTATATATCACAAGTACTGGTCAACTGGGTGACTGATTGCTGACTAATGATTCATTCAAAGCTATTTATTTTGAACCTATTATGTGTAAGGTAAGGAAAATGTAGGAGACTGATCAATGTCCCTAAGGAATCAATAGTTTGGTTAAGTAGGTCTATTTGTAGTGTGGTCTGTGGTTTGATATTATAAATGTTTCATCAATGCAAATTGAAGTACAGATAGGTTAGGGTTTACTTCAGGCCATTAGTTGATTAGATAATTCAATCCCAATCTTGATATTCTTTTTATTTATTTTTTTGTTACTTTTTACTTTTGTGTTTTTTTAATTTTTTATTTTATTGTAAGGGTGATGTACAGGGGGGTTATAGTTACATAAGTAAGGTAATAAGTACATTTCTTATTGAACATTTTCTCCCACTTTCCCTTCCTCTGACTTCCCTCACCCGCCCCCCCCCCGCCCCCAGTTTGTAAAGTTCATTTCCAACATAGAGTCTTGTAAGTGCTGTTTCATTGGTTCACCCTTTCTCCTTTGTCTCACTAAGTTGTTATTCCCCTTCCTTTCCCCAAATCAAATAAACATAGATTCGAGACACAGGGTACCAAAACTAAAAACAATGATGACAGGGGATATACTAAAAGTGTGTGTGTGGGGAAAACAAAAGAAAAAAGTAACTTCACACAGCACATTAAAAACAAAAAAAAATACAAAAAAGCCCTCTTGTTTCCATATCTTGGAGTTCATTTAGCCAATCCTGACCGTCTTATTAAGCCAAGCTGAAAATGAGAAAGTGCAAAAACTAAAAATTCCCTCAAATATAATTTGGACCCCATATATGTGAAAAATATTAATGAAGTTTTTTCTGTCCCTTTTGCTTCCAGGGCATGAAAGATAAGTATGATAAGAAATACCTAGTAATTCCACAAATGAAAGTTTCTCAGAATCGCATATGAGGAGGGAATAAAAGGTGAGATATTGACTTGCTAGCAGTTTATCAGAGTAGACAGGCTCTGGGCTCAGATACTGACATTGCAGGGAGAAAAACTACCTTGTTTTCGTCTATAGACAGGGGAAGTAGGGTCGTATTGTGACAGATGGAAATAAAAGCCTTTGCTTTTCAAAATACAGATGTTTTCCTGTCATGTACAATATTCTTGGATTGGAATTTTATCTATAGTCCCATTGAAGTAGCAAAGTTCTATTTGTGTTATTCAGACTGAAATCTGATAGAATAACTATATAATTGCCATATTCAGAAGAATAACTTGACAGAACGATCTCAGATTGTTGGAGTGATGAAAAGAACATAACCCTGAATAGGAAGAGCTCTGGGATTTAAGTCTGGCTTGGGCCAGAAATTGGCTACAGAGATCTTGTAAATGTCATCAAATCTTCCTGAGTTTTTCTACCTTAACTTATAAAATATCCAGTTGTATATCACCTTATCTACATTTTAACATTCAGTCCTAATACTCTATAGTCAATATGTTTAGATCATTAACCAGCCATAGGCTGTTACATGCTTGTTGTATTAAATAGTCTCTGCTAAGCATCAGTGCTAATGATAAAAGTTGTATCCATTGCTTGGCTATTCTCAATAAATATTGTTGAATAAAAATAGAATATCCAGTTAGAAAGTAAGAATATGTATAAGGTCAGGTTTATTTAGATGCAAAACTTGATTATAGATAAAAGCTTTGTCTCATGAATCGTTAGAGACAAAAAATAATGCTGTGAGTTTGTAAAAAAAAACATGTTATTTTAAGCTTACTCTCATGTTTCTGATACAGAGCTAAGTGTATTGGCTGGAATTTTCTTAAGAGGTAGCTGTTTCTGAAACATGTTTACATGTAAACATTCACCACATGTTAAATAGTTTGAACCACTGCCTGGAGCTTTTCCTCTACACTGCAGCACTTCTAGATAAGAAAACATTAGGCAGACCCCAACATTTATAATGATTCAATAGTTCTATTCAGTCACCAAATAGTTATGGATCAGGCTAATTCCCATCCTATTTTTTTCTTGTCTGTATATCTCCTATATATTTTTATGTCTGTTAAGTTAGTTGTTGAATTCATTCCATTATAATCAATTAAAAAGCTATCACAGTAATTGAGTTTCAAACACAAAAATAGTTTACCAAATGATGACTTATGGACAATCAATGCCCAAATTAAAAACCAAGGTCTTAAAAAAAGCAAGAATACGGTAAATGCCAGTGTGGCAGGAATATTGGCTCCAAGAATCTAAACAAATTTATAGAGGTTCATGAAGAAATTTGAAGGAAGAGGAAACTGAACAGCAATTAGAAAGAGCTTTTTCTAAAAAATCATCTGAGACAGCTAACATTACAATAATTATGCACCTGGGCATATGGGCTAAAAATGAGGCCATCATCATTTTTTTTGTTGTGGTAAAAATTCTTAACATGACATTTACATTCTAATAAATTTTAAGTGTATACATTGGCATTAGTAATGATAGGCCCAATGTTGTACAGTAGATCTCTAGAAGGTACTCATATGTCTTGACCAAAACTTTATGTCCAAAGTGAGTAACAATTCTCCTCAACCTCTAGCAATCACCACTCTGTGTTCTGCTTCTATGAGTTTTACTTCGTAGTCATTTAGAAATTAGATGAAAAAAGATTGTATCATATTTGACTCTACTACAAAATAAGTAAAAATATTGCAGTATCAGATACATTGATTCAGACAATAACATGTACAATGGGATTAATTTATAAGTGAGATTAAATCATTGTGAAACAAAATTGAAAAACAAATGGATATATTTTAATCCTGAAATTGTTTTATTTAAATTGAATTATAACTCAGAAATTTTTTCAATGTTTTGGGTAAAAATATTTTTCACAATACTTTGTTTCAATTTGCTTTTCTGGAAGTATTTTAAAACAAAAAGTTGTGTTGTTTTGGATCAAGGACATGGGCTAGATAGAGTCCAGCCTGCTCACAGGAATAGTTTCAGGCCCACAGAGCATCTTGAACAGCTGTTAAACTCAGTCCTGAGGCTGGGCCAACTTCCAAGTGGAGAAGTCACTTCCCACTGACAATAAAAGTTGCTAAGTTCTTAACTGACCTTGAGAAATCACTGGGGAGAAGTCAGTGTGTTCCCATGGCTGTTTAGGGAATTCATTTAGGTTATTCAGCCTAAATTCTAAATACTGGACATTGCTTCGGTCTGAATTGGTAGTACAAATGAACAGATTATTAGAAAATCATGTGATAAATGAACTTATATCCATTTTCAAGGCACTCAGCTGAAATCTGAAGCTGTCAAGTATAACCAGTAAATTTCTGAATCATATCATTTGTCTAGTCTTTCAAAATAATCCCAAATTGGACTCCTTGATTTGCTCCAAGTACACATTTTCAAACATGATTATTTCAGAGTCCCTCTCATCTCCATAAATGGCACTGTCAATTCCCTATTCAATGAAGCTGTAGACTTCAGAGTCAGCCTTGACTCTTCTCTTTCCCTTGCACTCCACATTCCATCTATACTCACATTCCATCTATCAGGTAAACCTTCAAACTATAGCTGGGCTAAACTAATTTTTCATTATATCTCTCCTTGCATTCCAGTGTAAACCATCATCATTTACTTCCTAGATGATTTTGCCATGCTTCTAAGTTTCTCTGAGCTTGAAGTTTTGCCTTTCCTAGTCAATTTTCCATACAGCAGCTGGAGTGAACTTGTGCATACATAAATCAGATCGCATCATGCCTGCTGAGAGCCCTTCAGTGATGTTTCACTGCACACAGAAGAAAATCCACCTCTAAGCTATGGCCTACAAGCTGTTCATTACCTTCCCGTTGTCTCCCTCCACAATCTACCACAGTCTCCTAGTCTTTTTCCCTGAGAAATACTACTTGAATATTCCAAATA
The DNA here is from genome assembly GCF_000151885.1 of Dipodomys ordii. NCBI lineage: Eukaryota > Metazoa > Chordata > Mammalia > Rodentia > Heteromyidae > Dipodomys > Dipodomys ordii. The sequence continues at coordinate 178,837 of NW_012267312.1, forward strand.
TGTTAATGCACATAAACTTTGACCAGAGTAATCTTTACTCAAGGTATTTACTTGGTTCATACACGTAGACCAACCTTTGTTCAAATATAACTTAAGGTATACTTATATTTTCCAGTCTTTTCCTATCTCTACTGTGTTTATTTTCTTTTTACTTCATAGATGTTACCTATGATTGATATTTCTAGTATATCAACAACTCTCACTAAAGTTGGACATCCATGAGGACAAGGAATCATGTTCACTATGGCCAAAGATAGGTGAGCACAGAGTAGATAGATGTTTATGTAAATAGTTTCTGAAAGGAACAATGACTTCTAGGAATCGTGGTTATAATTTTTTCTCTAAAATAAAAATTTGGGGAATGTAGTGAAAGTTTAAGGGCCTATTTGTAATTAAATGAATAGTATATATAAAATACTTTGTAAAAGCAAAACACCATACAAGTATTACTCTTAAAATATTTGTCAAGATATCAAAATATTATGACAAAGAAAAAACACTTTAATAGAGAAAGCAATTTGTAGATTGCTCACATTTTATCTTGTTATACTCATTAAAGAAGAACAATTCCTAGATGACTCCATTCTTATATTCTGATGATACAGCTAGTTTTCCAAAGATTTCCACAAATGCCTAGAAATGCAGTTCTAAAAATAAGTTTCAAGTCTTTTTTATTCAGCTTGCCTAAATATGACTGCATAGAATATCACAGTTATATGAACATAGTTTCCCTCATTACAGATGAAGAATAGATTAAAAAAAGATGTTGATTTCTTCCAGTATAGCTGACAAGATATCTCAGGATAGATGTAACTAAAAGTAAACTTTACAGGGAACCCAATCTCTTTAGAAATTCCAAAAGATCATGCTTTTAGTGTAGAAATGAAATACTATGTCACAACCTTTGTCATCTTTCAGAGGTGAGAAGGAAGTATACATTTTTGTCAAAACAGACCTGACCTAAAACTTAGCATTCACAAACAGTATCCAAAGAAATGTTTTATTTCTGTGTAAAGAAAATACAGAAAACTCCTCCAATCTGATATACACTAAAATTATAGCCAAAGTTAGCAGGCCAGTATTGATAATATAATTATTCCAAATAAATGTATAATTTACAATGTGATTTTAGGATAATTTTATTGAATTTGGAACCTCTGCCTCACTTTGTGGTGACTTGTGAATAAATCGAACATGCATAATATATGACCTGACAAATGAACAAGTAAACTACTTTATTCAAGCATTTTCATTTGTCAACAGCATCCAAGCAATAATGGCTTTCTGTCTGGTGTTTTAATAATGCATGTATTGATTACTTCCATCTGAATCGTAACCAGAAAATCTCAGGAAGCTTTGAAGGTGTCCTTGATGGTCTCTGGAGAAGGGATTATAAAGATTTTTAAATTGAAAGATGAAAACCCAACAACAAACAATTTCATTAGTAAAAGTGCAAACAAAAGTCATTACCTACAGTGTTCTTATAATCAACACCTAATCTCCATTTGGATTTGGGATAGCAAGAAGGGAATTAAATAAGCTCACGGTTTATTGCAGCTCTCCTTAGAAATTCTCCACTATTATTTGCCTCCTTTAAGACTCTCTCTAGGTTAATCACAGAAGTAGACAAGTAATAAATATCACTTTAGTGACTGCTCAAGTAAAACAAAGGAAGTCAGTTTAAAAAATATATCTGGACCAGAATAATATACACTAATTGAAAACGAGCAATCTAGTGAGGCAAATAATGAGGAACTGTAAAAGCCAGGATAATGTATTCAAAAGATATAAAAATTGGTCAGTTTATATTTGCTAAGGCACATTTGAGCTTTAATTATTTATAACACTTCAACACATACAGAGTGTTATTTTATTAATTAGTCTTGAGAGCCATTATCTTGTAGCTGTTATATTGTCCAGCTGGTTTGGGAAACATATATCTACTTCCATGGGTGGGGCAATTGCATTGAGGAGTGAGACCACAGTCTCAACTACCTATGTGGACTATATAGGAATGGAGTATTTATTATTTACCTACTGAAAAAGCATTTACGTCTCCATCAGAGCAACTGAGACTGACTATATATTTTCACTCTAAGAAAATGGTGCATAGGGGTTGGGAAGGTGGTTCAGTGGTAGAGTGCTTGCCTAGCATGTATGAGGCCCTGAGTTCGATCCCTCGGCACCACATAAGCAAAAAGAAAAAAGCCGGAAGTGGCACTGTGGCTCAAGTGGTAGAGTGCTAGCCTTGAGCTGAAGAGCTGAGGGACAGCGCCCAGGCACTGAGAGACAAAAATAAATAAATAAATAAATGGTGTATAGCCAGGTGCCGGTAGCTCACGCCTGTGATCCTAGCCACTCAGGAGGCTTAGAACTGAGGATCACAGTTCAAAACCAGCCTGGGCAAGAAAGTCCGTGAGACTCTTATCTCCAATAAACCACCAAAAAACTGGAAGTGGCACTGTGACTCAAAGGGTAGAGCACTAACCTTGAGCTGAAGAGCTGAGGGAGAGAGCCCAGGGCTAGAGTTCAAGCCCCACGACTAACCAAAAAAAAAATGTTGTAAGACATATTATCCTTCAAAATTCTATCATCAATCTTAAATGATATGCAAACAAAATGTTAATGACTTGTTTTTAACTATCCTGTGTTACATAAAAATTAAAGAAAAAATTGTAATATGCTATTTATTATAGTTGCCATTTTGGATATGTCTATAAAATATGTGTTTCCATATAAAGTTGAAGTTAAGGGCTTTACTAATTTATGGCAGATAGTAAACAGATGATTTTTTTTGAAGTGACAATGAAACACATTGGAAGTAGTTTATGATTACAAGTGACCCATCTTGATGTCAAGCATTCTACATAAACAGCAATGAAATTAAAAAAAACAAACCTCACAAAGAACCAGACAATCTATAATCTTAGAAAGAGTACAAAGTAAACCTAAGGCCTAATAAAAATAAAACACAAAAGCTGTCAATGACTGAATATTGATGGTGTTTAATGGCAATTGTGCTTCACTTCACTCTTCCTAATTGAGTTCAGAAGGTCCAATATGTAGATCCAGTTTCAAGGAGTTTTCTTTGTTCCTTTTGCCCACAGACAACAAATGTGTCACTAACTTATGCAGCACTTGTATTATAGCTCTAAAAAGGCTGCTGCATAAATACAACAAAACCGAGTAGGTCAGTGGGCTGGACTATTCTTTCATTTATAAACAGGAATGATGAGCTTTGAGGAAGGAGATTGTTTTATGATAGAGTATTTCTTAAAGATAACCAAGAAAAGCTCAGTAAAGCATTTGGACCAACCTATAGACAAAAATAACATGCACCAAAATAACTTTACAAAAGGATGCTTAGTTGAGAATAATCAGAAAAGTTCTCTAAGGAGGGAACAATTTTATTTCCTTGCTCTTGTTCTTGAAAGACTATGAAATAAACAAGGTTCTTAGAAGTGTACTGGTTGCTTTGTTTCTTCCTTCCTCCTATCAAAGTGCTCCTTCCCCACTGTTTTTGAGACAAGGTCTCCCTGTGTTTTGCAAGCTGGCCTGGAATTCATCTTCCTGCCTCAGCCTTCTGTTCTCTTTTCTTCCTTTCTCCTCTATCCATTGTGTCTGTCATGTACTTTATAAAGCAGTAAGTATAAAGATGTCACCTTGCTCTCTCACAAAAAGTTTCCCAGAGCACATACACAGGTTTTCAAAAAACATAGTAAGTTATAGAAGGAAAAGTAGATGGCATTAAAAGAGTTTATAAAAGTGGAGATCTGATCACATGGAGGCATTAGGGAAAAGCTTGTGTGATGTTTGAACTAAAATGTACAAGACTGTACAAGACAGAGGAGCAGTATGCTTAAAGCCTCATTTGAGAGGAATATAGTGGATTAAAAAAGAAAAAAAAGACCAGAAGAGAGTGTGGCTGTAAGGAAAGAAAAAAAAAATCACATAAAGCCTTATTACCCTTACTGAGATTGTTGGTCTTTTTCCAAGAGCATTGAGAAGCCGTTAGAGTGTAAAGCTAGCAAAGACATAATTCAATTTGTATTTTTACATAGCTTCTACTTGAGTGAAAAGTAGTGATTGCATTGGAGGGTAGCCAGAGCAGATCTAGAAAGGTTTAAGAGAAGCTATTTGTAACTATGCTGATAGCAGTAGACAAAATTGAGAAATAGTTTTGTAGTAAATGCAGAAGTGTAGTGGCAATGGACCTCTATAGATTGGTGATCATGAAAAAATACCAGTTTGCTCTGTTGGTATCTGCAAGGAAAAATACTGATTATCCAAGTTTTAAAAAGTCAAAGATTTTTAGAGCTTTGGAATGAGTTATTAAAACATCTGATGAGTAAATGTAAGTTGTACCTGAAGGGAGGCAAAGATGAAGGAATAGATGAACTCATAAATACAAAGAATTATCAATGCTCTGGAACTTTGGTTTGGTCCAAGAAAATAACAGGCAGGTATCTGAGTGAGCACACTTATCAAGAGTGGCGAAATTAACTTAACCCTGTTTCATGTTAATCCTAACTCCAGTGTCTCCATCTTCATCACATGACTTTCTTAAGATTCTGGAGAGAATACTGAGAAGTACATTTTACAAGACACTAAAGCCAATAAATGCACATAGAGAAGGAGTATCTATAACAATAAGCTGGGTAAAAGGTAGTGGCAATTATGTGGACTAATTATCTTACCTTTCAGTAGTAATCACAATTTAAATCTCCTGATTTTTAGTGTACTTGGGCAGTGATTCATTTTTATTGGTTTCTCAAGCCAGAAGAAAAATTGTGTATTTTTGTAGAAATCCACTCTTATTTTATTATCTCATATGAAGTATTCCATTTAAAATGTCTATCCTTTTCAACAAATGTTCTTCTATATATGAATCAGTATTTTGACTATATATTCAAAGTTAGGACATCATAAGAATATATCACTATTATATTTTACCCTACTACAATAGCTAACATAATATTGAGTTATATAAAGGGAAATGGCTAAAGGGAAAGCAGGCAGTTTTCTTGACATTCTTTTGCAAAGATTTCTGGGTCTTCCTTCACATTTTATTTCTACTATGTAGTCTCCTATATCCTCTTCTCTGAAATATACAAACACTTAACCCACAACATGCTACCTTTTACTGTGTCTCTCTAGAGAATTTTCCTTTGAGGTTAAACTATGCATAGTGGTACTGCTTTATCAAGTTTTTAGTATATGCTATTAATGTACTTGGTTTTCTTTGTCTTTTATATTTATTCCAAAAGTAGTTATCAGGCCAGACACCATTGGCTCAGAATTGTAATTCTAACTACTTGGGAGGTTGAAAACAAAAGGATGTTGGAATGAGGCTAGCCCATGCAAAAAAAAATCCATTAGACTCCTCATTGGTTGTAATCTCACTATAGTGGCACACACTTGTGATTCCAGAAACTATCTGAAGCCTAAATTAAGAAGATCAAGGCTCAGGTACACACTTAGGAAGGAAACAAAACCTTATCCTAAAAATAACAAGTGAACAACAGGACAGGAAGCATGGCACAGTGGCATCAAATTCCAATACTATGAAAATCAAAACTATGTAATTGTTACTATACATCAGATAGATAGTTTACTAGGCTGTAGGGTCTCAGAAATGAACAAGACCAAATCTCTGTCTTCCCCTTTCAGAGCCTAGTAGAGAAGACAGAAATATAACTAAAATCAAAAGAAAAGAAACAATTGGTCCCTGCTGGAGTATGCTAATGACCAATTCACTATTCTGAAAATTGGTAAAGTAGAAATATTTATCTTGTCTATCCTGTACAAATGATGTAAAAAGGAGGAGCTGGAAAAAAATAAATGAACCAAGTGCAACATGTGGATTTCACTATAATTCTTACTTAAAACAAAAGCTAAAAACTGAAAAAAAGACTGCATGAAAGAAATGAAAATTTGAATACCAACTTATTTGATATAATTGTTATCGATACTATTCTTGGAGGAATTGGAGTTTGAACTCAGAGCCTTATACTTGCTAGGTAGGTGCTCTATTATTCAGGCCTATATGCTTTCATTCTTTTTCAAGTAAGGTCTTTTGTTTTCACATGTATCAGCCTGGACATCAATCCTACACTTTGTGCCTCTTACTTAGCCAGGATGAGAGGTGTACACCACACTGGACCTCTCTTATTGGTGGAGATTGGGCCTTGCTAATTTCTCAAACTGTGATCTTCCCAGTCTCTGCCTCCTCAGTAGCTAGATTCATAGCAATGAACTCTCATGCCTCATCCAATGATTTTAAAGTATTATAGCAGCACAGTGATTATTATAAAAAGCAAACCTTTCTGCTTTCAAGCTATTTCCTGAAACATTTAGGGATAAAATGACATATGCCTGAAATCTGCTTCAAAATAATGGGGCAAGGAATGGAAGTAAAGAAGGAATAAGACTGACCATGAATTGATGATTGTTAATGGTCTAATAAGTACATGAGTGTTGTAGCATTCTATCTACTTTTATAAATGCTCAGCATTTTCCAGTATGAAAAGATTTTAAAAATAGGCAAGAGTTGGGAGACTTCCTAAAGGGCATTAATAGCGTAGATGTTTTTGACATTTAAAATAGAATGGCTTGGATTATTTATAATTGACCCTTGGATGAGAGAAGCGAAACAAATTTCTATTTGACTTAATTCCCAACAAGATGAATTATAGTCACTTACTGCTTACTATGGTAAAGGAAGTAAGCTTAAACATGTCCTACCCTGTGTAAATCATTCCGTTTTTGGACTGTTGGAAAATCGCCCCCAATAGGTGCTTGCCGGTTTAATTCATCATCTTTCAGCTGTAGCCACACCAGAAGTTCCTGGAGAGAAAGATGCAGTCGCTTCCACTGGTCAGAACTGGCTTCCAAATGAGACCTAAAAACCAAACAAAACCAAACAACCGAAAAAAAACAGGAGAAAACTGTCAGAACATTTGAAAGTATAACTGAAGGTCCTAGTAATCTCATTATACCAGGTGGTTATTTTCCTGGTGCATAAACCACTGTGCCTTAGGGTGATCTACCATTTGAGACACACACCTGGTTAATTAGAAATAAAATACTCATGGATTTTCCTTCCTAGGCTGGCTTAGAATTGTGATCTCTAGATCTCAGCTCCCTGAGCTGAGGTTATAGGTGCTTCTCTCTGACAACCTTCTGAGAGCTATAAAATGAGGTGGTGATATTTTAATGGCAATTTTGAGGAAAGACAGGGTTCAGTTCTATGTTCCTTTCCTCATGCAGAATTCTCAGACTTCAGGCATGATGAATGCATTGGATTCCATTGTATTCACTTCCTGTTGTAATCCATCACTCTTAATGTTTGTGGTTGACAAAACTGGACCTTAAGTAATAAAAATCATGTGATGCCTGCTAGTCCTGGGATCTGCTTTCAGAAACAGAAAAGCCTTTCCCCATATTTTACCTTTTTCATCTCTATACCCAAGGCAGTCTTTTCCACTGAGTCCTTCTGCCTAGTGTTCATTCCTTCCTGCTACTCTTTTTTATGCTTCTCCTTCAGGAGCTTGAACTCAAGGTCTTATGCATGAACAGCTTATTTGCTCAAGGCTGGCGCTCTACATTTTGATTCATGCTTCTAGCCTGGCTTTCTTTTGCTGATCAAATAGAGATTAAGACTTCTGGATTTTTCTACCCCACCTGGCTTTGAAGCACAACTCTCCAGGTCTCATTCTCTTGAGTAGCTAGGACTACAGGTGTGAGCCACTGGCACCTTTAAAAAAAACAGAAAACAAAAAAACCCCAACAAAACAAAAACTCTTGTGCACCTGGGGCTTGTCATGAAGTTCTAACACTTTCCCTTTTGTTTCCATTGTGTAAAATGTACTCAAACAACTCACACAGAAGAGAAAAAACAGACATTTGTCTGAAAGCTTCCACCAAACATGAATAATTTAGACAGAAGACCAAGCATTTCACTATCAAATGTATTTAGAACATGTTAATTCTAAGATGCCATTTTAAAGTATACAAATGAATGATCTGGGCTATAAAATCCATAATTCACTTGAAGATGAGAAGCTAAATTAATAAAATAAATCATCATCCAGAAAACAAAATGGAAAGGCAGGGAGACTGCAAAGCTTTATCTTCAGGTAAATCTGGAATTATGGTTCATCATTCGCATATCATCCACAAGGAATAATTAATTCATAAAAATTAATGCTGCCTATAATATAAATATAACAAAGTCTCAAATGCTGTAAAGATAGAAATAGAAAGCACTGCAGCCAGGTAGAGCAACCTTTCCTTTTGCTTCTTGGTAACTTATCCTGATACTTCAAATACAATTCTCCTTCTGGCCTTAGATAGAACCACCGAAGAGTACTTATTACTGAAATTAAATTGTCCCAAACTTTCTGCAAGATAATCTGATGATACATAAAAGCCCTTAAAATGTGCAAATGCATTGCAAATGCAATGACTCACAATCTTACATTTGAGGAATAATAAGAAAGTTGCTAGGAAAGCATAAAAGAAATAGGTACAAAATGTTATAGTATTATTTATGCTTGGTATAAAGTAAAAATGATTTAAGTATTTAATACTGGGGAATTGGTTGCATAGATAATGGTGAATTTATACAATGAAATTCTATGCAATATTCAGTGTGAGGGCATAGGTGAATATTTATGGACATAGAAAAGTAAGGATATAAAAAAGAAATATTATTTATTTTCTCAATTTTGTTTGTGTATGTGTATGTATTTGTGTGCATTTGCTTGAATATGTATGAAAAAAATTCTAGAATGACAGTCAGATTGTCCCTCAGAGGTAGATTTGCAAGTATTCTTTTCTTTCATCTTTGTCCTTTTCCAAACTGTCAGAATTTTCTTTCTACAATGTTTAATATGAACATTATACTAGGAAAAAATTAAGGGCTTGGTGGCTATTATAACCTATACTTATAATCCTAGATACTCAGGAGGCAGAGATTGGGAAGATCATATCTTGAGCCCAATCTAGAGGAAGAGTTAATGTGTGGTATACTTGCAAGCTCAACTATTCCAGAGCAGGTAATAGGATTGCGATCCACGGCTAGCCCCGTACAAAATACATGAGATCTGAAAAATAAAGTATAAAGGGGCTTGGGATGTAGCTCAAGTGATACAGTGCCTGCCTAGCAGGTATGCAGCCCTGAGTTCAAACTCAAGTACCATAAAAATAAAATAAAATGAAGGCTTTTCCATATCAGGTAAGAGAGGGAATTAAATTGTTCAAAACTAAGTTCAGAATACGTACAGTGTGGTGGTCAGTTCTTTGATGTTTCTGTTTCCTCCTCTTCTTCCATTATCAGGCTTCCATAATAAGCTTAAGTGAGAAGTCCCTATGCAAGATTTTGGCTATTTAAGGGCATGCAATGAGTACTGGTTAAAAGGATCCCCTGAGGTTTCTGGAAATCACAGCTTGGTTCCCCTTGAGGGCAAAAGAGACTGTAAAGCAGCATATTTTGAACCATAGGCAGTGAGAAGGAAAGTCCAGACAAGGTAAAAGAGACAATGATTAAACAAATATTTATTGAGTGTCTGTAAGTTCCAGTGAGTCCTTGGGTAATAAGATTTGGAAGGGAAGAGAGAATGCAAAGATGCCCAATGATCAACCTCCTATTTGTTATAGCAAAATGCACCTTCCCTGTGGTGAAGAGGTCTAAGTCAGGAAATGCTGAAGGGCAGGCTGCCCAGCGTAAGACCAAAGACTGCTGCTTTGTTTATATAAGAAAGTGTACAACTCTAGTTCTAGGTTAAATGGTGCTGACTAATCATTAGCGGGTCAATGAATTCTTTTGTGTCCCCTAAGAGCAAATAGCTCAGAGACCTAGGGAACTCATTTCTAAAGGATCTAAGAGTAACTTAATAGGGTGAGCTAGGGATGCTGTTAGAAGCCAGGGACAGAGGAGAGTCGAGAGAGTTAACAGAGCAACAGCAGAAGGACCTGGAACCATGAGATGAAAGCTCTCTCCAGTTTCTGGGTGAGGAGGTTGTTCCTAAAGCATGGAGTTAGATAAAGTTTCAGAATGTTTGATCATCTCAGCTCCATATCAAACGATTCCTTTCCTCTGAAGGCACAAGAGTAAAAGAAAAGATGTAACAGGAGGACCAAACCTGAGGCAAAGGAAAGTGGGCAAGGGCCTGAGAGGAGAAAGTCATTGAATAGTTCCTGGGTTAAAACACGGAATTGAAAGGTATTCCATGTTATCCTGTGGTTCCCAAGCTTTAGTGTGCATGCAGAACTTTTGCTTGAGCACAATAGCTTGTTTAAAATGGAAAGGCCCAGGTGCCACATCCAGAACCTTCAGAAGTCTGCAGATGAACTCCAGGATCACTATTTGTGGAAGATTTAAAAAAAATACTTCCCTTGAATAATAAAAGGGGACATTTTGGACTCGGAGCTGTCCTGGAGCCTTTTTGCTGAGAGCTACCACTTGAGCCACAGCTCCACTTCTAGCATTTTCTATGATTAAGTAGAGATAAGAGTCTCTCGGACTCTCCTGCCTGGGCTGGCTTTGAACCGCAATCTTCAGATCTGAGCCCCCCAAATAGCTAGGATTATAGGTGTGAGCCTCAGTGCCTGGCTGAAAGGAGACATTTATCAATATGCCTTGTATTAATAAACTGCTTTGTTGGCAACTCCTTTGTATAACTACTTAAAGATACACACACACACACACACACACACACACACACACACACAATATTTGCCTCAGTGTTAGTTGTTTGTCTCTATAGAGCAAAGGTAGATTTTTTTTATTGGTGGTAATTTTAGAGGCAGTCTAAATATAAAGAAATACTAGGAACTCAAAAAATATTTTCTCGGTCCTAAGGTTGTGTTACGCTTATGAAATGTTGTCAAGACTCATTTCTAATATGTCTGTTGGAAGAAGTTGCCCTATTTTTATTTTTGTGGGTGGATATCAAATATTTCTAAGTGATTTACTCATGTTATATTCAGAATGCCTCTTCCTGAAAATGGTGTGTGTCTGTGTGCGCGTGTGCGCATGCACGCACATGCATAGAATGACTTTTTGTCATATCAAGAGCTGTTAGAGATGCCAAGAAACTTAGAGATCATCGTTCAACCATCTTGTTTTGAAATTGTAAAAACCAAAATTCAGAGTGATACATAGAACTGCTACAGAAGTTGTGAAGACTTTTTCATATTTAGATGTGGGAAGTAGAAATTATAAGCCATGCTTAGTTGAGGAAACCCGTATTTTAGTGACTTTTAGCCAAATGTTCTGGATCACTAAGAAAAATGGCTTCTTTTAATTGGGAAATATACTCTATTTACTTCTACCAACTCAAAAGCAAATAAAAAGGTTCATTTGACGAAGCACACATAGCTTCTATCCTTTTTCTATTAATCTTTATTGGTGAAGAAAAGAGCTTAGGTACTCCTAGCTTTTAACAAGGCAAGTGTGGATTCTTAAGAAGTAGATAATTTGCACAATTTATATGGTTTAGATAAAATGCCCAGCCTTTAGGTGTGTTGGGATATATTGCTTGGTCTTTAAAGAACTCTTTAGAGACATAGATGCTAAGAATTATAGGAGCTGATAAACTGATTGTTATTTCTCTAGATACAGATATTTCAAGTGTGATTTGGTTGATGCCTACTTTGAAGTCCTTAATAAAACGTATCTTTGAAAGACATACCTTCTGAAAGCAAAATGTGCTCAGTTGAATTCATTTTTCACCTTGACTTCTTTTATAAAATGAATAATATAGTCCTGTATATCTTGCATGCCCTTATAAACTAGAATAGCACCCAAACATATACCAAATGCAGAAATAATAGAGAACCACAGAAAAAGAAGTTGGAGCTGTGGGGCTTTAAATAAAGAGAATTAATCTCAAAGAGAAGTAAACATTTTTCTTCCATATGGGACTTAAACTCTGATTTCCAAACATAATTAATATTGAGAGAAGTGAGAGAATGAGAGAAAGGTCAAAGATATTCAATGTCCAAGTTGTGTACTTTTTTCCCTAAAAACTAGAAAGACTCTGTCACTATGTCTTGTTCTATTTTCATTCTCCACCATAGAAAACTCTTAACAGCTTATAACAAGTACTCCCTAAGCAATATATTGCTATTGTAGATTATGTAAGGTTGGTGTTCTTCACTTCTCAAATTGATGTTCATAATTTCCTAAGTGTTACTTTTATATAATATTTAGAAGTTGTTTGGTAAAGTATAAAAACTTACAAAATGTAAGCTTTGTTGAAATTATGATATATGTGATTCTCATAATTGAAAATGTATAATAATCTGGAAAAATCTAGTAACAGACACAATTGAACTCTTTGTACATATTGCTTATATAAAATTCCCTTTAACATTTCTCAAGTTATAAATATTTTAAAATAAAAATGCAAAGGTGTGAATATAAAATATTTCAGAATGATGAAAACTTTCTTTGACTAATTACCATCCTGGATAACTCTGTGTGTGTGTGTGTGTGTGTGTGTGTGTGTGTGTTTGTATATTTGTATATGTAAATAAAGAAATTCACTTTATTTCTCTCCCACTTGAAATAATCTTTCATTTTGTTTGATGGTACTTAATTATTGCTTGACTTTTTACTTTTATTCCCTATTCCTTGTAGAAAAATTGTGATAAGGCCTACAGAAGGGTTAGTATATAGTTTTCTCGAACTGAATTATGATACAGCACCGTAGAATTTCAATTGAAGCAGTCATTTTATTTTGTGAAAGATGTTCTTTTAGTTTTTCTTTCTTCTTCCCTTTTATCAATTATATTAAAATATTAGAAAACCCAGGTAGAAAACCTCACTAATTTGGCTGGTTCATAAAGTATGATTGAAGAATTAAAAAAAAAACAAGAGAATTATAAACTTTCAAGAGAACACCCTATGTTTCAGGACAAATCTCTTCTTTTAGTGAGGGACAGAACTGAAGTGTGAATCAGGTAAGAGATTTACTCAAGTTTTATGATAGGTAGACGAGGGCCAGAAGAGAGACTAACCACTGGCTTGGGACTCTTTCTTTTCTACATTTTGAGTTTAGAATTTAGCTGGAGGCAGTAAATATAGCCATATTAAACAACTCATGAATATTTAAAGAAACTTATTACCAAGTGAATATCTGTATCTATAATTCTCTCTCTCTCTCTCTCTCTCTCTCTCTCTCTCTCTCTCTCTCTTTCTCTTTCTTGGATTGAACATCTAGAGGATTGAACCCAGGGCATGTTAGGCAAGGACTCTATCTCTGAGCTATACCCCCAGCACTGCAAGTATACATTCGAATAATACTGAAAAGAGATTGTGACAGAACAGCCAGAGGAGAAAAATATTCATATGGATATTTTTTTACATAAAAATTAGAAGATGATAGAAGAGCTTATGTTATAAGTGTGAGAACTAACATATGCATGCTTATATGAGACAGGAAATTTCTGGAAAGCAAGAATAAGGTTAGAAATTAAAATCTACTTGGTTCAGAGAATGGGTGAGAACTAGAATTGCTAGAGTTGCTACTTGGTAAGAAAGGAACTGGGAGCAAAGGAAAAATGAAGGGAAAGGATGAGCAAGGAATTATTAGACATACTGGCAGATAATGGGTCCCCTAGATTCTTTTAGCTAAATCTAACTTCATGAGAGAAGTGCTTGCTTTTTTGTGCACTATATATACTTGGTTCTTGTTTGCATCTTCATGCCTAGAGGACTACCTGGTGCACAGTAGGCATTCATGAATTATCTGGTGAGTTAGCAAATGAAGGAGCATTATAAAAACAGTACTATATAGGGTACTCATAAAATTATTGAAAGTTTTTTTGGTTGTGGTGCTTTTCCTTTTTTGAGATATATAAATGGTTTCAGAGTTCTTCATACAATAATGAACTAATTGAGGGGCTGTTTCTGGGGCTTGAACTTAGGGCCTGGGTGCATTTGTTGAGCTATTTTGCTCAAGAGTAGTGCTCTAATCCTTGAGCCAAAACCTCACTTCTGGCTTTTTAGTGATCAATTGAAGATTTTCATGGACTATCCTGCCTGCACTGGCTTCAAACTGCAATCCTCAGAGCTCAGCCTCCTGAAAAGCTAGTATTACAGATATGAGCCACCAGTGCTCAGCTGAATTAACTGTAATTTAAAAAAATAAAGTACGCTATAATTTTGCCAGGCTCACATGGCTCACTTCTATAATCCTAGCTATTCCAGAAGGCTGAGATCTCAAGATTGCATCCAGCCTGGGCAGGAAAGTTTGTGAGAGTCTTCGTTCCAAGCCAGTCTTAGTTTAAAAAGATAAGTGACAGTGCCCAGGCCCTGAGTTTGGGCCCCAGTAGCAGCATACACACACACACACACACACACACACACACACACACACACACACACACACACACACACACACACACACTATAATTTGGACATGGCATTTCTGGGGTATATTTGGAATTGTTTTTTATTTGTCACTTTTAAAAATCAAATAACCCCCAAAGAGAATCATGAGGAGATTCACAGTGCAGGCTTGCTAGTGCCACTAAGGGTTCTGTATCTCACTCTGCCCGCTGTTGTATCCTATTTCACAGTCATCCCAAATTACTACCCCTATTGTGCTTCTCTCAACTGAATGCTGCCTTTCACTATGGATTAAGTGATACTGTCATTTCAATCAAGTGTCAGGAAATAAACTAAACTGATCTGATTTGAAGACTTACTTACTTATAAGTGAGTCCTTATAATTCATCCTATATTATTAAAGGCCTATTTAAAAGACAATGCCATTGATCTGAGTATTTAAATTCTAGAATTTGCAGCACCTTAGATAAGCTAACTTTTCAACTTGATTAATGACAGCAAGAATTAAACTGCAGTAGCTGGCATATGGGAAATTGCTGAGAATGAAGAGCCAGTATTTTGGCTGACATGCTGTTTGCCACTTTCATTTCTCCTTTTATTTCATCAAGTTCACATGAAGGGGAGAAAAAGCACTGAGTGATGTTCTGAATAGTTACATCACCTTTTTTCTTTCCTGCAAAAACAAAGAATAACTTTCTTTTCTTTTACCTTTCAATATCTATTATATCTCACGTTTCATTTCTTTTTAATGAATGATGTTATGAAAGTGGCCTTTGTCATTACATACCTTGACCTCTCAAGAGTTTAAGCTATAAGAAATTAATGGAACCTCCCTATCTCTAAAAATGCTCTTGCCCAATATTTGTCCCCTGCTCATCACCAGTACATTGATAAATGAATTCATGCTCAGAACAGGAAAATAAGAATGAATGTCTGGGAATTAGGAGTGAAAATGTAGGGGAGGAGGGGAACCTTACAAATAAAAATAAATCCTTTCCAACTTAAAAAATCTCTATTTTATCCTTTCAATGATTATGCATCTATTTGTGAAAGTTCTTTTCTTTATACTCTATGGACCAAGTTAATAAATAAAAGCTCAGAGGCTTGGAATGACATTTCCTGTGTTTAGATCTTGGCTAATTAGATGACCTTGGGAAAATTGTTTAACCCTCTGTGCCTCATTTTCTTAAAAAAAAAAACACCTGAGACAGTATTATCAAGGAATCTACTTTTCTGTTTGCTCAGGACATGTGTCATTGTATGGTATGTACATACCACTTGTGTTTGTTTCTGTCAATAGTATTGATACAGATTAGTACAGATTTTACATAACAGTACTTTTAATTAACAAAATGCCAGGGAGGTTCCTTCTTATAGGAGGAAATTGTGGGCAGTTTAGGAGATCTATTAAGAAGAGAGAAAACTCGTTCTATAATCTTACTAACTTGAGGTAATGGCCATCCTCACTCTTTAGTAAATTCCTTCATAACTATTACTAAGCTCATTAGCTTGTCCTTTCTTATCTCTCTACACAGCCACTCTTTTACACACAGAGATGAAGACACAATATTTTTAAAAACGGGTCAGGAAAACAATGGGTTACAAAGCAAGAAGCTTGGCTTCCACTCCTAACACTTCTTAGATCCTCTAGGTAGCAGTGGGCACTTCATAGACAAGCTCTGCTCTTTTGTTTCTTTACCAAACTATCCCAGCAAAACCAGAATCACAAAAGTATGCCCTGCCATCCTTAACAAAGATGCTGAGATACACCCACTTATTTTTTAAAACAAACTTGGTCGTAGAATGGGACAAGGTAGAGAAAGCAGGTGACCTAAGCCCTGCTAAAAGCTTATTCTATCAAGGAAGTTTTTTTTTTTTTAAATCTAAGAGGAATCAAAAGACAAAATAGTTGCTCTATTCTCTCTAGATACAGGAAGTGTGGAGACAGTTTGTCTAAACTGTTAATTAAAATGTGTTCCACTTTTTAAAGAATATCCTCTGGTATGAATTTATAATAATGCCAACGAAAGAATTCCACAATAAACATCCATTAATTTTATCATTTTTTGTAGAATCCTCTGATAAGCCAAGAGAGAACACTGAAAATTAGGATAGCTGCTTTCTTCATTTACATTCACTCTAATGTCTTAATATGCATCTCTCCTGTGGTTCCAAAACATCACCATTTTAATCTAACCTGAGCCCTCGAGTATCATCTCCATTGCAAGCAAATGAATGATTCATTTATTCAAAATAAAATGAATCATTCTAAAATTGGGTAATTTACATAAACATGTGAATATTAGCTACATATGCCAGGAAAACAAGGAAAATTTTGTCATTTTAATTCATTTCTTGCTTTCTTTTTCCCCAAACTTTTCTTACCTAATGTTGAGAGACTTTTTCCGAAGCTCACTCCACTTGAAGTTCATGTTATCCAAACGTCTTTGTAACAGGACTGCTTCATCAGAACCTTCTAAGGATCTCAGGATTTTTTGGCCATTTTCATCCAGGTTATGATAGATATCTGTGTGAGCTTCAATTTCTCCTTGGAGATCCTACAGAACAAGAGGAAGAAGAATATACAGAATTATCAAGGGAAAGAAACCTGCTGTGAATGTGAATTTTCAGAACTACAAAAACATAAATAAATAAATGATGACTTCAAAGAACAGTCTGATCATGCTAGCCAACACAAATACACATCCCAAATCACTTTTCTAGTGTAGTAATCTCTGTTATATAGATTAAAAAGAACACCTTACTAGTTGCATGAAAAATGGGAAAGTAATACATTTGCAACTTTTCCAATTTTCTCCATCTTCTAGTCCATGGATTGAATATATTCTTTTATGAAAATGTGACGAAATCAATTATATTCTTGGTTAACAACATCATAGTGCCAATCATTTTCTTACATTAAAAGGCAAGTCATACTTTCCATAGCTATAGTAATCTGTAGTGTTGACTCTGTTCATGAAAGCATGGAGAAATGAACACTCAAGGTTGTACTTGGTCCATAGCATCAGTACATTAATGGAGTCTGTCAGAGGGGCAAATCTTCTTGACAGCATACATTAAGTTTGCCTTGATGCTACAGCACCATACATATATCACAGCATCCTTCCTTTGTTAGTAAGAGTTCTCATTTAAAATACCATCGTATTTTTAGTACAGACAGTTGGAAAGACCATAGCACTTTCTAAAAGTGATGATAAGAAGTACGCATTCAATTTAATTGGTATAGACACAGATCAAGAAAGTGATTATAATAGAAGAATCTGACCTTTACATGGTATGTCTTCCTGTGTAACATTCTCAGCTTGAACCGGGGACTACAGCACTGATCTTGTTGCATAGCAAACCTGAGAAAACGCAGAAACTAAAAGAGGCCCGCTTTAAAATGCCAACTTTGCTTACATTCTGTTGACAGAATGAGTTTTTGAGCAGAGGCCTCGCCAGTCAATAATAATAAACGGCCACTTTGTACTTCTGCTCCACAGTAGACAGACGTGTGGCTGTGGGAGGGACCTCAAAGAGAGGAGGCCTGGAATATGCAACTGACAGTTTATATTAAACAGCCAACTTTTCTTATCATTTTGCCATTACAAGCCAGAGACATTATAAATTCATTTTATATATGTGTTTCCCTCCTTGTTCCCAGAAGAACAGTCAAAGCCAAAGGAACATTCCATAGAGAGCTGCCGGGTACCAGCATTCCTTTCTGCCTACACAATGAATGGAGGCATTGTACTTTATCTGACTTGCTCTTGGAGATTTGTATGCTTCTGTTCAACAAGTTTAAAAATTCATTCTGGAGTGCCAAACAATTGGAGTGATCTGTGTAACTAGAAAAGTTTTCTTTTTATTCCCCCCTCTCTCACCCTTTTTAAAATGGAATTAAATTACTCAGTTAAAGTAAGGTGGAAGGTGGCAAAAATAAATGTGAGACATTCTGAAGAACTGGTTCATATTTGCAAACTCTTCAGATGTAGAAGTTTGAGGATTGCAGAAGTAAATAAGGTGGATGGACAAATAATCTCTTCTGCCACTATTGTTTTTTTGTCAGTTGTGGGGCTTGAACTCTGGGTTTAGGCACTGCCCCTGACCTCTTCAACTCAAGGCAAGCACTCTACCACTTGAACCACAGTGCTACTTTCTGGTTTTCTGGTAGTTAATTGGAGATAAGAGTCTCACGGGCTTGCCAGGGCTGGCTTTGAACTGCAATCCACAGATCTCAGCCTCTTGAGTAACTAGGATTAGAGGCGTGAGCCACCGGTGTCCGGTTGTCATTTTTTTTGAGGGGGGGGTCCGGTCGTGGGGCCTGAACTCTGGGACTGGGCGCTGTCCCTCAGCTCTTCAGCTCAAGGCTAGCACTCTACCACGTGAGCCACAGTGCCACTTCTGGCTTTTTTCTTTTTGTTTATGTGGTGCTAAGGAATTGAACCCAGGGCCTCATGCATGCAAGGCAAGCACTCTACCACTGAGCCATCTTCCCAGCCCCTGTCACTTTTTAAAAATAGACTAAATAGCCCTGATAGACTATGAAGAAAGTTGCATTCCATCTTTTTGCCTGGGAGACTAGTAGGGGAATATAGATGGGACCATACCAAAATCTAAGGGAGGGAAATACTGAAACAGATAGAGGAAGATCCTATTAGAAACAGCAGTGTTCTGCAAGATACCCATATTTCAAAATTGGCATTAAGTGGTAGAAACTAGCAATCAGCTTCTTGAATAATGAAGTTTGATCAAATATAACATTAATTTTAGGTTCACCAATCCTTTCTCTTTCCCTTCCTTACTTTCTTTTTCTTTCTTCCTTTCTGTTTTGGCAGTATTGGGGTTTAAACTCAGATCCTCTTACTAGACTGATGCTCTATTACTTGAACCATGCCTCAGCCCTGTTTCTTGTCTGATTAATTTTCAGAAAGGGTCCCATGACCCTTCTATCTAAGCCTTAGCTTCCTGAGTACCTAGGATTACATATATGAACCATCAAGGCTCTTCTCTCTTCATCTCCCCTCTCCTCCACTACCATCCCCTCCCCTCCCTATGAGAAAAACCTGTTTTACTGTAAAGATCTTTTACTCTCAAATCTCCCTGCTGCTGGAGCAGAAATTCTCTCATCTGTGATCCATCCTTTTTCTATAAGAGCCTTGTAAACAATGAGCCACAGTAGATAATAACAGGACCAGGCAGTCTGCACTAAAGGAGAGGTGAGTATTAGTGAGAAACATGAGCTTCAAAGGCTCCTGTTTTACAGTAGGAAGCCTATTTTGAGTTCTCCAACTGTACAGATCCTTCACTGGCCACCATCCCAAAGGAATGTGATGGAACTATACTTGTGGTGATTTATCAAGTCATTATTTGGTGTGAGTCATTGTTCACATGGCTGTTGAGGACAAAGGATGAACAGTTTTTCACTATCAATTGGCAGCATCAGTTCTAGTTAAGAAAGAAGGAAGGAACATAAAATTACCATAATGGTATATGTCCTAAAACTAAATACTAGACTTAGGGACTATAGAAGATCAGGAAGTTGACATAGAGAATCAAGTAGAATTCTCAGAGGATAACCCATCTGAATGAGGGTTAATTT
Source organism: Dipodomys ordii (assembly GCF_000151885.1). Taxonomy (NCBI): domain Eukaryota; kingdom Metazoa; phylum Chordata; class Mammalia; order Rodentia; family Heteromyidae; genus Dipodomys; species Dipodomys ordii. The sequence goes on from NW_012267312.1 coordinate 198,798, forward strand.
TCACAGAAAATTTTAAATATTTTTATTTCACTTCAGACTTATCTAAAACAGATACTGTATTCATAAACTTCTTTGTTAAATAGCAACTCCTTTGCACAACTATTTAAAGATAAATAAAAAGATCATTTAAGCCTGTTCCATTCATTATATACTATCTAACTTTTCTTTCTTTCTTTCTTTTCTTTTTTTTGGGGGGTCCGGTTGTGGTACCTGAACTCTGGGCCTGGGCACTGTCCCTCAGCTCCTCAGCTCAAGGCTAGAGCTCTACAACTTGAGCCACAATGCAACTTCTGGCTTTTTTCTTTTTTTTGCTTATGTGGTGCTGAGGAATCGAACCCAGGGCCTCAGGCATGCAAGGCAAGTGCTCTACCACTGAGCCACCTTCCCAGCCCTAACTTTTCCTTTTTGTATTAACATCTTTAGGAAGAATGATGACTAATGAATGGTAAGAAGAAGATATTTGTTATATAGACAACAGCAACAGAAACAACAACTTATATAAGACTTATGTACCCCAGGCATTGATCGAAGATGTGTGTGTATATGTGTGTGTGTATGTGTATCTTATAACCCTCTAGAAAAAGCAACATTATTATTGTTATTTGCCATGTAAGAGAATAAAATTAGAGAGAAGATAAGAAAAATATAGGCTAGGAATATAGCCTAGTGGTAGTGCTTGCCTACCAAGTACAAGCTTCTGAGTATAGTCCAAATCACTGGGGGAAGATTGGAAAAAAACAAGCCTAAAGTAACACAGTTAATAAACAGTGCCAGATTTTGAGCCTAGATAGCCACTCCAGAGTTTGGACTCTGTAGGCTGTTGTACTTCTGAGTTTTACGTTGTCAATGATAAGTTTCCTACTTATACTCCCACTTGAAAATTTTAGCTAGTATAGAACTCCTCTTAGACAATGATGACTAACATTGTTTTCAGTGCTCAAACAAAAGAATAATTCTATGGTCTTATTAATATGGACAGATCTGAAACACAAGGCAGAAGACACATCTAGCACAAAAAAGAGAATATAAAAAATCGAGAAAATGGAATAATAATATGTACCCTCCCAAGACTTAAATTTCAGTATAATTATGGAGCAAATTTGGACAGTATCAAAGTTCAGATGTGAGACAAGCAATATATTCACAGGGTAGCAGTTTTAGGTGTTTGGGGCTGTCTTGTTTCATGGAAAACTTTTACAAATTGCACACTTTCTTCTTCCCCAGGAGTAGTCTAACCTGCTCTGGTTGCAATTTCTGTTACTCAGCATCCAGGGAAATCTTGTGACAAAATGCAGTTAAATAGACATAAGTTTGCATGTCCCTCTTCTCTTTGTCTTATTAGCTGCTTCACTTGAAAACTCTATAATGCTTTTAGCTCCACTAAATATTAAATAATAATACCTACCTGCTGGGCTGTTTTGAATATTACATGAAATAATTTTTGTAAAGTACTTTGAACAGTATCTAGAAGACAATAAGTCTTTAATAAATAATAGGCTAATATAAAGCTTACTATTATAAGAGAACCCATTTAGAAATTAAGTGATTGAAGTAAACTTCATGATATTATGGAACAAAGCTTGGGATTTGAGGGAATAGAGACCTGAAAAAGGTGAAGACTACATTCTGTGAGAAGAGGAATAACATAGAAATAGCATTAGAGTGGCATGCGCAGTAGGAATCAATTGTATAACCTGATTGAAGTGGACTATGAATGTGAGTACAAAGAAGACAGAATGTGGTGATTTAAACTAAGCCTTTGAGGGAGTGATTGAAAGTAAAGGTTTGTAAATAAAATACAAATAAAGATGATTTAATATTTCATGTGCTCGTAACATTCAACAAATAGAATGATTCATGGTGTTTGTCAGTTACAAGAAAACTGGGGAATGAATATGGAACATGACAAAAGTTTTACTAAAAGGGAAATAGTAACAATTAGTCCTCCAACATTCTTTTTACTCTCTAGGACAATGGATGGGATATTATTCCAAAATATCAAAGATAACAGTAGTCACATAATTTCTTATGTTATCTGGAAAATTGTAACTATATAAAAAAAGAATTCAGTAACTGGGTGCTGGTGGCTCAAGCCTATCTATTCAGGAGGCTGAGATCTGAGGACAGGCTTAAAGCTAGCCCAGACAGCAAAGTCCATGAGAACCTTATCTCCAATTAACTACCTAAAAACCAGAAGTAGAGCCTTGGCTCAAAGTGTTAGAGATCTGGCCTTGAACAAAAAAGCTCAGGGACAGTGCCCAGGCCCTCAGTTCAAGCCCCATGACTGTCAAAAAACAACAACAACAAAATCCAAACAACAACAAAAAAACCCTCAGTAAATTAATATGGCCATTATGGAAAGCAGTATAGGGGTTTCTCAGACAGTGGAATATACAATTACCATATGATTTGGCATTCCCACTCCAGGATTCACATCCAAGGAAGTGGAATTAATATATTGAAGAGACATCTACATTCCTATCTTGTAGCACTTAAAAAAAGTGAAGATATGGGAACAACCTATGTTTCCATCATTAGATGCATAGATAAAGAAAATATGGCAGTCACACATAATGGAAAACTATTCAGTCATAAAATCTGACCAATCCTATTATTTGTGAAGATACGAAAGAAACTGGAAGACATTATACAGAGTGAAACAGGCCAGACACAGAAAGATGAATAGTGTATAATTTCACTTATACATGGAATCTAAAAAAGTTGAACTTGAGGAAGTAGAAAGTAGAATGGTGGTTGCTAATGTTGAGTAAAAGGCATACAGTTTCAGTTAGACATGGGCAATCAGTTTAGTGATTGATTGCACGGAATTGTGGCTATAATAAATAATAATACATATATATTTCAGATTTGACAAAAGAGTAGATTAACAATGTTTTCACAAAAATGGTATGTGAGGGTTATCGGTTTGGCAATTACACTGATCTAACCATTTCACATTACAAAAATATATCAAAACATCCCAATGTATCTCGTAAGTGTACATAAGTATCATTTTCATTTAAAATAAATGATTCCACAAATAACCAAAAACTTCCTTATTTTGAATGCTGCTGACAAGTGAGAAACCTAACAAAAAGACATAGAAATAATAAAAATAAGTGACCAAATATTTTAAAAATGAGATGTATAATGAGATATACAATGGGATATACAAGACACTATGTTGAAAACAAAATTTACAACTTAGCAGGGAGGGAGGAGTTGGGGAGGTGATGAGGGGAGGGATGGTAGGGGAAAAAAAGGAGGGGGTAACAATGCTGGATAGGAAATGTACTCATTACCTTACTCATGTAACTGTAACCCCTCTGTACAGTACCTTTACAATAAAATATATAAAAAAAGAAAAAAAATCTTAAAAGAGGTATTCAAGAATTATCATTTTTGAAACTGTGAGTAAATATATACACACATGCTATTTACGTGATTCAAGAAAATTCAATATAGCCACACCATTTAAAATATTGTCTGAAAAGCTGTTCATATACAAATAATTATAAGAATGCTAATCTTTCTTAAGTTTCAGTACCTGATATGCACTTTACCATATTTTTGTCATTATTATTTTAAGTAGTTGAACAAAAGAATTTCAATTCAACAAAGAATTTATGAATACAATGCATATTCATCAACATTACTCCTTTCAACATTCTCACATATCACTCTCAACACACCCTTTCCTTACTTTACTTAATTTTGTAAGATATACATTGAATTCTTTTTTTTTTAGAATTTGTTACCACTTTATTTTTTATTTTTATTTATTTATTTTTTATTGTGAAAATACTGTACAGAGGGGTTACAATTACATGGGCAAGATAATGAGTACATTTCTTATCAAGCATTGTAGCCTCCTCCTTTGTTTCCCCTTCCCATCCCTTCCCATCCTCCCCGCGACCCCCCAATCCTCCCTGCTCCCCCCTTCCCCCCGACCAAAGTTGTAAAGTTCGTTTTTGACATAAGATCTTGTACATCTCATTGTTGCAATGGGTCCACCTGTATCCCTATTTAAACAACTTGTTTTATACTGACATCAAATATAGTGAAAGCAGGGGTTATACTGTGGGGGAGGGACATACAAAGCAACAAAGAAATCATCTTATAAATATGTTAGAAACAAATGCATGAAAGAAAAAAAATTGAATATATATCTTAGGGTTCATTTCCCTAACATCACCTTATCTGACCTTGATTGCATTCTCCTGTGCCTTCTTCTCTTCATTCATCCACCCCTCTACCTTAGAGCCCACTCCTAGTTCATCTTTATTGAGAATCTTCATCTAATTCAAATAAGCTTATTAGGGGAAAAGAATGATTGGATTTCCAAGAATTTAAAAGATCAGAAAAAGAAGATCCACACCAGGGCAGAAGATTTCCTTCTGGGCTAAATTGAGACTATATAGTGACTTGAGAGAGAATGAACATTCATGGGTAATAAATTCTAAATGAAATAATGTATGTGAAACTTTTCAAATAACTTGTTCAACACAAGTTTTTTTCTCTTTTTAGAAGTGTTCCTCTATTAAAGATACTGAACAAAAACTTTTCATAAAAGTAAAATCCTCTTAGATTGGTTATCCAAAATTACTCATGAAATATGGGGTCTAAACAGTTGAGGTTTTCAAAAATAGATAGGCAGACAGACAGACAGACAGACAGACAGACAGACACACACACACACACACACACACACACACACACACACACACACACACACACCAGTATTCAAAGAGCAGAAATTGACAGTAAATCTTTTAAAATTGGTACAACTAAAAATAGAGAGTCCAGGCTTGCATTTCATGTCTGGTATTTGTACTTGTTTTTAGTGATTCATTGTTACTGCATGTTACAAAAGTTTCAGGCCATCATAAATTGGAAATTAAAACTAACAGAAAATATCTTTCCTAATAGATATTTTTTGAGGAGTACCCATACAAAGGAACAGGACCCAACGTCTTGGCCTTTTAAGGACTTGAATCTAACCACTTGCAATTCCTTCGATCAGGGAATTGCAGCTGGGTACAAATTCATAATAGCTCGTGACTTTGTTCTCTTTTAGATGTGCTATTGCAATAGTTTAAAAAGCAGCAGAGTTGTCATCCCAAGAGAAACAAGAGTTAATTTGGAGACTGCTGTTTGGCATGGAGCCTGGTTGCTCTAGGTAGATAAGGAGTGTTTTCAGGTCTACTGCATCGCAATGTATCTTAAATGGGCAGCAATGGATTTAGGAGTCCACAGCTTTGCTTGAAAAAATGGCTGTTATTAAAGTCCTCAGAGACTATTATCCTACATGGTTTGTTGTCTGCCCTTTCATATCTCTTTTGAAAATTCTCACACTTAAGCACTAGAGCACTGGAGAGAAGGGATATATGCTCTCCTGCCTCCATATATGCCCAGATGCAACACTTTATTTCAACATCTAATCTTTAAAAATGCTTGGCCTAGGGTAGATTATCCCTGGAGGAAAGGGAGCAAAATCCCATTTGTCAGAATGCTTTAAGCAATCTCCAACTCTGGTAACATGTGATGCTATCTCTCCTTGCCTGACCTGGAGTTTACTCTATTCTTAAAATTACTTTTTTAAAGTTGCAGAGTTCATTTAAGTTACACCACATTGGAAGTCTGAGGAGAGGTATCTCTTTTCTTCTATATTTTTCCTAGTTTTTGTTAATTCTGTCACAGTGTAAACATTCTGGATATAATTTTACCACACAAATATTAAGTGTTTATTTTATTCCTAGAACTGAGGAGATATAACATAGGGAAGATACAGTCTTAGACTTTATGTTAATTCATTAATTTCCTCCCTCCCTCCCTCCCTCCCTCCCTCCCTCCCTCCCTTCCTTCCTTCCTTCCTTCCTTCCCTCCTTTTTTCTCTTTCCATCCCTCCCTTACTCCCTTTCTTCCCCATTTGCTATCTTCTTTTTCCTTTCCCTCCCTCTTTCCCTCCCCCTTTCCCTTCCTCTTGCTTTCTCTCCCTCCCTCCCTTTCTCTTGCTCTCTCAATAATATTTAATGTCATAGGCACCAAGTCTACAGTAAGTGAAAAAAAAACACAAGACTTCTACCCTCTTCAAGTTCACGGCATAATAAAAAATCTGTAGGAAAACAGCAAATAAATAAATGCTCAATTAAATAAGAAAATATTCAAAGGTAACAAGATAAAAGAAGACAAAAGAGGAAAGAGTAAGGCCACTTAAAATCCAGGCAAGAGATACTGCTGGCCTGGCCTGGTGAGATTACAGAGAGAAGTCGAGCTTTGTGAGATATATTTAGGTTTTAACTTAGCTCTCTTAGGAGCGTTGGCAGTTTTGGAATATTATAAAATATTTCAAAGCAGGATTTTATAATCTATAAACAGGACTAATAATGCTTTTCTTATAAATGTTTGGCAAATATTAGATGAGATGATAGAAGCAGAACATCTAAGTATTTAATTCCCAATGAACAACCATTAAAGTTGTATCCCTCTAGTCTCATATCCTCCTACATGGCTCCCAGCCTTCTAGGAGAGAAGATATGAGGCCAATTTAAGGAAAATGACTACTGGGTGCACAGATATGGGAGCCACAGCTATAGGCAAGAATTAAGAGCAACTGCCAAAGAGGGTCAGTAGATGAGACCCAGAGGGTACAGAGTAGTCACAGAGGGCTCTGAAAGAAGATTGAAGATACTAATTGATCTTATAATGATTAGATTCCACAACTGTAGTTTGTAATATAAAGGCGAGACAATGAAAACATTACTCGGGAGTGATTATTGGGAAAGTCATTTTCAGGATAATTGGCAGCAGAGAAAAAATGGAGACAGGGGTGTAGTTGACAGACAGTTCCAACCATTCAGGAGCCAATGATGCAGTGCCTCCAGAAACTTCCTACAGGGAGGAAGGAGGAAGAATGTGATCATCATCGATTGCTTATACATTATAGAAATAACAGTATATGTGACTCAGTTTCATTCTTCTCTTGTTCTACTTGTGGAAACTGGAATTTACACCAGTGACAACTATTCAAAAGCATTTTTAAGGATAGAAATGTTATTTTCAGCTTTGTTTCCACAGGAATCAGGTAATTTTTAACATATACTGTGTTACACACACACACACACACACACACACACCTGTGCCAAGTAAATTAGGATAAGACCATTGACACAATGACAAAGACTTTGAGTCTAAAGCTGCATAGAGGCACAGGTATCTCCCAACTCAAATATACCTTATGAGACATTTCTGAAATATATAGACTCGAATTCTACAGGACACAATCTCATGAGAAAGGGTGGCTAGAGCAGTATTGCTTCAAATGTTTTTATGTTGCTATGGACCCAACAAGGAAGTAACATAACACTGAAATCTATTTGGTTCAGCCCATTTTTCTGCTTTCCCCTTTTATTAAAAAATATTTTTATGTAGCTGTACAAAGGAGCTGCCATTCAACACAGCAGTTTATGAATGGGGTGCATTTCGATCAGAGTTACCCTCTTCAACATTCTCACCTCCCCCTCAAAACCCACACCTCCTTTCACATTTCTTATTGAAGTTTTGCAGTTAACAAAGCAGTTTATGAATACAATACATCTTGACTGTGTCACCTTCTTCAGCATTTTCATCTCCCTTCAACCCATTTCTTGTCTTATTTTTCTGAATGTTGTGGTATATAAAATGAATTCTCTCCCCCCTTACCCCTTCATTCTTCTACTCCTCTCCCCTTCATCCCACCTGCTTCTTGAAAGTACTCATTTCCTTGCACTTATTTTGTTTGGCTTTAACTTAGTCTGCCTAAAGAATCTCACTATTTGAGCTCTCTGTAGAGCTTATTATACTTCAGTTAATTCATTTGTAACCACTTTCATACCACTCTCTGTGTTTACTTATAGATTTATAGGCAAGCTCTAGCTACCACATATGAGGGGAACCATGCAAGTTGTGTTTCTCTGACTATAGCTTACTTCACTTAATATATTTTTTTCTAAGTATTTTCATTTCCATGTGAAGGATACAATATCATTCTTTCTGATGGATAAGGAAAAAAAAATCCATTGTGTATATATATCATACTTTCTTGATCCATTTGTCAATTGAAGGGCATTTGGATTGATTCCATATCTTGGCTATGATAAATAGTGCTGCAATGAATAAGGTTGAGCTGGTAGCTTTTGTGTATCTTTGTTTTTGCTCTATTGGATTAAGAGTAGAATTTCTGGGTCATAGGGAAGCTCTATGTTTAATTTTTTGAGGAACATCAATATTGCTTTCCAGAGTAGCTGAAAAAGCTTACATTCCCACCAACAGTGTAATAAAGTTCCCTTTTGGCTGTATCCTCACCAGTATTTATTGTTGTTTGTTTTCTTGGTAATGGATATTCTAACTGGGGTAAGGCAGAATTCAGAAACACAACAAACAGGATTGCATCAAACTCAGCAGTTTCTGCAAAGCAAAGGACATAGCTAACAAGCTAAATAGAAGGCCCACAGTATGGGAGACGATTTATACCAGCTAAACGTCCAACAAGGGCCTCATATTCAGATTATACTAAGAGGTCAAGAAATTAAATCCTCAGAAATTAAACCATCAATGAAACAACCCAATTAATAAATTGGCTAATGACTTAAAAGAGAGACTTCTCAGAAGAAGGGAAAATGGCCAGTAGACACATGAAAAACTGCACAATATCCCTGGCTATAAAAGAAATGCAAATCAAAACATTTTATAAACATTATCTCTAAAAATCTACATAGAAGACCTATACTCTTATTCACCACATCAGTGCTTACAACTGGGCAAACACTTTTTTCCATGAGACATTTTTCAGAAGATCATCAGTGTTAATGTCAAAATGCCTTTACAGGCAAACTAGATTGTACATTTAAATCACAGAGCCAACCACTTATGGAAAGTCTACAGTGTTGAAGGGACTTTTGATTTTGTGTTACAGTTTATGTTCAGGAATCAGCCTGTGTGAAGATAACTATCCTTATCTGTGAAAGACCAGCTAGGTCTTTCCAACATTGAACCATTTATTATTGTAGTACCATGATGAGGGTGTAGGGAGGATAGGGAATGAAGTAGGTAGGAAACTTAATAGAGCTCTTATAAATCCCTTATGCCAACTCCATGAAGTAGATTTTCTTATCCTTCAATTGAGTAAATCATGATTTAGAGAGATGAAGTGACTTGTCCAAATCCCACAGCTGTTATGTGGCAGAGGCAAGATTAGAGCGCAGATCTACCTGAATTTATGTTCCTTTTACATCTTTGATTCTTCACTACCTATCAAATAATAAAGCAACTTACTTCTGAATTTACTATATGTAACACAGCAACATAATTAAAATATTATGTTACTTGTGAGGGTCTTTAAGAAATTTGCTGTGACTCAAAGACAAATGGCTAGCAACTGAATTATTTTCCAGTTAGGTATGATTTAAAAAAAAAATTCCTCCTCATTTAACTCAGAACTAATCTCTTTGATGCATTACAGTGGTTATAAATGAACAGAATATATTTCTATTCTTAAAATAGCAACTATCTTCTCATAGACAAATGCACATCTGGTTATATTTATGTCATGTGTAGAGTTAAAAGTTAGAAAAGCTCTTATTTCTGTAATCTCTTTGTCATTAGGCATTTTTTTCCTCTTGAGAATCACTGTAGTTCAAAATTGTATATTAGAAATAAGCAATTAGTTGATGTCAAGTCTCATCTTATCCCAAAAGCAATATGTAAGAAGAAGGCAAGAACATATGGTAAAGTGCTATAATTATTTTTTGATAATACACTGGAAATCATAACAGCCATGTAGCTAATTTCCTCTGGCTTGTTTTAATTATGAAGTTGTAAATGCAAAACAACTTTATTCTATCCCCCACCTCCAGAAAGAACCTCTCAGAATACAACCATAAAACAACCATACACCAAGGTAACTGTTTAAACTGGGTTCATGATATAAAAAAACAAAGTAGGATATTTCTGTATTTTTCAATAGCAGGGCAATTTTCAAAATAATCACAAACACTCATTACATACAGCTCTATTCATTAGTCAGTACTCTTTAGCCTAAAACTTAAAGATATTAACTTTAAAATCATTTCTAGGTGTTCGTAAGTTTTGAATGTTAAAGAGAGTTCTAGTACCATGATGTTAACTAAAGTCCTGATGGTATAATTGGGTCTGATTCCCTGATGTTCTTTGGTGAGTTAATTCTGTCTACAACTGAGTAGAGCAAATGACTGTTTCTGGGGAGTATAATGTTTTGTTAGTGCCTAAGGACTTACTTCATTCTATTCTGTTTTTTTCTTTCATCGAACAGGATAGATGGTAATGGGAGAGGAAACACAATTATTCTCTTTTCTGTGTCTGAGAAAGAGGAGGAGGATGGGCTATGCCCTTGGACATTGATGTAAAACTAGGTAACATTGACATAGCTGCCTAAGAAAACATAGAAATGAGAAACAGGAAAAATACTCAGGGACATTTCTTCAGTCCTGGAACCGACTGTGCTGAAAAAAGCAACCCATTCATGAGCTTTCAACTGTATACCTTCTGATCATTCCCGAAGTATTCTGTTGGGTTCACAACATTTTACAGATGCTTTGGCCATTTTGTTAAAGCAGGTACAGATCAGTATTGGCTTTTGGACTGAAGATGATGCTCTTTCCCTGAGCATAAATTGATTTGGAAAACTATCCCCAGGAGAACAAGGTTTTAGAAGGCTTAGGTCTTTTCATGCCCTGAACATGAACTATGTGCTTTTTAATAAGGAACTAGAATAAAGGCCAATCTTCACATATTACTTTATATCATAAGACTTTTTACATGGGAGCTACAGTATAATTTTTGTTGTTGTTGTTGTGGGGCTTGAACTTGAGGTCTGGGTGCTGTTCTTGAGCTCTTTTGCTTAAAAAGCTAGCACTCTACCACCACAGAGCCACAGAGCCACTTCTGGTTTCCTGGTGGTTAATTAGAGATAAGAGTCTCAGGGACTTTTCTGCCTGGGCTGGCTTTCAACCTTGATCCTCAGATCTCAGCCTCCTGTGTAGCTAGGATTACAGGCATGAGCCACCAGCACCTAGTCGTAATATTTATTTAAACATAGTAGATACTGACCTCTTTGTGCCCTGGGAAAGGAAAAAATTATATTGCATATCATTACTGTCACTAACCTTAAGTGTAAGAGAGAAGTCTGAGGGTGTGGGATGATATGAAAGAGAGATAACTAGGTCATGTCCATAGTGCTTCCCCATGCCCATAGAGAGATACTTTTGACTCCTCTCTCAGACAAGGGTAGAGGAACTGTTAGGATATCACAGGTTTCTGTTCAAGTTTGTGATACGATACTAAGTTTAATAGAAGAAACTTCATCAACAGAAGTCTGAGAAAACAGTCCAAATGCCTATAAATTTCATCTTGAGTAGAAAATAAAAAAAAAGACTTGCTGAATAAACCTTTCTGTCTGGCTCTGCTTCCTTCTTCCACTGTCTTCATGAACTATGTTTTGTTTTATGGACTGGGAGAAAGATGGAGGGGGAGTTAAATGTTGACTAATATTACTCTTAAGATTACAAGATGTAAATTATTTCAATGAATAAATGCTAAGCAAACAAACAAATAACATGGAGGTAATGTTAAAGCAGTACATATACCAGTGGAACTCATCCATCACAAAAGTCATGGGATTTGAGCAGGTCCTTGAAGAATGAGTAGGTGCTGACCAAAGTAAAATGGAATTTGATGGAAGAACATGGTTAAATTTGAATATACATAAAAGGTGGTTAACTCCACATGATTGGAGGAGGGGTCTATAAGCACTAGGGCAGAAGTAATAAGGCATTAAAATAAAACTATTCTATCTATCTATCTATCTATCTATCTATCTATCTATCTATCTATCTATCTATTTATCTACCTACCTACCTACCTATCTATCAATCTACCTACCTACATATCTAGCTATCTAGTTATGTTTTGATTAAAAAAAGAAGATAGATTGTGAATGGAGTAATAGGATTACATGTGCCTGTCAACATGTACTTGCATCAAGTATCAGCAGTTGGATTAGCACAGTGTTCTCAAACTTGGTTGAACTTGAGAATTACCTGGAGGGCTCATTAAAACAAGTACTGTTGGTCCCCAGATCCCAAGGTCACAGTTCTGTAGGTTAGAGAAGAGGGAAAGACTTCATATTTCTTACAGATGATGCTGAGATTGTTAGACCCATTCTAATTATGAAACAATGCTCTAGCATGATCCTTAATCATTTGGAGATTATGGAGGCCTTTGTAAAAGTGATAGGTGCTCCCCTGAGAAACCTACACAACTATTAATAAAATATGACCTATTATTTCATAGGTTTCCATGACACATTAGGTGGCAATGGTGAGTAAAAGCCTTCTGGTAGTTGTCACTTCCTCTGTCCCCAAGAAGTTCTGTGAATTAAAGAAGGCAATATATCCGCCAAATACTGTCTTAATAGAAAATTATCAGGAATATTTACACATTTACCCAAATGAGTTTTCATTTATTTTGTTTATTTATGTCACTTGAAATTAATCACAGTGATCCTAGGCACAAAAGGCCAGATTTTGGGGCAGGAACATTGCAAAGTTTCCTTTTTTGTTTGCTTTCAAGACATTCTTGACCGTATAACCACATTCAACTACCATTTTTTTTCTCTCATTTTTGAACTGGTGAATGTGTAAGAAATAAATGAAAGAAGAGTGGGAGGGTAGCTATGGAGAAAAAAGTGAATTCAGCCAGGAGTGTGTCTGTGGAAGGAAAGAGATGTTTGCACCTTAGGAAAAGAGTTGCTAGGCCCAGGGTTCTCTGTTTATCCAATGAAACAGTTCAACATCAAAGAAATAGATCATCATGAATGTGCTTAAAAGAAATAGCAAATCAGTTGTTTCACAAAGATGTGAAAGAATAATGGTTGTAGAGAAAAGAACATGTTGCCTTTACCCTAAATAAACTTCCTTATATGCTGTCTGGAGATCAGTAGTATAGATAGTTTTAAATGACCCTGCAAAGAAAGCAGAAGTTTTCTTTATTTCATCACAGAAAAAGTGATCTTTCATTTCAAGAACCTCAGGCCTGCTCTGCATGCATGCATGGAGTTAGAAACATGAGGACAATATTGTATTATTCATTTTGGCAACTATAAATTCAAATGATGACTGAGGTTGGGAAATTAAAGACTTGTTGAGCTGAAGAGCAGAAGCTTCCTTGGGCTTATCCAGAAAAGTAATAATGCCACAGGCAAATGTGCCCTGTGATCATCTAGAAAGATATACCCCTGAGTCAATGATGATTTTCTGTTATTGTATGGCTTGTTCTCCCTACAGTCAAGAAAACTTTGCTTTAGCTCTTGCTTCATCTCTTGAATTCTTCTCAGCAAATTTGTTATTGGCTCTCATGCGGGGCACATTTACAGAACAGTTTGATAATGATAAAACAGCTTCAAATAAGATTTAAAATGTAATTAAAGGGCAGATTTGATGCCATAGCGGTGTGTTAGGCCATGACCACACATCATCATTCACTCTGGTGAAAGTTCAAGTCCTTGTTTCCTGCTCATGGCTTGATTGGAAAAAAACTAAAAGAATATAAAACAAGCTCCCTATTACAGAGATAAGCCAGTGAATCTCAGTTAGACCTGAGCATCCTTTTCCCTTTTCTTTCCTTGTCTCTTTGACTTTGGACAATGCGGAAAAACTCCTTGAGCTCACAAGTGAACGCTCACAAACTGACAGGTAAAAGCTAAAAGGATCTTCTTGCCCTGAGAAACTGAGCTCTGTAAATCCTAGGGTCTGTTTTATTCACAGGGTTTTAAGTGTGATTACTAAGAAAGGGGAAACTACAGGTTATAGCTCTCTGAATGCATGAATGCTTGGTCCTGGAAGACTGCCTCGTAGCTGAGAAACAGGAAAATATTCCTTAGGCAGTCAATTTTTGAAACCTCAAAAGCAACTAAGAGTATTCTTCACTGTGAAATCAATGTAAGATTTTAAGCTTTGGACTGTCCCAATTCCTTAGTATCTTGCCCACTCTGTTTCTCAGTCATGGTAATCACCAAATGATATAAATGGATTTATCACTTGCATGTTGACTTAAGTATCCATAGTCATATAGTATGATAGGCAAATCATACATTGTAACACACAAGGCAAATAAAAAATTCTTTCAAAAGATAACAATTTTTATCAAACCTCACAGTTTAATAATAGATTCTTGAGTGCTTAGAAGAGGCCTTGGGACTTTTAAATGCATATATCTATTGCTTTTTCTTTAAAACAGAAAGTGGCAACATTCAAAGAGAAATAATATTCAATAGAAGGTCTGAATAATACAAGTTACTGAGAACGTGGCTTTTATTTCTCTGTGCTCCTTTCTGCCTAAACGAAATATGTCAACACATTTAGTCTATGGAGTCAGATTTATCTTTTTTAATTTCACGAATTACAAAATAACTCATATGTCTTAAAATATCATTAAATGTTTGAAGTCAAATTATAATCAGTAAAAATAATTTGAGCATCTGTAATTTATTGATGCTAAGAATCCTCACCAAATAGCTCTCTTTTACAGGCAGATGTAAGACACGTGGAAAAATAATGGACATTTTCAGAGAGAACACAAAAATGAATCTGCTACACCTCTGAAATAAAAGCAATTTAGAAGTCTTCCATATTTCCAAAGAAGCCCACAAGTTAATCTGCAAAGTTCACTTGTTGAAGTTGCAACACTGTCTTCAATTTCTCCTAGAAGGAGATAATTCATGGAAAATGTTTTTAGCCAAATAACCCTCCTCAACTCATGGATAAAATTTTCTGCCAAACATTTCCCCTAACTCCCATTCTTACTATCAGAGAAAAGGCTGAAAAGACAGCACTCAGTAGGCTAGCTTATTGGCATTCACTTACAACAACCAAGCTTCTGCTGCCTGATTTCCTTGCCATGGAAAGGCCTCAAGCATAAAATGGGGACTAGCTTCCTCTATTACTTCTCCTTCCATCCCAATGCTTCCAAATGCTACTAGTTTCCTGTTACAGTCAGAAGCCTAGAAACTTGAACTACCCACTGTTTGAAATGCAGAAGAGACATTTTGGGGGGAAAATGAGAGGAAATGAGTATTTCTGTATTTCTGAAGAGTGATATTAAATTTTCATGATTGTTTTTCATTATCCTTGAATTCCTGGAAAGGAAACACTTCCTCTCCTACTTAGGCTTCTCATCAAATGGGTAATTAGCATGGTGTAAATCCAGCATTCATTCTTTTGATATCTTTACTCATGAAAGAAGCACAAGCAGTTCCCAACTTACAAAGAGTTCTCTAACCAAAAATCATCTGTAAGTTAATGGCTCAAAACTCAAAATTCAAATTTCTATGGGAACAATAGTGAGATACATGCCACAAATCAACATGGACATAGCTATTTGACCTTTACCACTGATGATCTGTGTGATTTGGGATGCATGCATCTTTTCAGGTACAGAAAGAAAAAGAAAGAAGAAAAGGAAATGTTCCCCTTTGAGTTCTTGATTTATCCAATGAAGAACAGTAAGTAAAGAAGGTCTGAGTAGGCATTTGTCCCCCTCCTTCCTCTTTCTGGTGCTAGTCATTTTTAGCCCTGAAGTTATGCACGTTCTAATCACTGTTCTACGAGATGACAACTTTATTCCTAGCATAGACTGATTACTTTTGCATCCTGAGAGACTTTTACACTTTAAAAGAGGAAATTGAGTTCACCAAGTCAATCACAAATTGATAGGATTTCTGAAACCATGAGAAGCAAAGTGCTGGTGTGACAGTAAACCCCTGTAACCCCAACACTTAAGAGGCTGGGAAAACATGGGACCCATGTTTCTTTGGGTCTGGCTTACTTTATTTAATATAATTTTTTCCAAGTCTTTCTATTTCCTTACAAATGGGGCAGTGTCATTCTTTCAGATGGAAGCATAAAATTCCATTTATATATATATATATATGTACATATATATGTACATATATATATCACATTTTCTTGATCTATTCATCCATTGAGGGGCATTGGGTTGGTTCCATATCTTAGCTATGATGAATAATGTTGTGATAAACATAGTTGTGCTGGTAGCTTTAGTGTGGCCTTGTTTGTGATCATTTGGGTAAATGCCCACAAGTGGGATTGCTGGGTCAATAGGGGAGCTCTATGTTTAGTCTTTTGAGGAAGGTCCATACTGCTTTCCAGAGTGGTTGAACAAGTTTACACTCCCACCAACAGCACAATAATTAATATACATCTAGGATAATCTTAGCAGATGAGCAGAATAGCTCAATAGCTATATACATAAGACCATATAAGATGATGCTAAGTGAAATGAACTCAGGCATGGACACAAGACATTTTTCTTTGTTGTTGTTGTTTTAAATGTACTATGTGATTTTTTTGTTTCTTTTGTATATTCTTCTCCCTATAGTATATACCCTGTTGTCACTGTATTTGATTTTGGTACCCTGGTATTGTATATACATTTATTTGAATTAAGGAAGGAAAGGGGAACAATAAAATGGCGTGTCAAAGGACAAAGAGGGAACCTATGCAATGGCGATACTCACAAGACAGTATGTTGGACATGACCTTTACAACTTGGGGGGGTTGTGGGGAGGGAAAGTAGAAATATGAGGGAAGGGGTAACACGTTTGGCAACAAATGTACTTATTACCTTACTTAAGCAACTGTAACCCTTCTGTATATCACCTTGACAAAAAAAGAACAGCAGACACATGGGAATTCCCATCTTGTTGCACTACCAAATTATAAAAAATAAAACAAAACAGAGGCTTGGTCAGGATGATTCCAAGTTTGAGGCTAGTCCAAGATACACAGTGAAACTGCAATCTCAAGAGAAAAAAAGCAAAGTGAAAAAAAATAGCAAGATATCTGGGAGCAGAATTTATAAAGAACCCAGTATCATGGTTGGCTCTCTCAAACTTATTCATCCTCCTTCCAGGTTGGCAAATTGAAAACCAGACTTCTCTAAAATGAGGGTTCTGAATAGGAATTAGTTTACAATAAGTTAAAGTTGTCCAATCCAGTACAGTGTGTGGTAAATTTTGAATTTCAGATAAACAATATTTTTTTAGTAAAGAATGCCACATGCACTATTTTAATTTGCAACTCTGTATTTAAGAGATACTAGTGGGAGATTTGGAGTGTGAAAATGAGGTATTAACCATTTTACTATCCATTTTGGCTTTTCCTGTGGGTGAGCTTAGGAAACAAATAGTAGATCTTCAATATCAGAATTTCAAAGCCCATTCTCCAGCTTATACTGGAAGAAGGTGGTTGCTAATAGTAGCTATAGAAGCAGCAGTAACTGCAGGTTCCTAATCCACAGTTCCAGAGAATGTTCTTGAGTTCATTGCTTCAGTGACGTATAAGAGATGGTTGTTTCCTAGCAGATCTGCTCTACATGGTTTTAGAAATTTATCCTGGAAAGTAAGTTTATAAACTTTCCCCATCAGCTTTTCTAGTGAGTACTATGTATCTAATTACCTGTATTAAATCCATCTTGGATCAATATATCTAGAGCAGTTTCCCTTTCTTCACTAATGTTCAATTGCTATATGTATGCTCAGGGTCATCTCCCATACTGCTTTCTATTACTTGCTATATATTTCTTTAATCATTTAAAAAATTTATAAATTATATAATTCTCTTTGTTACAGGAATGAAATTTCCCCCCAAAAGAAGGGTAAGAAATATGGAATACAAATGGATTTGAATCTGTGGGTTCAAATGATATTTTTATAAGATACTTCAGGTTATATCAACATACTAAAATACTCAAATATTATGTCAGTATGCTTTCAAAATATTTTACTATTATTTTCCTTATCTCTTTTGTCAAAATTCCATGGACAACACATTTGTTATCTAGGGAGAAGCCTTGATTCGACAGTTTTATAACATAATGTTCAATTAATTAACTTATGATACACTGCCATTAAAGCTAAACAAAAAAGGCCCAGAAGTGGAATATTACAATGGTTCATTTATTAAGTCAGGGAGAAGACTGATACAGAAAGACAGTGAATGCTGGAGAATAGAACTTCCCTCTTTTCTTTTAGTACTTGACACAGTGCTGGGCACAAACTAGACCCTCAAAAAATAAATTGTTCTGAGTTTATTTTGTCGGTTATTGTGCTTGCACTCAAGACCTGGGTGCTGTCCCTGAGATCTTTTATTCAAGGTTAGTGCTCTACTACTTTGAGCTACAGTGCCACATCTGGTTTTCAGGTGGTAAGTTAGAGATAAGAATCTCACAGTCTTTCCTGCCTGGGCTGTTTTGGAACCATGGTCCTCAGAATAGCTAGGATTATAGGGGTGAACAACCAGCATCAGACCTTGAACTGAATGTTTAAGTTTCCTTGTTGTATTCACTAACTCTGTATATAGTTCATGGAGAGCTTTATTCATCAAAATAATCAATTTCTAATATTCTGATATATTGGTATGGTGAACATTGGCTATTCTTGATAGTTAAACTTTTCGATGCTTGGGATAATGTGAATAAGGTGACCTGATAGTTAATTGTGCAAACCAGAACACTTTTAAGAGTGTGCAGGGTCTACTTCTAATCATACAAAAACAACAGGCATAAACTGGGACTATTTTAAGCAAGCCAGGATGGATGAACCTGCCTCCATCAATAAAATAGGGAAAAGTCCTGAGAATATCCTTGTATTTTCTCAGTAGCCTTTTTTGGGTCAGTTGGGTCAGCCTTTTTCCCCCACTCATTCTCTGCTAGTAACAAAAGTTCTACGACATGACATTCCCTTCCTGCCTGGGGTTCACTGCACATGGTAAATTGATCACTGCACCTGTTCCTTGCATTCAGGGAATGATGAGCAAAGAAAAGCTAGGGGTTCACACCACTGTTTGTGCACTCAGGTGCTCTTGCAGCATGTGAAGAGAGTAAACACCTTCAGTTCTATTTGCTATGGAAAGGAAAAGAAAAACAGGACCAATAACAAAATGCCCTTCAAAGAAAACATTTTATGAGCCTGTGTGTAGCAGAGATAAGAACTAGGACACTGTCAAGAGAAAGATCCTAGAATAGCTCATTGAAATAAAGATTTTTAAAGAAAAAGAGAATGAAAGTGAACATTACTATGACATCTATTGTATATCACCTGTCATATTCCTCTGAACAAATGAAGATCAAAGATGCAGCATTTGTCAGCAATACAAAATAGAGATCATTTACTTTCTTGAACTTTAGTTTACATTTCCTTTAGGGACAAAAATTCTTTCCACACCCGGCATTTGATACATTTTCTTTTTATGTGCCTATTTTTTGTGATTTTTTTTTGTAGCGCTGGGGATCATACCCTGGGTATTATCCATGTGAGACAGGTACTCTAGAATTGAGCTAACACACTTGGCACAATTCAGAACAAAATGTTCAAAAAATGACTTTGGGCCTTTCATATCAACTAACTATCTCTTCCCTGATGTTCCTATTCATATCTCATGGAGAATAGGGATATAAAAACCAAATGAGAGAAATCCCCCAAATTCAGGATTTTAGATTTATAAGTCATGGATTAAATATTGGCTTAAATTTTGAAAATCCCTAATCAGAGAGCTTCAAAGAAATATGGCAAATTATACATATTGGCCTTTTTCTTTTGAAGAAAGAGAAAAGACACTTGATTGGAAACCTCCCGCTATTCTAGAAGCTCCTGACGGGAGGAACTGTGCCTGCCTTCTTTCCTGCTCTATCTCCAGCTTCCAGCTTGACAGTTGGCAGGCAGCTGCTTTTGTTTTTGATAACGAGTTATCAAAGAAGTGATTGGATACATTCATGTATTGATTAGTTATGAAAAGAAGGCAAGTGATTGCTGAATATCAAAGAGCATTAATAATGAGAGTCAAGGAGATGGTCACCTTGCAATGTAACTACATAATAAAGCATCATTTCTCATCAAACTAGCCCAGTTTACTGCAGGATTACTTGAACCACCTCTTTTCCCCTGAGATTTGGAGTTATAGCAGTTTTTCCCATTGCTCCAAATCTGATGTTATGATTATTATTTGCTATGGTCCCTTTATTTAATCATTCCCCAAATACTAAATCCTCACCAAATGCACAGCCCCATTCCAGGACCAGGGAGCTAAATGATGAACATGATCCGTCCAGGTTCCACCAGGGCACAGTTTTTTTTTTCCTTTTTGCTATTGTGTGTGTGTGTGTGTGTGTGTGTGTGTGTGTGAGAGAGAGAGAGAGAGAGAGAGAGAGAGAGAGAGAGAGACTACAGTTTTAAACTCAGGGCCTTGAAGCGGCTAGAAAAGGTTTCTACTATTTGAGTCATGCCTCAAGCCTAACGTCAGTCATCTTGAGGGATATCATGCCTCCTTCCAAAGGCATTGCACACATGCATATAAAATACTTAGACCATTTTCACCCTCATTCACCCTCTCTTGTCAGTCCTCCATATTCCTGCTGGCATTTGTGCCCACAATTAATTTAACACTTAGGAAAGCAATTGAAGGGTAAGTCTGTTCTCACAGAAAACTAAACAATATAAGACAAGACTGAGTAATTATTGGGTTCTTTTTGTTAGGTAGAAAAATCTATTCAGGGAGTTAAAAATCTCAAGATATATTTTTCTTGGCCTATGCTATGTTAGGACTAGTCACAGACCTTACACTGATGAACTGATTGAAAAGAATTCATCTCTAATATAACTCCCTTATTTTAGGCAAGGTAGTTTTGTGGAACAAGACTACTAATAACAAGCAAGTCAACAAATCAAGATCAAAAACTTACCTTGCAGCATCTTAGCAGATTTCATGACATTTGGTATACATGCAGTTTGAAACAAATTATTTATGCGAGTGGAGACAAAGAAATGTGGCAAAAATAATAAATACAAGGAAACTTCTGAGATACTTGTCACTCGTAAGAAGTAATAAAATGGACTTGAAAGTGCAAACAAAATAGAATGGACTGAAAACTCTTCGCTGATTCTTTAGTCAGCACTTCCTCTAATATACCACAGAAGCTATTTAAATTGCTACTCTCCTTACATCAGACTCCAACACATCATCTTACTATTCTGCATTTAACTGCAGCTTCATATTTGATGAGAAAAACAAATTCAATAAACTGACCAAATCCACATCTTTCACTAAACTTATAAAACCACCAGATTTGCCCATTCTTCTCTCCTCCTTGAGTTTTTAATAGAAGACATATTTTCCTACATCTCATTTTTTCTGGCTTCTTGGGTACCTATTGTATTGAGTCTGTAGTATTGAGTACCTCTCAGTCATTCTACACTTACACCCTCTCCCTCTTCAATCCTCCCCTCTCTTTTTTCCTTTCTATTGCTATTGAAACAGGTGTACCTTTCTCCTCTGAGTGTTCTTGCCTCTATATCCATTTTCTATCATTATAGTCCTTTTTGCTTCCAATCATAGGTGTAATTTTTGAAATAATTGCTTTACATTTTTTCTTCCATGTTTTCAATTCCCAAGTATGCCTCAAACAACTGCCATCTTGGTTCTCTATTTTCTACGAAGTGATTGCTGGATTCTCAAAGATTAACCCAGAAATTACTCATGTCAAGGTTTTCAACACTTTCCTTGTTGCTAAATTAATGGAATATTCTTTGGTCTTATGTTCTGACATTTTTGTAGCATTTGACAGTGTTAAATATTGTTTAACTTTTCTTCCTTGGGTTCTGTGACATTACATGTACCCAGGTTGTATCCTAACTAATAAACTGCTAATTTCTCTGTTTTTTTAATCACAAACTTAATTTTCTTTTCTTATCCCTGAAATATTGCTATTTTTGGGTGGGGTTACCCTTAAGCCTTATCTACAAACTTTACTTTGAACCATTATAAATGTAGGCAATATTTTAATTACCTCTATACTGTTAACATCCAGTTTGATAACTCTAGCCAGAACATTTTCCTCTTAAGTACAGCTCATATGGAACATATCCATTAGTTGATTCCATATTCAACTCAAATTTCATAAAAGTGAGACTATATTTAAGATTAACTCTCTTCTTCCCCATTCTTTCTTTCAAAATATGTCTAGCATATATATGACACCATCATATATATGACTATATAGTCTAATTAGTTGATTTAACTCTTCCCTCTAAGTATCCCACCATAACTCAACAATCATGTTTTGATACTATCTGTTAAACTACTATCACGTCTGTGTGCTTCTTTCTATTCTCTATCACACAATCAAGTGTACACTACCATCTTCACTTACCTTGATAACAACAAATAGTTGTCTCCTGTATCCACAAGGGATTCGTTTCATGACCCCCAGTGTACATCACAATTCACTCAAGTCCCTTATATAAAGTGACATAGTACTTGTACCTGACCTATGCATCTTCCTGTATACTTGGTGTCAGATTTAGATTATTTATAATATCAAATACAATGGAAGTCTTATGTAAATGGTTGCTATATTAAATGACTTAGAGAATGTTAACAAATTAGGTACATGGCTAGTTTAGACAACTTAAAAATAGTTATTGATCTGTAATCCATTAAGTATGCAGAGGTAGAATTCATAGATATGTAGGGCTGATTATTGTATCCTGAAGCTGTGTTCTTTTCCCCAGTTTCTTGGGCTTATTTTTTCCTTGAACTGCCATGTAATTTCTTATTTCCAGGCTACTACACAGACTATTGCCTATGCTAGGACTCCTTATCAAAACCCCGAAGTTCATCTGGCTTATCCTTGTTTCTCCCCAGGGCTCAGCAGATGTGAAAGATTCCTTGGAGAAGATTTTCAATTCCAGTTAGCCTGGGGCAGGCTATGGTATGCATACCTACAACACTATCCTATTACTGCTTTATTTTCTTCCTCCATCACTAGACTATAGATCAAAGAAGAATGAGACCAAACCTATCTTGTAGTTTAGTTCTAGTGTCGATCACAGTGCTTGCAACACTAAGCATAGTGAAACAAATGGATAACTAAACATACACCTTCATCAGAACACTGACTATCCTACTACAGTCTTTTCTGGTCATTGGTGACTTAAATTTTGTTGATATTGTTTTATACATGCTGGCTAATGTCTTGCGAGTCATTAGTATATGTTCTTATTTAAATAAAGAATAATAGTTTTATGCAATCCTACTATAATGAAAACATAGGCTACTAAATTTCCCCTGAAGAGATTTATTATATAACATAAATCTTCTAGGAATCATATATTAAACAGATTAAAAGTCAAAGAGTTGAAGTAGAACTATTTAGAAATGAGTTTTTCGAGTCTGCTGCACAGTTTATACACTGAAAGGGCCACAGAAACACTGTTCAAACAGTGAATAGTATGTGTACTTCACAATCTGAACAGCTATTCATGAAGGCTCTACAAAAAGAATTAAATTGAAAGCTAATAGTTTTTATTTTTTTCTTAGACTGTCTCTTGATAGTGAAGAATGACAATTGCTTTCTTCAGTTTTATAGCTTACTAGACTTAGTCGAATTTTAAAGCTGAAGAATATCTTAAAGATCACATAGCCTAGAGATGATGGTGATAAAGAGATTTCACCAGTGAGCCAGCCCTTAATAGTAGGTGGCAGATATATGGAGCATTGTCTTGAGATGTATTCTGATACTCTGCTGATTGATTAGCCATGGTTCCCATGGAAATTATCCACTTATTTTCCATCCCAGATCTAGATAATCTTTTCAGGAGCCATAAGAGATAATTAAGGTCTAGAAAAGTAACATAAAAAAGTAAAATAGCTCATCTTTGGAGAAAAACTGAGCTTTCTTTGGCTTATGTCTCTTTTTATAAGCAGTATGTCTCTAGATCCCATACAGAGATAAATTATAAATTCCCTACTATATGATTTACTGCCTTTCAAATTTTAAACTCTTTTCAAGGTTAACTACTTGCCTAGGGTCACAAGCATAAATAAATCAAAAGAGCCCATAGCATGATCATAGTATTCAACATCATAAAACTATCATATGAAATGTAGTGACTAGTTCACTCCCTTAAAGGTCAGTGTTATAAGTAGTGGGAGCCATTGTCAGTCAGGCTAAACAATGCAAAGGTAGGAAAAATTGTGAGTAGGACAACAGAGATATCATCATGAGCCAATGGCTTAACTAAAATGGTTGGATAGCAGTGTACATAGATATATACTGAACCTGACTGAACATCTATTAATAATCTAGTCATGGCTTGAAGCACTGAGAATACACAAGTGAATAGGACAAACATACTGCCTGTCTTTGTGGTTGTTTCATGTTAGTGGAAATGTCAGCCATTGGTGAAGGATGTATATTTCGAAAGAAGACATGCAAAGAATTTATTTGGGGTTGGTTACCTCATAAGCCAACTTTGGATAATTGTCATTAAAAAAACAGAACATAACTGGGTGGTAGTGGCTCATTCCTATAACCCTAGCTACTCACGAGGCAGAGATCTGAGGATCAAGGTCAAAGCCAGCCTGGGCAGGCAAGTCCATGAGACCCTTATCTCCAATAAACTACCAAAAAAGCAGGAAGTGGAACACACTAGCCTTGATCAAAAGAAGCTTAAGGACTATGTCCACACATTGAGTTAAAGTCCCAGGACTAGCATTAAACAACAACAACAACAACAACAAAAACCACAGCGGATGGTAAGGGGAAACAAAGGAGGATGCAACAATGCTTGATAAGAAATGTACTCATTACCTTGCTCATGTAATTGTAACCCCTCTGTACGGTATTTTCACAATAAAAAAACTTAAAAAAACCCAAACAAACAGAACATAAAGGTCAGTTGAAAAAATAGGTAGTCATTCTATGTTTAGAGCTGCAGTCCAGAAACACCTGATTCCCAAAGAACACTCAGGAATTTACTATTAACAAATTGGACAACAAATTCACATGAATAATAGCCATTTGTATCTTAATATTAACCAGTTATATAAAAAGAGGAACCCTAGAATTAATATATCCTGTGATGTCTAAAAGATGCTTATCATACTCCTCACTGGGAGCTTTTGCACTTGCTTTGCAAATCAGTTTAAACAGATGTAATAATCAGGATGTATAATTTTTTATTTACTTGGAAAGTCAGAAGCACCTCTACCAACTGAGATTTTGAAGGCAAAGTGAAACATCATTCATTTGGAGATTTTATGGGTGTCTTAGCATATGCTTATATAAACAGGAAATGATTTATGACTTAACAAAAGGTATGTCTCTGAGTCTCGCAGCTAATCTCTAAACCCAGCTGACTTGCCCCATTTCTCTAGTACTGAGCATAGCAAAAAGAGATGCTCTTGATTAGCCAAGAGACACTGGTGCTCACATGTCAACCTACATTTGACTCAGGGTTGAGGAATTGAGAAATAACCTAAATGTAGCACATCCAGAGGAAAGTGGCTCTGAGAATTTTCCATTCTGGAATCTCGAAGGAAGCCAAGTAGTATTTCTAACACCAAAAACACTTTTAAACACTTCTTGGACAATATTCTACCACTCTACAAAAGGATACTTGCAGCTGGGTGCCAGTAGCTCACACCTTTAATTCTACTTACTCAGGAGGCTGAGATCTGAGGATCATAGTTCAAAACCAGCCCAGGCAGGAAAAGAAAAAGAAATTTAAGTGGAAATCAAATAATTCCAATAAAAAATACACCATCTGAATTGAAATAGGTCCAAGCATAAAATAAATACTAGATTTCAAAGGTTTAGAATGGAAAAATTTTAAAAAATATTTTATTAACATTTAACTTATTATAAATTGAAATAACACATTGGGTATTCATTTCATCTGTTTCTTTTTATTTTGTAGATTTAAAAAAATGAATATATCTATTGAACATGTTTATGGACCCTGGAAATACAAAACTAAATTCTACAGGGTTTTATAGAATAGAGCAAAACCCCATTGCCATAGAAAAGAGAAACAGAGGAATGTACGGGATACTTGGGGTGGGGGGGGGAGACAGACAGACAGAGAGAGACAGAGAGAGAGACAGACAGAGACAGAGAGAGACAGGGAGACAGAGAGAGAGGGAGAGAGAGGGGAAAGAGAAAGAGAGAGAGAGAAAGAGCAGCAACTAAATCAGGTTATCATCAAAGATGGTTTCCTGAGAAAAAGAAACACTTGAACTGATAATGTTTGAGTAAGAATTTGATAAAGAGGAAGGGCAGAGTGAATGGCACATGCACACACATTGAGAGAAGCAATGCAATACACTGATTAAGAATCCAGAATCCCTACCCTTTGGGTCATATTCATGACATATCACTTATAATCTGAAGTACCACAGATAAATTACTTAAGTTCTCTATATCTATGACCTCCTCTATGAAATTGGGATACTGTTGACAACCTTATATGCTAATCTAAGAAATGGATGTTATTATGCTGCTAAGAGTAATGTGCAACTCCATATAGCTATTTGCTTCTGTTTTTATGCTTTAGAAAAGGAACTAGCTCCCCTATGGTTGGAGTAAAGGTTTTTTTGAGAGCGTGTGGTAGCAGAAGTGAGGAGGCATCACATATTCCTTGAGTAGTTAGGTCTTTATCCTTAATGCTGTGGAGAATTAAGCCATATCTTAAAGACCTATCCCTAGCATAAGTATAAAGAGTGAGGAAGGTTTTAAAGTTATGATGTCAATGCCCCGATCTAGTTGAGAAGAACTCTGAGTATGGCGCAACTAGAGAACAGGGCAGTGGGTGTGAATTGCTCTTGAAAATTTTCTCTACTTCTTTGTAGACACTAGTAGAGACTTCATTTCCCAACCGATCTGTAACATGTGACCACAGGACAGAATCACAGACAGAGGATGGCATGACCAAAATATGGGCCACTTCTTATGTGCACTTGCCTAGCTCTTTCCCTTTTGGCCTGGCTGAATGTCTTGAGAGGGGCAACACTGGCAATTGGTCATGATGATAAAATGGCCTTGCTTGTCTGGGTTCTTGAGTAACTGTACAAGATGCTACATCATCCCCAGACCACAATCAGTGACTGATATGAAATAACATGATCTTTCTACACAAGAAAGAAACACAGTGCCATTTTGTTTAAGTAATTTTTTTGTTATGGTTGTTGGTCGTGGGGCCTGAACTCTGGGACTGGGCGCTGTACCTCAGCTCTTCAGCTCAAGGCTAGTGCTCTACCATTTGAGCCATAGCACCACTTCTGGCCTTTTTCTGCTTATGCGGTGCTGAGGAATCAAACCCAGAGCCTTATGTATGCAAGGCAAGCACTCTACCACTGAGCCACCTTCCCAGCCCTGTTTAAGTTATTTTACAGTTATACATTTTGGAGGAATGTCTGATATGGAAGTTAGCCTATCCTAGCTAATACAAATATGAAAAATATATAAAGTACTAAAAACATTTTTATGATGGAAAAGACTTGATAAATGGTAAGTGATGGGGTTGATGAAGAAAGGTATCACAAAATTCTCTTGCTTGCCGGGTCTCAAATGTTATCTGGGTGCAGACAAAACAGTGAATTAAGTATTCTCTTTGTGGTTTTTATCTGAGTGAATTTTAGACCCGCAATGACCATCAATAAGATAGGGACAAGAACTAGAAATTGGGTTAGATTAAGCAACTAACTAAATTTAGCAGAAAAGTGGTCATATTTCAAAAGAAATTGGGAAGTGTGGAGGAATCTCAAAGAGTAAGACAAGAATACGAGAATCAAGACAAATCAGCTTGCTAAGATATTGATGGAGTTAAAGAGACACTCCCTTTAAAAATGGCACCTTGGCATTTGAGAAAACAGCAAAACAGGAAGGCTACTTGCATCATTTTTTCATTCTTTCTACAGTAGTACAAACATAAACCTAGGTAACCTTTCTTTAAAGAGGTCACATGATCCTCACTCCAAAGGTACCTTCCTCCTCATTCCAAAAGTAAAAGAATGTCTTTATCCTTGAGGACAGAGGAGATAGAAAAGAGCACAGGCTTTGCTAAGATGCCTGAAGTTTATGACCAGCAGATCACACCCCTCTGTTTAGTTCTGCTTCTATATGACTGTATTCTGTATGTCAAACCCAAATGTAAAACATAAGCTTAACCTTCTTTTTTGGGTCTTCATTTCTGAATGTTCTTTTGTCAGGTGAAATGAATATTAAACAGAATATTCAATTGTATCCCTACCTACTTGGAATAGAAGACTGAGAGATCATGATGTGAAGCTAGCCTAAGTAAAAAAGAAGTTTATAACAGTTCATTTCAGCCAATGGCTGAGGGTGACAGGAGCATACCTATTATCCCAAGTGACAAATGGAAACACAATGGCTGGCTATTGTAGCATTTTCTTATGATCCCCTGTGACAAATATGTCCAGGTAAGCTTGGACATATAATAAGACCCTACCTTGAAACAAAACAATTTAAAAGGAGGCTGGAGGTGTGCCTCCATCGGTAGAGTGCCCCGCTAACAAGCATGAGGCCCTGGGTTCAACAACACTCTATAACGTAAATTAAACAAACTTACATGCTTTTATCTTAAGAATCTATCCTTTGATATGGGTACTGCGTCCAGGAACTAAGGAGGAAGAAAAAAATAGCCCCAATAGTAGTAAGAAGTTTATAGAATAGTAGTAAGTGTATTCTAGACAAGCAAGTTTCAGGTTCCCAGAGAATAATGGTTGCACTAGATTGTCTCTGACATACTCAAATTGTGAAAACTGAATTCTGATTCCAAGGCAAAACATTTTATCCTATTATTGGGTGAATAGGCCAGGGGTTCCAGAGGAAGGTCAGCATCTAGTCTGTCTATCTCCAGCTATCTAAGTGTGATTTATTCTTAGAAAGGAAAAACACTAAATCTTTCTGTGGAATCTACGGACTTTTATATGGAGGTACTTTGGAATTGAAACCAAGACCAAGATCAAAATTATGGGCAAAGCTGGGCTCTGGTGGCTCACCATTGTAATCGTAGCTACTCAGGAGGCTGAGAAAGATCTGAGGATTAAGGTTCAAACCAAGACTGGGCATACAAATTTAAAGGGATTCATCCTCAATTCACCAGCAAAATACTGGAAGAGGAGCTGTAGCTCACATGGTAGAGTACCAGCCTTGAATGGAAAAGCCAAGTAAGAATGTAAGGCCCTCAGTTATCCCCAGTACTGGTACACAAAGAAGAGCAATTCTACCCAGCCTGAAGAGAGGAAGCTTCAGTCTTCAGCCATTTCCTCTGCTATGGAAACCAATCCTCCACAGCCAAGCAGTTTAGCAGAAACTTAGCGACACTGAGCAGGAGAGGGATTTTGCTGCTGTAATCAATGTGAACTCTCAATCTCATGATTACTCGAATTCCTTCTTCCTTCTGGGACTTTCCTTTGATACTTGTTTCAGTTTAAGAACCATACTTCTTTCTACTAGATGTCTCAGATTATTTTCCTTATGCTGTTCCTTCACAGGAGTGATACATTTTTCCTCACCAGAAGTTTTAAAAATACATGTATGGGAAAAAATACTGTGTGCAATCTGCAATAATTACTCTTTCCTTTGCCTTTAAATAAAGTCTTCTCAGGAAAATGTGGAAAATGCCATAGGAGTCTAATAAATGGGTATTTATGCCAGGCACTGGTAGCTCACATGTATAATCGTAGCTATGCAAGGGGCTGAGATGTGAAGATTGTGGTTCAAAGCCAACTGGAATAGAAAAGTTCATGAGAAACTTCTCTTCAATTAACTAAAAAGCTGGAAGTAGACATGTGGCTTAAATCCTTGAGAAAAAAGCCAAGGGTGGGGGAGAGACCTTCCTGAGTTCAACCCCCCAATACTGGCACAAAAAAGAAGCATTTGGTTTCTAACATGGCTTTGCCAGGCTTTGGTTGCCTTGGATTTTACCAGCCATCACTGCTGACATGCTGCAAAAAGCAAAGCTTGCAACTGTCAACCAATTCATTCCTTTAAGAAAATCCAGTGGATATCAGAGCCAGATCTCACTAGCAAGAAGGTCTGAGGTTTACCTGAGTACTTACAACATACCAGAAATTCTCTTTAATGAGTCTAATGTAGTAATTTACTTCATTTTCATGCTAACCTTATGAAGTGTTTTTATCTGCATTGTACACATAAGGACAGTGGGGCATAGAGAGCTGACCTAGCTAGAAAGTACCAGTCCAGTTACAGCAAGTTATTATCATTCTTTGCCTGCTCTTCATTCTTTACAGCCACTATTCCAGAAGTAATGGCTATGTCTAATCTTGGGTCAATAAAAATCAACCAGCCAAATGTTAGAAGCCCACGTTTCCCAGCAGATGGACTGCTGTATTACACCATTTTCCCGAGTCTTCTAACAGTACAGACAACAGCAGTAGTGCTATCAGCAAACATTTATGAGCATTTACTTCTATTGTGACACACAACATATTAAGTACTTTCCATCTGGTATATAAATGTAATTAATCCCAGTATTCAGTGGAAAGAGCTAAACAGCAGACTTTTGCATTAGCAAGCACCTTTGATCCTCAGTCATTTTGGATGAAATGTTTGATGGTGGTTTCTACCCTAATGCTTTGTGTGAGCTGAAGTTAGAGTTTAACTTTGAATCCTAAGTACACCTTTTTTTTTGTCAGTCATGGGACTTGAGCCACATCACCACTTCCAGCTTTTTCTGCTTATGTGGTGCTGAGGAATAGAATAGAACCCAGGGCCTCATGCATACAAGGCAAGCACTCTACCACTGAGCTACCTTGCCAGCCTCTAAATCTTTATCAATTTTCTCGCCTATAGAACTGGGTTCCAGTTGTTAGGGGTTGCTTTTTCTGGAAAATTCAAGTCCCCTTTCTCAAACAGAAGTCCTGAATGATATTCTCTGCCCTTTCTACTAGATACTATGTTGTAGGTCTTCATAATTGTATATTACGTGTACAACCTCACACTGACCACTGTCTTTGGAATAGTTGATCCTTTCCCTTGAGAACTTTACCAATAGAACAGTATCCTACCCTGCCTCTCCACCAATTAGTTACTACAGCCAACACAATCCTTGTCAGAGCTAATGTGGGTCATATCACTGCTCTGGACAGAATTATCTATGTAGAATATACTTGATATTTGCAGATTGGAAAATAACTGCAAGCTAGGAGTTGATCTTATTTAGCTTCATATCTTGAACACTTACCCTATGCTTAAAACTTAGGATATTCTAACATATATTTTCTTAATGAATGGGTATTGAAAAATATCTAATCTGAGTTTCCTGTTAAAAATCATGGATAAACCATGGGGTGGGGGGGGGAAACACAAAAGAAAAAAGAAATCATGTAGTACATTGAGAACAACAACAACAAAGAAAAACCTCTTGTTTCCATGTCTTGGAGTTCATTTTGCTTAACATCATCTTATATGGTCATATGTACAGAGCTATTGAGCTATTTGGCTCATCTGCAAAGATTATCATAGGTATATACTAATTATTATAAATAAGGGAGACCATGGGACCTATGTTTTTTGGGTCTGGCTTACTTCACTTAATATGATTTTTTCCACCCCTCCATTTCCTTACAAATGGGGCAGTATCCCCTGTTGTCACTATGTTCAATTTTGGTACCCTGGGTATGGTATGTACATTTATCTGAACTAGGGAAGGGAAGGGGGACAACAAAATGATGAGACAAAGGACAAAGGAGGGACCTATGCAACAGCGATACTCAAAATGTTGCAAATGATCTGTACAACTTGGAGGGAGGGTTCAAGGAGAGGGAAAGAGGAAGCAAAATGAGGGAATGGGTTGCAAGTTAGACAAAAAATGTACTCACTACCTTATGGATGTAACTGTAACCCCTCTGTACATCACCTTGACAATTTTTTTTAAAAATCATGGATATGTTTCAATTTTTCAGTTAGAAAAATACATTCCTGTTCTAGCTAATAATCTGACAGACAAATTTACACAGCAGGTTATACTTTTACAGGTAAAAATTTCCACAACATAACTGGAATTAATTTATTCCAGGATAGTAGAAATGTGTTGGTGCAGTATGAGATGAAGGGGATTTAAAGAATATAATAAAAAGAAGAACATTACAGTCTGGTTAACATAACCTAACCCTGGGAAGATTAATAGCTTTCAATTCCTACAAAGACAATCTGCAATTTGAAATATACCCAGTCTTATTAAAAATGAAATGTCATCACCATGCAAAGATTAGCATAGTGTACAAAATAGACAAACTGACCACGTGACAATAGTTGAAGTCATTCCTTTTAAATGGAATTCCATAGCACCATCTTTTAGTTCCAAAATGGTCAAATCATATAATGGTTAGAGATGTAATTAAGAATTATGTTCTAAAAGAAATCTACAACAGAAGGCAGTTAATTTTCTTTTGAGGAAGGGTAGATTTTCTCATGAATCAGACAGGATTTGTAGAGAAAGGCTTAATCTTTCCATCTACTTAGTCTGGTTGGCTAAAACCACATCATACCAGTGTCCTCTAGGTACAGAAGTTAAGTTTTAACATTTGTGAGAAGAAAGAATGAATTCACTACCTCTTGTATCACATGTAGCATGTTGTGAAAGAACCAGAGAAATTCTGGAACCAAATACTGGTTTGTCAATCTTTCAGTATGTCATCTTCAGATTTGGAGTCTTTCTTTTCTTTTAATTCTATTTTTATAAAATGGAGTGAAACCATTTTATGATTTTAAGATAAAATATAAGCATACTCAAAAGTTGAATGACTGAATGATATAAATACTAAAAGTATTAAATGGGGGCCTTGGAAAGAGCCTTTGAACCTCTCTTCTTCCCATTCCCCTTTGGGTCTCTGAGACACCAAGAATTTCTTGATGGTAGTGTGAAAGACATCAAATCTAGAGCAACTTTCTTAGATGAGGTAACAGATTTGAGGAATTCGAGAACTTTGTTGTTTTCCCTCCTTCTATTTTATTTTTGTATATTATCTGTACAAAGAGGTTTCATAGTATAATTCTATATATACATTTAATGTACTTCAATCACATTCACACCTTCCATTAAGCTTTCTCATACTGCCTCCCCAACACCCTTTAAAACATTTTAATACATTTCATTAATCTATTTTCCTACATGCATATAAAATACTCTGTTGATTTTTTTAAAAACAGAATCACATTATGTAGTCTAGGCTGGCCTCAAACTTGTGATCTTTGTGCCTCAGCCTCCCAAATATCAGCTTTTACTGCTACTGTCAGCTGAAGGACTTTGGCAAAAATCACATACATGTAAGTGAATCATCAGAGTGGGAAGACACCAGATCCTGATACCTTTAACTTCAGTTTCTCATTGTCCAGTCCTCTGAATCTAGGGCTCCTTACTGGTCCATAGGTCAACAGAATGACTATCACCTGGAAGCTTGTTAGAAATTGGGTCTGCCAATGCATATCTTAGAAAATTAAGAGAAGTGAAGAAAGAGGTGGGTTGGGAGAGATGGGTGAGACTGTTGAAAGAGGTGACATTGATCAAGAGGCATTGAATTCATAAACTGCTCTGTTAAATGGCACCTCCTTTGTACAACTACTTAACGATAATAACAAAAATAAAAAGAGCATTACAAATGGGGTCTGAAATCTTGCTATGGATCTGCTCAATCAGATTCTCTAGACTAGGATCCAGGAACCTGCATTTTAATGAGCTCTTCAGGAAATGCTTAAGCAGACTGGCTTATTAATATTGCTCCTTCCTGGCCTTTCCTTCTGACCAAATTACCCTCCCAAGTCTACACGAAGTAGTACTTGTGTTATTGGGGAGAAAAATGTTTGCAATAAAGGAAAAGAATAAAGTAGGGAAGGAAACCAAGGAGGAAATAACTCCAGAGTTATTAATTTCTCAGATCAGCTCCAGTTAAGTAATTTTGGAATTTAAGAATCTTTGTTAGTGATGGCACTATAAAAATGACTAATGTATTCTTATTCTTCTATTTCTTGTTACTTTGTCCTTTTTAAATACAAATAAGAAAATCACTTCATCAAACTAAATATATTCATGTCTACCATATAATGTTTATTATATAATTCAGTGTTTAAACAGAAGGTCTGGGACATGCACATAGTTGGTACACAGAAGAAAACATCAAACATAGAGAAATATAAACACAGAATCCTAAAAATAATTTTCTTATTACTTTACAAAAATATGCCAGTATATGAGCTAGCTAAATACGGGCACTCTTGCAAAGTCATTATTCGTCATTTATTCTGTATCATGAATGCCCATGAAAATGAGGAGTTGTATGGATTACTGAAACTGTGAATTGGGAAAATCTTGTGAAATCAACATTTCCATGAGAGGGAGAAGGGGGGAGGGAGAGGAAGAGAGACATAGGGAGGGAGGGAGAGAGAGAGAGGAAGGAGAGAGAGAGAGAGAGAGAGAGACAGACAGACAGACAGACGGACAGACAGAGAGTGCACAAGAGAGCATGCAATTATAGGGAACTTTAGACCCCCCCTTATCTTCCTCCCTCAAAATCAATATTTCACTCACTTATGTTTTAGGTTAAAGTAAATGATTTTCTGTCTTGTCTAAAAAAATCTTTGGAGTAAATTAAAGATGATTTGAAGTATCATAAAATCAGGATTGGAATAGCAACCTTGGAGGAATGGATTATTTTAGACTTTAAAAGAATGGCCAAGTTCTATGCAAAGTTATTTTTTGCTTTGAATAGGAACCCTGAGTGCAATGTGCAAGAACATAAAACTATTCCCAACATAGAAAAATTCTGTAGGCTTTTTAAAATGAACCCTTGAAGTTGGTATTTAAACTCTGCTATTGAGGGAACTATGTATGTGCTAGGTTTCCCAGATCAAATTCTCTATTCCCAGAACAATCTTTTATGAAGCCACAAAAACCAAATATAATTCAAAGTTCCTATGCCTTATAAACTTTGACTATGCCCTCTTTCATTAAACACATAATCTACTTTTTATATTTCTCTGGACATCCTATATTGTCACAAAATGCAATTCTTCCAATTTAAATTAAAATTGCATACTTAAAAAAAACTCCAATCTAAATGAAAACAAAACCATGTTTGCAAACTCATGCCTAGGAAAATATGATTGGTAAGAACATACATTTTTCTGTATTTTAAAAATCGTTTACTTTTTCCTGACTTCATGAACTGTTGACAACACCATCTCTGAAAAAGAGACAGATGGGGGTGATACTGCATTTTCAATGAAAAGTTATTCAACATTACCACATATACTACCCCATAGGTTAAGTCTGAGATTATTTTTTATTGTGAAAATACCATACAGAGGGGTTACAATTACATGGGCAAGGTAATGAGTGCATTTCTTATCAAGCATTGTTGCTTCTTCCTTTGTTTCCTCTTCCTATCCCTTCCCATCTCCCCTGCCCCCATCCTCCCTCCCCTCTGCCCCCTTCCTTCCCCAGCGTGCCAAAGTTGTAGAGTTCATTTTTGACATAACATTTTGTACATCTCATTGTTGCAATGGGTCCACCTGTATCCCTAGTTAATTTTTTTCCTTCCCCTCCACAAATTATACCAACATCAAATACAGTGAAAACGGTTATACCGTGGGGGAGGGACATACAAAGCAACAAAGAAATATGTTATAAATATGTTAGAAACAATAGCAAGCAAGAAAAACCATTTGAGTCCTTACCTTGGGGTTCATTTCACCTAATATCAACTTATCTGACCTTTTCTGCTTGTCTCAGACATATACTAGTTATTGCAAATAAGGGAAACCATGGGACCTATGTTTCTTTGGGCCTGGCTTACTTCACTTAATATAATTTTTTCCAAGTCTTTCCATTTCCTAACAAATGGGGCAATGGCATTCTTTCTGATGGAGGCATAGAATTCCATTGTGTATATATACCACATTTCCTTGATCCATTCATCTACTGAGGGGCATCTGGGTTGGTTCTATATCTTAGCTATGGCGGAGATTATTTTTAAACCTCTGAACTGTTGGGCTGGTAGAAACAAGCAATATAGCCAGTTGTAGCTCATCAGTACTTGGTTCTGAATCATCCAGCTATAACACAAGAAAAGTGCAAAGGAGCATTCACCACTCTCCAGGATGTCGTGTGAACCTTTCATATCTGAAGATGAAGCCAGTTGGTGCTTTGCATCTTCTATCACACTTTGTCATTCACTTTCTGCCCCCAGGGAACCCACAATGGAAATGTGCCACACTTAGGGTACTTTTCAGTCTTTTTATATACACTCTCTCTCTTTTTATATTCTCTTTGGAACTGAATTAGTTACTGTTTGAAAGAATAGGAGCCCTGTGCTAGAAAAGGGTGGGGTATAATGACAAGCGACTTCATTTGTTTGGAATAAAATGGTCAGACACAGAACAATAAACACAGAATTCTGCTAGAACAGGCTTTCAGTTTATCAACACAAAGAGTTTTCTTCATACCTTCCTTGGACATCGCTTGTGTTTAAAGATAGATTTTCTAATAATTTTCTTTCTCTTTTACTTGTTTAATTATGCAATCAGATATTAGAGCATTTTGGCAGGAATTTTGCAATTTTAGCCATTTTATTTTTATTCTATTTCCAGTTTTAACTTCTGAAAAGAGATTGGAAATCTTGACCAGTTATGCATACACACATGCAAAGTATTTTACCTACCATCTATAATTACATCCACTAAAGTTCCAAAGTAACATCTTTCCGCCAAATGTTTTAACCCAGGTTCCTCTCAAAGCACAGGAGGATTTGGGTTTAAATGGTTTATTTGAGAGTGATCCTAGGAATCACTGTGGAGAATAGGAAAGTGAGATAAGAGAAAGAAATGATTGAAGAGTTCGTCATTGAGAATATTACTGAAGTGGACAACGGGAGCTCTATGTTCCTGGGGAATCTTCAGAGAATCTAGAACTTGTTGCAAAATTATCACAGTGAGGAGACAAAAGCTGAGGCCCTTTCCATCTAATCTTCCTTATTAGTTCAGGGTTTCTCCTGGTACTTCTAGTTTGTTCCATGCACCCAGATACCAATCCAAGATTAAAGATTAAGGTCAGGATACTCACAGCATCTGTTCTACATAATATTTGGCGTTATCCAAATCTGCACCCACAAAACAATGTACAGGACCATGAGCTGACAGTGACAGCAAATTAAACAGATGCATCTACTATGTACACAAGTTTTCAGTTTATAAAACTTCTTACATTTCACTGCATATAAACTAGATTTAATCTTCAAATTTCAAAGTAAAAAAAAAAATCTCACCAACTGCTGGAAAACTTTAGCATAAAAACTCCTAGAGTTTCAAAAGATGTATTTTGGATTTCATTCCAACCACATACTTATCAAACCATCTCAATTTTAAGGGCTAGGTCATAGCTCTTACAGTTCATGAGTAAATCTCAAATTGTAGGCCATTTTTATAATTGGATGATCTGTATTTGGATGATCTGTATGATACTTGTAGGCAAAATTGTAAATGAGGAATTACAATATGTAAATTCAAAAAAAGAGGCAAATTATTCCCAGAGAAGAGCACCAATGAAATGTTGATATAAAGATCATTTGAAAAACTATCAAAACAAGGAAGCAAGAATTGGCTTTTAACTTTTGACACGTAATTTAAAGCCTGAAGCTCTTTTGTGTTTCATATTATGAAGTTCCTTTGATACAACATTTACGGTTTGTTGTTCTGTATGTTTAAGATCAGGTCTCACTATGCAGTCTTGGAAGGCCTCAAACATGCAATCCATGAGTGCAAGGATTATGTACTATCATGTCATCTTAACATTATTCTTACAAGAATGAAAATAGAATCTGAATGTACACAGTGAGCACCTCGGATTTTTTTCCCAGGAATAACTGCCCAAATCTTTTCAGTATACAGAAACTTCCACACCTAATTAGGAGAGCTGCTTTTTGCCAGCCACATAGGAAGAGAACATACAGCATGGCCTGGGAGAAGGAGGTGAAGGAGGTGATCACCACTTCTTCACTCCTTAATTAGGGTGTTCAGGTGCCTCTCTATAGTGCCCAATCAACTGCACTGTTTCCTCCAGCCTCACTATTCTCAGAATCATATCTATAATATTTGGATGATAAAAATCAGAACACAAAATGAGCTTGCCTAGAAAAATATGAAGATTCTGAGTTTAATAGTAACAAACATGGGCTTCAGTGTCATACTGACTCTATGAGTTTTAGTTAATTTCATGTTTTCAAAACAGAGATAATAGTAGTTTCCTAAAAGTCTAATTGTGATGTAGTAATGCTAAGTACTTCGTACTGGAAGAAATGCTCACGGTTGTTGTTATTAGTATTATTATGGAAGCAAAGAAGCAAGCTACAACTCAAGAAGTCCCCTGAGAAATTGGAAATATGCTTGCAGAAATATATAGAGAGCTTTTCTTTTCTCCAGCAGCACAGGGTTTCAAACTATTTTCCTAGGACTAGTCATTTCTCCTACGAATTTGTTAGCAATGTAAAGTCACAGCCCTACTCCAAACCAATGGAGTCAGAGAGTAGGTGGCAAGTCACCAGTATCTCAGTAAAACCCTCCGGAAGGGTCTAATTGGAGTGCTAACATTGAGAACCACTGTTCTAGCTCCATACTAGAAAGGGTCATTCTGAGCTGAGACTAGTTCGTAAGGAATATTATTATTCATGGGTGGCTTCTTTCTGGGTATTTCTATTGAGATTTTCACTTAACATTGTTTTTCACTTATATGCCATCCATCTATGGTTACGGCCTTGTAAAGTGTAAGGCAGAGAATTGAACTGCAAGGGATTGTTTATCCTCTGTTCAGAGCCAGAAAGGATGTAAAGAAAGAATTTCATAGGACATTTTTGAGCCTTGTTTTAAATATGTATGTACTTTAGTGCGTTAAAAATCGTAATCGCACATCCCTCTAAGTATCATATAATCAGCATCTCATCATCATTTCTTTTAAATTCAAAAAGTAATTATTACTAATTGGGAGGTAGAGATGAGGAGGACTATAGTCTGAGGCCAACCCAGGT
Organism: Dipodomys ordii; assembly: GCF_000151885.1. Lineage (NCBI taxonomy): Eukaryota > Metazoa > Chordata > Mammalia > Rodentia > Heteromyidae > Dipodomys > Dipodomys ordii. The sequence goes on from NW_012267312.1 coordinate 237,785, forward strand.
AAAACAATACTGAGACTCCATCTTCACCAATAACTAGGTGTGGTGGCACATGCTTGTCATTCCAGCTCTGTGGGAAGTATATGCAGGAGGACCAAGGAACAGCATCCAGCATCAAGTAAGATACTACCTTGAAAATAATCAATGTAAAAGCGACTGGAAATGTGTCTCAAGCAATAAAACACCTGGCCAGCAAGCATGAAGCCCTGATCTCAACTCCCAGTACTGCTAAGACAAAACAAAACAATAAGAAAAGTAATCTGTAGAAACTCAGAAACTCTTCAAATCTGATTAGAGATCATCCCTGATTCTTTGATAAAGTGTAGGATTTAATATGAAGTCAGACATCAAATCTTAAGGCTTGTAAAATAACATTGTCTCAGCCATATGTTTAATAGCAGTAAAGAAAAGGCAATGCTTTCTACTGCAGAGAAAGTTGATTACAGAGGAATCTCTTTTAAGTATTGTCCTTCATTTAAAGTCTTAAGCAATATCATCACTATGTCCTTCTGATTTTAAATGAATGCATATTTACATAAAATGTAGTCATTTCTCCCACTTCTTCATTGTTGAAATTGCCTTCACAAACAGTTATGCAGTGTCAAGATGGGATCAGAATGCGTGGGAGCAGAATTTTGTTTCAGTCAAGCTTTGCTAACACATGCACTATTTACAAATTACCAATGAAACGATATATGTGAAAAAAATGGCTGGCTCTTAAAATCTCTCCTCAATGAGAATCAGAGAATATGTCAGAAATCAGGTCAAGTAACCCCTCTGTACTGCATTTTTACAATGAAATAAAATTTTTAAAAAAAATCAGGTCAACTTTGGCTGGGTTAGAATCAGTAATGGGATTTTAAAAATTGATATTTGCATTCCCCCAGAGACCAATATAATTGATCAAGGCACAGCCTGGCTATGTTTTGTAGGTTTCCCAAATGATTTTTTTATTTTTAATAAGTTTTTTTTTATTGTGAGAGTCTTGTACACAGGAGGAGTTACAGTTACATGAGCAAGGTAATGAGTACATTTCCTATCAAGCATTGTTGTCTCCTCCTTTGTTTTTCCCTTCCCATCTTTTCCGTCCCATCCTAAATGATCTTAATTGCCATTAGAATCATGTCATAGATGTCACCTCTAATCTAACCACCTCACATTATTTCAATATGAATAATAGTCTGTATTGTTTATTATAGTACATATTTTAAAGTTTTATAACTTTTTATATTTTTGAGACAGGATCCTCTTTATGTAGCCAAAGATGTTATGGAACTTGTGATATTCCTGCTTCATCCTCTCAGTGTTGTGATTACAGTTGTGATTACTATACCTGGTTTATAATCTAGTTATAGTTTGTTGGGAGAATCACGTCTACTGGATTTTTATTCTTCTACCCAGCCAGATGTTGGTCCAGTCCTACAGTAGTCAGAGCAGTCAGTGGCCTTACGTTCCTTTTTCCCTTCAAGATCATATAAAAGGAACCATCATTCATTCCATTCTTTCAGTTCATCAATACTTGCCTTAAATATTTATTATGTGGCAGGTATATAGATGTTCACAATATCACCTAAGACCTAAGGAAGCCTCAAATTTAATGGGGTATACTAATTCACAGACAACTGAAATACCATACAACAACAAGGGATAAATGTGCTGAAATAAAATAGGTGTCCCAGTTCGAATGTTCAGGAATGTCTGTGTGAGTTGCTGACTGAAAGGGTAGTATGAGTTTGTTAAGCAAAGGGGAGAGAGGAAAGACAGATTGTTCTGAAGATAGGGAACCATTCTTAATGGATATCCAGAAACCAAAAACAAAAATTCTTAGATTATAGAATTCAGTGATGAACCATAAGGCTTGGGAGGTCACATGGAGATCAGGAAGGGCAATGTAAGGAGTGAAACATTTGCTAATTGTTCTGGTATAGGTTAACTTGGCTGATTTCAAGCTACCAACTTGATATCACTGAATGAGGAATTCAGTAGAAAGAGAAGCCCATAAAGGCACTTAGAATGTGTTATCAATAAGGTGATTACCAAGTAGAACATATATCAACGTATTAAACGCAGATAGTGACAGTTGGGAGGACCAAATGATATCTAAGATTCATGAAGCACCTGAGTACTAAATATTTATAATACACTAAATGCACATGAGACTCAATATTCAAGATACTAAATATACAACAGATAGTAAATGTTAAGGGCAAAGTAAAAATACACTCCACCTATAGGTCACATTCACAGCTTTATAAGTGCTCTTCCAGAGAATGGAATGGCTAGTCTTCAGGTGATTTGGATAGACTACATCTGTGATAATGCAAAATTGTCTCTGAGTCTGTGATAAAGTGTGCATATGCCATTGACCCAGGTATCACCTATTGTAGGCTCCCTTGCTTGAAAGCAATTCTAGTTCTTGTAAACTTAAGTGGGGAAAGGTGATACAGTTCACTGAGAGACAGAACACACATGATTTACCCCAGAATTGAAATAGTATAACCCTTCCAGTCCTCTTATACTCTTTCCTAAGTATGTTAATTGAGCTCATGTCTTTCTTCTTTGGTTCTCACTATGGCATATTACTGAAGTATGCAATTCAAATATCTTAATTTGGTCTATGAGCCATACTGTTCCATGACCTCTGGGATAGGTTACTTGACATTGGATGTGCAGGATACCACTGCATCAAGGATATGTCTCATATGCTAGAAAAATACAGATAACATTTAAAAACTAGTGATTTGAATTTACTTCAAGCCAAAACATCACCTTAGGTTGGATGAAGATCATTCATTTAATTATTTAATAATTTCTTGAATTTTAAAGGAATAACTGACAAAAAAAGAAAAAGAAAATCATCTTAAGCAAGGGGCTGTTGACTTATACCTGTAACCCCAGCTATTCAGGAGGTTGAGATCTAAGGATCCCACTTTGAAACCAGTCCAGGCAGAAAAGTATGTGAGATGTTTATGGCTAATTAACCACCAGAAAGCTGGAAGTGGAGCTGTGGTTCAAATGGTAGGGTGCGTATCTTGAACACAAAACCTGAGGAAAAGTAACTAGACACCCTGTCTTCAAGCCCCAGCACTAGCACACACGAAAAAAGAAAAAGAAAGCCATGTTGAAGTAAACTGACTTTGGCGATGATTTGTGAGGCCACATCTAGAAATGAATTAAGGAGGATATCATCAAAGAAATGCTGAATTAAAAACTAAGCAATACATTCTGGTGACTTATTTATGTATACATTTACCTATCTAAGAATATTTATTTGAAAACCACAAGAGATGAATTATATGATAACATTTGAAATCATGTAAAAAAATAGATCTAAAGAATCATTGCGAGATACAACTAACTGGATTAGGAACTGAATATTTAAATAAGTAATGTTCAGAAACTGGATCTGACTTCAGTGTTTAACATTATGTTATCACTGAATGCCACTGTAAAATTAAATATACAATTTAGGACAATTGAATTTAACACTTGTTAGTATTTATTGCCCATTTGTTTCAAGGCATTCTGCTGGATCCTTCAGGAGGCTACAAGATGAAAAATATATCCTCAAGCAGTCTAATACTAAAGATGGAGAGTGTTCCATTATTAAACACAATTTAATTTAAATAAAGTATAAAAAGCTATAGAGGGTTGAAGAATGGGGAAAAGATAAGTGGTTGGAGAATGAGGAATAGCTCATGGTTGAGGGGCTGTGGGAGACAGTCCTTCAGGGATGATGATTTAGGATACTGGCAGACAAAGTCAGAAGGAAAGCCAGGAAAGCTCAGGAAATTGCATGACATGCATGGAACATATATGTGACCTTAGAAACAGGGAAGACAGTAGTTCATGGGAACCATGAACTATTTTGAGATGATAGTAAAAAGCCTATGAGTAATGACTAAATTGGAAGTAGACTGTCTCAGCATTATCTAACCCTAAACATCATTGTTCAGTTGATCATGAGGCTTCCTGGGCAGCACAGAGTTGCGGCCATCCCCTGATCTGGTGTGTAGACATTGACACTAAAATCTGTTTTGACATGGAACATGTCACATTGAGGCTGACTTGCTCACATGTCTCACCAACTATACTTTAAGCCCTCAAGGATGAGAATTTTTGTTAGTTTCATTCTATCACCTTTTATCCATTATCTAGTGTTTAACACTCAACAAATACTCAATTTATGGTTATTAAATGAATGAATTTATCAACCAATAGTGTATAAATAGAGTTATCCCAGTCTTCCTATTGATAAGTTAGTTTTTTCAGTTGCCAAAAGAGGGGGGAAAAGAGTTGAGTAAAGAAAGAAGAAAAGATTTTTCAAACCAGTACAAAGAATAGATCAGAGGTTCATTGGAACACATAAAATCAAGTATAAATTAGAAAAAAAATCAGTTCTGACACACATACCCTCTAGGTGTCCTTAGGTGACTTTCCTTCTCTTTCAAGGATGTCTTAGACATTCAGAATAAAAATATTGCCAAATTGGGAGGAGAAAAGCACACTGTTTGATACATTTCTTTGGATACAGTCTGAATAATTTTGCTTATAACAATGACAGCAAATATTGAAGATAAAGTGTGCTGTGAATCATTTAAGAAATATAATATTAAGGGGGAATGAAGAGCTCTGAAGAGTAGCAATCTGAATAATACTATATAGAAAGTGTCTTTTCTCTTTAGGTGAATACATAATTTGGTACAATTTTATATTATTACAAAGCAATGTTTCATCTATCTATCTATCATCATCATCATCATTTATCTAATATTGTTACAAAGCAGTGTTTCATCTATCTATCTAATAGTCTATGTGTGTTTATGACATACATATTTTGGCATTACTATTATTATAATAGAAGAATTTATCTTTCATAAAACAAATTTTCTTCTAACTTGAATTTCTTAAATTATTTTCTTCCGCTTTCCTTAAAATGGTCTCTTCAGATTTCCTTGAAAGAGTAAAATTTTTTTAAAAAGCAGAAGGCCTATGAGCTATGTAATTATAGATGGTGACTACTTGGAATTCAATGCCATTCAATGTAAATATAAGCCAAGTTGTCACAATACATACAGCATAAAGGCGGAATTTTTATAACTTTAAAATAAATCACAAGATAAGTACAATTTACCTTAAATTCTCATAAGAAGAAAGAATTCAAATTAAGGAAAATTAGATACAACATCTAAAAGATGACATTGAAGAATATCTTATTAAAGGAAGATGAGCTTCATTTACAATGACCTCTTACAATCAGACCTCTTTTAACTTTTCAGCTCTTAGCTCTTTTACTTTAGGCAGTAAATGAATATACAATTTTCTATGACATTACAGAGAATTTGCCTGTGAAATTAGAATCTGATCCTTTCATTGTTGGGGTGCTAGCTGTGTATATTCCTCTATTCTTCTCTATTACCACCATACTTTCTAAATTATTTTCATTTCTCCATTGCCCACCTTTAATCCACTTCCCATACTCTCAGCTCACCACAAGGCTTTTGGACTGTTTTCCTAGTATTCATTCTTTGATCATATCTCATGAACCTTGGTGCTGAAATACCAAAGGGGATTGGTATTTACCTAATCTTTTCAGCTGCCTGACAGTCCTAGATATTTCTAACCACTGCCTTACCTTGGAAATTGCTTCCTCACATAGTTTCCTAGTCATTCTTTTCTTTCTTTGTCTTCAATTTTCTAGCCACTGACTTGTGATTCCTATAGGAGCCTTTTAAATTTTTTTCTCACATGTACTGTACTGCTTTCTGTTAAATATTCTGCTTGGGAAATCACACTCTTCTAGTGTAAGTGGAACAATCTTCAACTCTTCAGCAAAAAAATGAAAACAAAAACAAAAGCAAAACATACCTTATGTTGTTTGCCATCTCTTTCAATGTGGCTATACATCTACCAGAATAAAATTTTTGTTAGCTACTACTTAAGGTCATTTTATACAGATGAGAAAAATGAAAGGTCATCATAGCAAGGATCCTCCCATTGCAACTAATCACCACCAGAGACCTTATGATTTCTTTTTTACATTTGATTTTATTGTAAAGATGCTGTACAGAGGGGTTACAGTTACATGAGTAAGGCAATGAGTACATTTCCTATCCAGCATTGTTACCCCCGTCCTTTGTTTTTCTCCTAGTATCCCTTGGCATTGAATATGATTCTATGTGTGTCTATATGTGATATTCTTCTCAAGCTTCAGTGGTTGTACAAATCCTATGGGGATATTTTATAAAAATGCAGATTACAAATTAATAGTTCTAAAATGGGGCCTGGGATTACACATTTCCAAAAAGCTTCCAAAGAATGGCAAGGCCGGAATAAATAAAGCAACTAATAATGAATGGGACATATAAGTGTCCCACTTTTTTAATACAGACCCAAGTCTCTGTTACAAAACTGAATCCACATGCACTACAAAAGTCATTACATTCATATCCTACTTTGTTGAATCATAACTCCTTTGTACAACTACTTAAAGATAAAAATAAAATTTAAAAAGAGCAAAAAGGAGTGACTTAGAACTATATGTAAGCTATCAGAGTTTCAGTGTGATGTTGATTTAGTGCCACAAAGACATGCTCTTCAAAGCAAAATGGACACAACAGTAATCAGAGTACAAGTATCTTTTTATGGACCCACAAATTCATTTTCACTTTTTTTTTTGTTGGTCATGGGGCTTGAACTCTGGGCCTGGGTGTTATCCCTCAGCTCTTCAGCTCAAGGCTAGCACTGTTCCACTTGAGCCACAGCACCACTTCCAGTTTTTGGTGGTTAATTGGAGATAAGAGTCTCACAGACTTTCCTGCCCTGGCTGGCATCAAACCATGATCCTCAGATCTCAGCCTCCTTAGTAGCTAGGATTATAGGTGTGAGCTACCTGTGTCCAGCTTCATTTTAACTTTTAGCTGATGAAAAGCATCTACCAAAAATAAGCTCTGGAGGGGCTGGGAAGGTGGATAAGGCTAGAACTTTACCACTTGAGCCCAGTTTCATTTCTAGGTGTTTTTGGTGGTTAATTGAGAATAAGAGTCCAATGGCATTTCCTGCCTGGACTGGCTCTGAACCATGATCCTCAGATCCCAACCTCCTGAGTAGCTAGGAAAACAGGTATAAGCTACAATGCTTGCCCCTAGGAGAGTTTTGAGACAAAGACATGCCTTTGTCAGGGTTGGCTTTGAGTAAAACCTTTCCTTTCACCAAAACCAAATAAACCAAAAAGAAAATGTTTGAGGAAATCATCACAAGTTTCTGTTTCACAAGCTTGAGCCGCTGTAACCTCAGAAACCTTAGCCAGGATTGAGGACAATAATCTCATCTCCATAAAGCTAACATTGTGGTTGTCACATTGTCACCAAAATCCTAGTTCACCTTAGTGACAGAGGAGGAGAGCTTTGTCATTGGACCAGAGCCAGACTAGGGTGAGAGAAGAGGAAACTAGGAAGAGAACGGATGCCTACTCATGAAGAGATCCTAACGTAAGGTGACTGGACTAAAATTCTGACTGTACCATCATCACCACTCCTTTTCATATGTAGGCCAATACACACCATAGCAGTGCTGCACTGACCTCCTGTAATAGTACTAGTACAGACTGTTACCATTGGTAACAGCTATCACATTTCTGATGAAAACAGAGGTGAACTCAGTACCGAAGGAAGGCAGTACTGTACTGCGACTATAATAAAAAGAACAGTCACTGAATGTACACATGAAAATAGTATGGTAGTCAGGGCTTCCCTCTTCCTTTTGCATATTTCTTTACCTAACAGACCAAAATATTAAAACAATGGTATATGAATTCAAAAGATATTCAATACAGTCACTTCAGAACAAAAATCAACACGTTGATTTTTCCATATTCATTTGTAATTGTTGCCCATGCAGATGTTCAATAGTTAGGTTTTTAGTATGATTTATATCTCATTTTTACACCTTCGATGCATTCTTCTTCATTTTTCATTTACTCTCTCTCCTTTGAAGGTTCAAGGTTATAAATTCAAAAGAATCTTATATGTATACATATATATCTGTTTTTTTTCCTCATGTTCAGATAACAGCACGGGATGAATTTTATTCTTTATTTTTAAAGAATAATCCTACAGAAATATATGATTTTTTTAACATGATTTGTTAAAACCAACGCTACTCCTTCAAGACTACCTAGTCTGCATAATAATTCCTTTGGTAAAGCCTACATAACTGTACAATGTATTCAATAATTTCTCTACAAATGAGTTTGTTTAATCTCTGCTTTTAGACCTCAACAGACAATGCTACAGTAATAGTCTTTTCCAGACAGTATTTCATACTGGCATTTTAATTTCTGTGGAGCTGGCTCTCAGAAATGTAGTGAATGATCAAAAAGCATCTCTACTTTAAATTTGAATAGCTAATACCACATTACTTTTCTCAAACACCAGAGCAATTGCATGTTCTACCAGCAATATCTCAACAACATCTAATATCTTTCATTTTGCCCATTTATTGAATGTAAATAGTATTGCTTCTTTAAGCATCTTTTCATAGATTTGTTTTCCAAGAATCTGGCCATCTTCTTTGGTGAGTCACACATTTCTACTGTTCAATTTGTTTGCTTCTGGGTTGTTTATCTTTGAAAAAATTAATTTGTTGGAGCTAGTGGCATATGAGGAATATGCATCCCTTTATGTGGCATATGTTGTAAATATCTATGTAATCTCTGGTTTTTAATCTGACTTTGTCTTCTGGCTTTTTCTAAAATGTAGTAAACATGCTTATCTTTTCCTTAAGACTTCTGGGTTTCTTATTTTTTTTAAGTGTTTCTTATCTCAAGAGCTTTTGTTCTTATGTGTAAAAATTTTAAAGTACAGGAAATGTATTTGCATATTGCATGAGCTGGGAAAGAATTTGCATTTTCCAAAATGGATGGCGAGAAGTGCCAGAAAAGTTTATTGAATAAGACTTTTGTTTCACTGAATTAAAATGCCACCTTTGCCATAATGTTTCCAAAAGTAATGTGATCTCCTTCTGGGCCCTTAAATTTTATTTCAGTGAAATTCATCCCTTTCTGTGCTGACAGTATACCATTTGTACCATTTGAATTATAGTAGCTTTACAATAAGATTAATTTTGGGTAAGAAATCTCCTTTTTCCCAATCACTAACCCAGAGACATTTATTCTTTGTGTGTGTGTGTGTATGTGTGTGTGTGTGTGTGTGTGTGTGTTTTGGGTAAGAAATCTCCTTTTTCCCAATCACTAACCCAGAGACATTTATTCTTTGCGTGTGTGTGTGTGTGTGTGTGTGTGTGTGTGTGTGTGTGTGTGTGTGTGCATGTGCTGGTCCGTGGGCTTGTATTTAGGGTCTGGGTGCTTCCTCTGAACAATTTTGGCTTAAGTCTAGCATTCCAGCACTTGTTCCAGCTCTAGGCCCAGCTTTTTTATACTTATTTTGAGATGAGATTGTCTCAGGGACTTTCCTGCCCTGCCTGGCTATGAACCTCAATCCTTAGATTTCAGCTTTCTGAGTAGCAAGGATTGCAGGGGTGAGCCACCTGTGGCCTGTTGAGACATTTATTCTTTTTCACACATTCCTGGGATATATGCTAGCTGCTCTCCTCTCTCTCTTGTCTCTTCTCTTTCTCCCCCTTTCCCCTCCTCCAACTCTCTCTCATTGGTTTGGGGGTTAAACTCATTATCTTGAGCTAATTCAGCTTTCTTGCTCAGTGCTGGCACTTTATCACATCTCCAGGCGAGCCTTTTCTGGTTATTTGATGGAGTGTCCCTAGATTCTTCTGCCTGGCTGGAGGGGAACCTTAATCCTCTGGATCTCAGCCTCCTGAGTAGTTAGGATAACAGGCATGAACCTACATATTTATTTTTCCTATGAGCTTTACCTCTGTCACCCTCCCTTAATTTCATGGCTCTTGAAATTCACAGCGATAATCAGTGTTTAAACAGGAGATAGGTGAACCTCAAATGCTATAATCTTATTCATGACACTTATCCTAATGTTAGGACATAAAACTGAAATGAAAACCAGAAAAAAATGTTCAGCACTGCTTAAATAATCATTGTACATTTTATACTATGTAGCTATTTGAAAAGTAATTAAGCAACTCCTAAAATATCACCTTTTTGGAAACTATCTTTATTGGGACTGGAAGTGTGCTTCATGTGCCAAAGCCCTGAGTTCAAAGCCTAGTGCCACACAAAAGGAATAAAAGAAAAGAAACTAATTTAATCAAGTAAGGTAATCTGAACAGATCTTGTTTTATACTTTCTAGGTACAAATATATTAAGGGAATGTGTTAATATGAAATTTGCAACTACAAATAAATCTTATTTCTCAGACAAAAGATTTTACAGTGGTGATGTATACTCAATATTACTTGAATTAGTGTTAAAGAAATGTAAGACATAATTTTTATATTATAGAACCTAGTGAAGGAAAAAAAAGCTTATATGAGGCACAAGCAAATCATTTCATTTTGTTATGCCCTGGTTTTCTCAATAGTGAAAGTTCCACTGACATAAATGACCATGGAAGTTTTGAGCTTCATTGTTTTAATTTTATTTATTTATACATTTTAACTTTTGATATAATTATAAATTCACATGCCATTGTGAGAAATCATGTATAGAGAGGCATAGTATCCCTGCCTCAGTTTCCCCCAAAGGAAAAAAACTTACAAAATTATAGCATACAACACTTTAGCGTTTATAGTATCATATTCACTATACTGACATTGGTAAATTGAGCTGGATTCCTCCTGTCTTATCATTTCTTTTTATTTATTCATTTTTTTGGTGCAGGTACTGGGGCTTAAACTCAAGGCCCTATGTTCTTGTCTGGCTTTTTATCTACTCAAGGCTGTCACTTTCCCACTTGAGCCACAGCTACCCTTCTGGCTTTTTGTTGGTTATTTGGAGATAATATTCTTTTTTTTTTTATCAGTCATGGGGCTTGAACTCTGGACCTGGGTGCTGCCCCTCAGCTCTTCAGGCTCAAGGCTAATGCTCTACCACAGAGCCACAGCACTACTTCCGGTTTTCTGAGTGGTTTATTGGAGATAAGAGTCTCATGGCCTTTCCTGCCTGGGCTGGTTTTGAACCTGATCCTTAGATCTCAGCCTCCTGAGTGGCTAGGATTACAGGCATGAGCCACCAACACCCAGCTAGAGATAATATTATTATAGGGATTTTTCTCTCCAGACAGGCTTTGAACCATAATCCTCAGATCTCAGCCTCCTGAGTTGCTAGGATTACAGGTGTGAGCTACCTGTGCACCATTTTCCTTTTACAATCACACTCTCCTCAATCCATTCCCCGTGAGGTTGTAGGCTTCTGAAAATTACTTACCCATTTTTTTAGTTCTAAAAATAATGTGTAATGTTACATATCAGACTAAGTTATAATGTACAGGGTTTTCCCCGAATGTGGGGGTTTCATTATGATATTTCCATGAATATACATAAATAATCTATTTTATCATATTTTTACACTTTCCATTACTCTTCTAATTCCCTCCTCACAGCTCTCACTTGTTTCTTTCTTGCAAATTTTTAAACTGAATTTCATTATGACCTTAAATTCTGCGATTCCAGGGATGTTATATAAATGAAATCATGTAGCATGTAACTTTTTAAGATTAGCTCTTTTCAGTCAGCATAATTCCCTGGTAATTTATCCAAGTCATTACATGTATCTATATCAATATTCCGTTGCTTTTTTATTGCTAAGTAGTACTATAGCACATGTTTTCCAACATATTTCTGTGGATACAAATTGTGCCAGCACACAGGGAAGGGAAATGAGCTGACAGAATATGTGTCACTTTGAGTCATTGAACATCTACTGGGAATATTGAGTTACTTAAGCTTCAAAGAAAGATGTGAAAATGGCTGACCATATTTTAGATTTAGATTTTAAGGTTCTTAGAGATTAGATAGCTCATCTATTTTTTATGCTAAGTTTTTATGTCTAAGGGTTATAACAATTTCTCTGCCATAGATTCTTTCAAAATGCAGGACTAATTTTAAGCTCGATTAAAATGTTAAAGAGACTGCCATCCATTTGTGTTATTCTTTATGAAAAAATCAATACTTTAATAGACTTCTTTGGTAAACCATTTTGAGAAATTCAATAGGATTGTTAAATAAAGCAGAACTTCCTATCAGATTCGTCTTTTATTATGTATTCTCTCACAAAAGGGTAAAATAAGATGAAGTAATGAGTTACATGACAAAGTTGAATGGTAACTCTTTTCTACCAGTACTTAAAGATAATAGACATATAATTTAACTGACATTTAAATATTTTTTCTTTTTACACAAAATATTGCTTTTACACATTAAAATACTCCATGCTAAGTGGAAATTAATTATCTGAGTTCTAGTGCCTCAAACTTCACACGCTATTCATCTCCATTAAAACACTACAACATTTTACAACAGCAAGTAACTGTTAACACTCTACCTTTCTTAATGCACCATGAACTCTGACTTCAAATGCCATATCATATTCATGATTTTTTCCTTGAGGATGTAGTATCCCACCTAGCCCTTAGTTTTTCAAACAACCACATATTTCAATACTAGACAACACAGGTTGAAAATCTTTTCACCATCACAGGGAATTTATATTACAATGCTGGTTTCCAGCAGGATTTCTCAACCTTGGAATATTGAATGGAGTAATTTTTAAATTTAATTTTATTGCAAAGGTGCTGTACAGAGGGATTACAATTATATAAGTATGGTAATAAGTACATTTCTTGTCAAACATTGTTACCCCCCCTCTTGTTTTTCTGGACAGATTGATTTTTGTTGCATGACTATGCCTTGTTCATTGTACAATATTGAGCATCATCCCTGGCCTCTATTTACTTGATGACAACATATACATCAGCTAAAACTGTATTGAAGCTTTGTTAAACATATTTCGTAGATGAAGCCATCCCAGATTAACATCTAGAAGGAGCCAGCAACATTAAATTCTACTAGACCAGGGGTAGCTGATTTGATATTGCTGTTCTCATTGAAAGTTTTCTTTTCACTATCTTCTCTCAGTGTTAGATATTTTATTTCTCTCTCAGGTGAATCTTTTTTGTGGGGGGGCCTTTGACTGTGAGTTCAAATTAATTTAACTCAGGGTCTGCTTCTGGGTATTCTACAATAAATTAAGACATTTATCAATTAATTTGAAAATTATTCAGAATTATTATTTTGTTGTCCGTCATGGGGCCTCAGCTCTTCAGCTCAAGGCTAGCGCTCTATCACTTGCGCCACAGAGCCACTTTCGGCTTTTTCTGCTTCTGTGGTGCTGAGAAATAGAACCCAGGGCCTCATGCATGCAAGGTAAGCACTCTACCACTGAGCCACCTTTCCAGCCCAGAAGTATTATTATTATTTTCATCAATATTACTATTATTGTTCTAGGTATTGAGCCCATGCACTCAGATATGCTAAATAAATGTTCTACCACTAAATAACATTTCCAGATCCATTCCAAATTATTTAAGTTTTATTGAATGCTAGCTGAAGTGACAAAGAGTCTCAATTTACACAGCATAAAATCAATTTTGATTTTTCTGAGACATGATCTCACTGTGTTGCTCAAGTTGTCCTTGAACTGAAGATCCTTCTGCCTCAGTCTCCTTAGGCTGACATAATAGGCATATGCCCCCAAAGAGCAATGCCAAATATTTTGAAAAGGGCCAAAAGCTGATTTTTTTTGTCAGTACCCTTTGTCTTGTATATAAGTCTATCTGATTTGATGATAGAAAGGGAAGCATAGAAATGGTGGAACAAAGGGTGAACCTATTCAGCTGTGAAATGCACTAAATATTATGTTGGAAATGAACTATACAACTTGTGGGGAGGGGAGATGGGAGAGAATAAAACTGGGAGAGAATGAGGGAGGGGATGACACTGTTCAAAGGAAATGTACTCATTACCTGACTTATATAACTGTAACTTCTCTGTACACTACCTTTACAATAAAATTCAATAAGATATTTAAAATCAATTCTTAGGCCCACTAGACAAATCTTAAAAGCAAGAAACAAAAGAATCAAATGTTTCCAAGTTGCAATGGGTCAACCTGTATCCCGATTTAAACATTTTGTTTTGACCCATTGCAACAATGAGATGTAGAAAACACTATATTGAAAAATGAACTTTATTTTACAATTTTGGCGGGTGTGCGGGGAGTGTAGTTGTGGAGATGGGAGGGAAGGGATGGTAGGGGAAAAACGAAGGAGGAGGTAACAATGCTTGATAGGAAATGGACTCATTACTTTGCTCATGTAACTGTAACCCCTCTGTACAGTATTTTACAATAAAAAAACTTATTAAAATGTTTCCAAATAATTTAACTGTACCCCAGTCAAAATTTGAATTTATTTATTGCAAAACCAAAATGTCCAACAGCCAGTAATGAAAAACCTTCAGTGTTTGGTACTCTAAATTCAATTAGTTGAAACTAACTTAGAACTGTAATAGATAGTAAAATTTGCAATTATTATAACTCTACACAGGACCAGTTTTATGAACTTGATACCTGCATGGTCAGGTAAAATGCCATGCTTAAAGGGTCTCTTCCCTTGGTTTAGTGCTCCAAAGATATTATCTTGAAATATCCTTTAAGGTTTTGAATGAGAGCTCTCATATTGCCATTTTGAGCTACCTGTAAATTACATAGCTGATCCTTATTTTGTATGTCCAAAGATAATAATTTTCAAGTCACAAATTAAACTTTTAGAAGTGAAACCTTAAGTGTGTGAGATTACATACAAACCGGTGTAAATAACATTAGACAATGTAAAACATTAAAGAACTTAATGATATCACAATGAAAACAAATCAGAATAAACCTAGAAAAGGGAATTTTTTAATAAACATGAGGACATAGCTATGGGATGATTGTAATGAGCCAAACATACATAAAATTAAAGAGAGAAAATTCTAAAAATGTAATGAAAACAACATACACAGACCCAAGGACAACAATCCTGGCTGTCAAAAGAAGGATGTGAAACCAGCTATGAAGATACAAAGATACAGCAGACACTGCGTCTAAGAATTGAGTAGACTAATTCAGACAGTTGCCCTTCTCCTCTAGGAAAGGGAGATGAGCCGTCCTACTAAGTGTGCACAGCTGTGGCTGGCCAGTGCTAGAGAAGCTGTTGGCTAGTCTCAGGAGACTGTCAGATGTCAGAGGGACCCTGGTCTATTGTTAAGATTCAGCATCATCACTGATAATACTTTGATAGCTATTTTGAAAAATCTGAAGAAGATAGATCCCAACACTTAAAATAATCATTGGTATGTTGGGGCTCTGTTCCATTTTTCCTATCCATACTTTAAGGTAATTTATTAGGTGTCCATTTCAAAAGAATATCAATTAACTATAGTAAAATTGGGAAATAAAACTTAATATGATAAATAATATGTACATTAATATCATAAATTAATATGTTAAAAAATAAAAAAATTAAAATTGAGGCGTAGTAGGGATGAAGAGACATCACTAGAGAGGGTCAATCTGATTAAAATATAATTATGTGTGAAATATGACAGTGAACCTCCTTTGTACAATTAACATACATTAAAGAATTAATGACAAGCATGTAAAGTAGGTAATGGATGGGAACATAGGTACAGTGAGAAAGGGGAAGGTGATTGTCAAGTGTGAATAAGGGTGAATATAGTTGAAGTACTTGGTATATGCATGAAAATATAACAATAAAACCTGTTGAAATTGTTTTAAGAAGGTGGAAAGAGGAATGAAGGGGAAAGGGTAAAATTATTGCGGGTATATTGTAGGCATGTATACACACATCACAATGAAATCATACAATGAATATATAGGTCCCCTCAAACAATAACTATATGCCCATAAAATGTTTTTAACACTAAGTTTTTACACTAAGTTTTTTGGTATGACATCAAAAACATAAATAACAAAATAAAAAACATATAATGGGATTTTATGAAAATTAAAAACATTTATACATTATTTAAGAAGTCAATAAAGTGAAAAATACTAAAGAATGGATGAAAATATTGCAACTATATATCTGATAAATATCTAGTATTCAGAATATGTAAATAACTCTCAGTATCTAGTATTCAGAATATGTAAATAACTCTCAGTAGAGTAACAACATTAAAACAATGAGCAAATCCATTAAAAATCTCTCAAACACTGCTGTCTGGAATATAAGATGACACAGTTCCCTGGAAAGGAGTTGGACTTAAAAAAGATAGATATATATTAATTACCATATGATCTAGTAATTTTATTTATGGGCACTTACAGAGAATTGAAATAAAAATTTCAGAGAAATGAAATAGAAATAGCTAATTATCCTTATTGATCATCACATATTATACATATGTGTCAAATGTTTTGTGCCAATTAAAACTAAAATTTATTTTCAAAAACAGTAACAAAAAGAAGATAGAGATTCTTTAGCTTCAAGTGTTACTGGTAAGATACCATGCTGATTATTGATCTTTCTTTAGTGACCAAGTCATTATCTATCTATTCATCTACCCACTCACATACCTGTACATACTAACCTATCTTTATTTCTATGTCAATCTATCTCTCTTTCTCTACTTTATTTCCTCCCTCTTTGGAGCTTTAGAATTGTATCTATACTGAAATGTCACACAATATGCCTAGATATGGGAACTTGATTGGCACCTTCAATCTTAAAAGTCATGTCCTTCATTCCTAGGAAATATTCTAATTTAGTTTTGATAATTTCTTTGCTATAATTTCTCTGTAAGACTTTTAGCGATATGTTGGACTTCTTGTATTGATCCTTTAATTTTACTATCTTTTTCCTTTTTATTGCCTATTTCTTGGTCTTTGTTTTATCAGCTTTCTTGGAGATTTAGTTTGCAATATCAACCTAATTTTATATCTTGGCAATGGCAATTTTATCTTCTGGGACTTATCCTTGTTACTTTATTTTTTCTTTTTAATAAAATCTTTTTCCCTCATGGATCCAGTATACTCTCTTATATTTCTGGGGATATTAATTATACAGAGAAAGAAGAAAGAGGGAGAGGGTAAGGGAGGAAAGAAAGAAGGAAGGAAGGAAAGAAGGAAGGAAGGAAGAAGGCAGGCAGGCAGGCCTACTGAGCAAAATATGTAATTCTTTTAGTAATACCTTTGTTAATTCTGGCTTTCTAAAACTACTCTTGAAATTTTAAGTAAAATAATATAAAATGGTATTTTGAAAACCAGGAAAGACCATAAAATGAAGCATTATCACTATTAGTATTTATAATACACCATCAGATGAGATTTTTTTAAAAAAATTATTGCTTCATATGAGACCATACTACAGAATCAGTTCTTTCAACAGCTCAGACTAATAATGATAATGGTCATAATAATCATATTTAAATGAAGCTACCAACAACATACCAATCAAGACTTTTCAACACAGAGGACACCATGGTAAAGGCTTTGCATAAGTTTTCTCATGTAATATTCACAATACAGACCTCTATTCACTTTCAAATAAAGGCCTAGAGAGGTTGAGAAATTTGAAAGAAAATCACAGAAATTAGAGGTAGCATACAGAAACTGGCTATATTTTCATTAATATATCCCCTGCAGAATGGCTCCAATGCAAAGTATTCTTTGAGGGAAACGGAAATGTGGATCTAAAACAGAATTTGAAATCTATCAGCAAGGAGTCAAGTGTCCTGCAAAAGTATATTACTTGTCCATGAACACCCAGAAGACAGAAATAGAAACACACCCAGTTGGTCAGCAGTCTAATTAACAAGTGAAATAAAATGCAAGAAAGGAGTGACTTCTCTGAAAATTTAGAAATTCTATTTTTCCTTCTTTTAATTTTAAAGTGCTCTGTGTGACACTCTCTCAATTTCTCTTCTCCTTGAACTCTTTAGCAATTTCCACACCATGGTTGACTATATCAGACATAAAACTTGAGAAAATATGATTTTATTAACAAAGTTGCATTTCTCCTAATATTTTAATGCATACTACATTTTATGCAAATGGCCTATTTTAATAAAATGGGGAGTATTTCCCAACTCATATATATATGTATATATACATATATTGAATCAAGATATAATTGAATTAAGATAAAGGAAGCTCAGTGGTAGAGTACCTGTTTAGCAGGCACAGAATGCTGGGTTTGATCCTTAGTACCACCACTAAAATAAATACATAAAGGTATTTGTTAGTAAGTATATAATTAAGTATGAAGTTTATACTATTGAAATATAAAAATCTGATAGTGAAAGAGTAGCTATCTGTACTTTCTCCCCTCTTTTTAATGGTCTGATATTATATACATACAGTGTTTCAGTAACTTCTTGATGATAAGAAAGATTTGGTGTATAACATACAGACTGTAAAAATATCTCCTTTTTACATTTTTACATTGCTAGATGTAACAAAACTAGTTCTTGAAATTTTCTGAGATTGAGTTAAATCTTATTCACATAAAATTGGTATTACATAAGTAATAAAGGGACTGTATTCTTTCAAAACTGAAGTTGTCTATGAACTATTGAGATAGTTAAAATAAGCCACAGCTGGAAATATATTGAACTTAATCCAGAAACTTAAGTGCAAAATTAATAAAATAAGAATAATAATTGTACCAGTAGGAGCTAAATCATGCTGGTACAACTGCTGGGTTTGTTCTTAATAACTCTGAGGCTTTATTCATTGAGGTACCTTCTTTATGGATGAAGGGCATCAGGTTTGTGCATACTTTAGTTTACTTTTGACATTGTGTTTAATAATATGGGACAGTAAAGCCAAGAAAAAAATGTGTCTGCTTTGTACAAATGCAAATGCAAAGCTCATAGTAAGACTTTCCAAATATCAAGTACAACACTTATATTTAATTTACTTGGGTGTTTGTCTGTGTTCACTTTTATAATTACAGTAGTTTCCTACATAAACAGTGTTATTCAAAGGATCATTTACAATGTGCCAAGAAATTATTAGATCCTATCATTTAATCTTATATATTTATATACGCCATAGCATATGTTGGCATACATATTCACTTACAAATTTGATGATCATCAATTGAGTCTAGGTCAGAAAGCAGTTAGCAGTTTTTAACCACCTCTATATAGTCCTTTAGTCTGAACTAACTAAATATTGGTTATAAAAATGATAACACTTTTTTCAGAATCTATACAGGGTGAAGTTGAACAGGATACATTGTACAAACGTGTGGAAATGTTACAATGAATAATCCCTTGTCCAAATGATATAAGCTATCTAAAAAGAAACAAACAATATGTATAGTATATCCATAAATTTTTATTTTGAAATGGTTTAACAATAACAGAAAATAACAAATATAAACCAGAGTTCCCACATACCCTTTACCTATATTTTCCCAATGATAATATCTTAAATAACTATGGAATGAGCAATGCTAGGAGATTGACATTGGAACAATCTGTGTAAACTTGACTGCAGGCTTATTTTATATTTTACCAGTTTTTATGTGCTGTGTTTTAAAGATATATCTATGTTAATCTTGTCTAAGTGTTAACTGTAAAGTCAGGTAAATGCAACTGTGCTTTATAGCTACTTCAGTGCTATTTACAATTTTTCCAAAAATGTTCAATACAGCAAAATTTTAAGCATATCTGATAACTTAATGCAAAATTCTGTTTTCTGCTATGGAATTGTCATCACAGAAAACTCTTGAAGGTTACATTTTTTGAAAGACACAAAATGCCCTGAATGAGACAGCCTGTTTTTTTATTTATCCCCTTTGATATGTGCATGCTCAATTACCCCTTAGAAACAGTGTATGAAAGTTTAGTTCTGCCTTTCTGCTCCCAAAGCTCATTTCTGACCATGGGTTTCCTTAGCATCTGCTTTCATATTTATAGCAAATCACCTTTCAAATACTTTTTTTTAAAAGAAAAGAAACTAGCCAATGTTACAATTTAGAGATCCTTTAAACTATTCTATTCGAAACAAATAAAAATATGTTTGAAAACAAACTATATTTTCAGCTAAAAAGATAGAAGTTAACCTATTACAGCTACTGGTATGGCTCATTACTATTCCTAACCTAATAAGTTACCCAAAAAGCTAAATATCTAGCATAGCTAGTTAACAGTTATAAACAAGTTTCTGCCTCCTAAATATTTTAAATGGTTAGTCATTATTAATTTTTATAAAATATATTACAAACACATTAAGTCCTACAGTCTAATGTCTTTGTAATGTGGATATAAGTAATTCAGTAGTTCATTGTGATTTTACTTTTAATTAATGCTAGCTTATTGTAAAGTATCACTTGTCTTTTGATGGTATGCCCTTAATAACTATGCCTCTTTTGGTGAGTGCTAGACCATTATTAATTTCTTTTGTATTCATTACAACAACATCAATCAGCGAAAGCTCATTTGCTATTAATGTGAATATAACAGGTAATTTAATTCTAATCTAGTAGCGATTAATATTCACTTGGAAAGTAATTATAATATCACATTTTAAAGTGTTAGCATTGGACAATACTTATTTTGTGTGGCCTGTTAAAGAGCCACAGCAATTTGTCTGGGCTAAGAATGAAAAAGATAAAGAAAGGTTCTAACGAGGCTGGGAAAAGCAAATAATAGTTAATAAAGAAGTTTATAAAATTCATTTTTTGGTTAATCAAGCATGCTTCCTATGTATTCAGAAATAGCACCATACTCATTTGCAAACCAAAGCAAAAAAGACATTGTTTTAGTTTTATGTTATCAATGAATTTTCAAACAGTAGCTTCTGTCTTAAGTGACAGATTAGGTTCACACTGAGAATTTTAACAGGTTTAAACAAACATTTTGTTTTAAATCTATCATGTTAAATTTGTAAATTAATAAAAGTTAAAAATATCTGCATATAAGATGATGTTAAGCGAAATCAACCCTAAGATAGGTACACAAGTGGTTTTTTTCTTTCTTGCTATTGTTTCTAACATATTTATAAGGTACCATGTGATTTTTTTGTTGCTTTGTATGTTCCTCCCCCACAGAATAACCCGTTTTCACTGTATTTGGTGTCGGTGCCCTGCATCTTGTATATACACTTCTCTAATTTGAGAAGGGGAAGGGAAAAAACAAAATGTTTAAATAGGGATACAAGTTGACCCATTGTAACAATGAGATGTACAAGACACTATGTTAAAAAACGAACTGTACAATTTAGGCAGAGATGGGGGGAGTGTAGTTGTGGAGGTGGGAGGGAAGGGATGGTAGGGGAAAAACAAAGGAGGAGGCAACAATGCTTGATAGGAAATGGACTCATTACCTTACTCGTGTAACTAACCCCTCTGTACAGTATTTTTACAATGAAAACTTATTAAAATATCTGTTTAATTTTAAATCAAAATGATCTTTGTATGGAAAAATAAAACTGATAGAAACATCTGGCTCATATATTACCATCACAGTTTTTCCTCATTGAAAGTAAACTACAGAAATTTCAATGACCATGAATGGCCATCATCTCACACATAAGGACAGTTAATATATTATGTTAAATCAGACCCATGCTGGTCACTGAGTTGTAAAATTCTGGAAATATTAAAAACTTATTGTAAAACATTATAAGTTGTTTGTAGGCATTGGAGATTTATAAGCTATTTGGGGTTGAAAATGCATGTGAACCTCAAAAAACCTTGAAGTATAGGTAAGACAGGTATCATTAATCTTATTTCACAGATGGAGAGATTAATGCTGAGAGAAGTTAAGACACTTGCCCAAAATCCCACTACAGAGCTTTTCCCAGAACCTACAGCTTCTAAGTCTTAGTTTTATGTTCTTTCTGTTACATCCCAGTGCCATCCTGCCTCCACTCACTTGTAACAGCTTCTAGAGAACAGCTGTAAGAAAAATCGCCAAGGCTTTCACAGATTCAAAGTAACTAAAAGTACCAGAACTATAGGGAGGCCATAAAAGGAAGAAAAACAGGAGTGCTGGTATTTTCAAAACATTTACATAACCTGTATTATTTTATTCCCAGCATATCAAACACTTAGCTCAGAAGCCACAGAATTGTAATTTCAAATCTCACCAAATAATAATCTTGGATTTTTGATGGGATACCAGAATCAATAAGCGAATTTAGAGACTAAAGTGAACCTAGTCTATAGATGAAGCTTATCAGCTGATACTGCTGTCACTGTAGAGGAACCAGGGGAAAGGAGAAGAGCAAAGTGCAATCTTGAACAAGTCAGTTGATTTCATTTCAACCAGTAATTATTGACACATACTATGTATAATCATAAATTAGGACTGTGAAAGCAAATATGACAAAACACAACCTATGGAAGTTAATAAATGCTCTAAAACAAGAATTCTAAAGCAAACACACTGACTTATAGGTATCTCAGATCATGATTCTTTCCATTCTCATACTGTATGGGGGGGCAGTTTAGACTCCCAGAACACTGCAAAGAAATGTGGCATTAGCTGGAATACGACATATCGAGGAATGTGACAAATCTAAACTTAAACCAGGAAACAGAAAGGAGTCTGGCACACATTTCTCTCATTGGAAAGAACAACCTATTAAGATTTGTTAACATTAACAAGCTTCACTTTGCTTGACACAAATATAAAGTCTGTCAAAGAACTACATTAAATAAATTATCTTTCTTTACTACTACTGTCAGAATTCTACCCATTTTCTAAATGTCTGTTTAAGAAATTCTCATTGGTCCTTTGAATCTTCACATCTATAATTCCCAAAATGCAGTTTGCTTAGCAGTAGTGGCAGACAGTTAATCTGTGATGATATATTTGAATTATTCCAATTAAAATTGTTAATGTTCATTTATTATTCAGTTGTAAAAGGGGAAACTAAGCTGAATTATCAAACTAAAAAAGTTTAGGTATTATTAATGCAAAGGTAAAAGTGAAAAAGATGAAATGTTTTTAAGGAATAAAACATTAAGTAAATAAAATGATAAAAAGACTTCATTCCATCTGTAATACATTTCCGTAGATTTACTGATTTAAAACAACTCAATTTGATTATCTACAGTTTTGAAACAGAAGTTCAAAATGGGCTTCCCTGGCTATAATTAAAGGTTTGATAGGTCCATAGCCTATCTGGATGAGATATGGGACAATTGTTCACCTGGCTTTCTCCAGCTATTAGAATTCCTCACATTGACTAATGTCCACTTTCTCATTTTCCAAGCCAATAGCACTGCATCTTCATATCTCTTTTTGTTTCTGTTTCTCACACACCTGCTTCTACTTTTACTTATATGGACCATTTGAGTAATCTAGAATGTGTTCTCTCTGTCAAGGTCATCTGATTAGCAATCTTAACTCCATCTGAGATCTTAATCTCCAATTATCACCAACAATACCATTTTCAGAAACTGCAGTTCTGTAGATGAACATCTTTGGGAAGCCCATTATTCTAGCTACTATGGGGAGAAATAAATTTGCTTTAGCTCATGGGATGTCACCAGGTGTGACAGTAGCAACGACTTCAAAAATTGTCTATGTGTTTCACTTCTAGTGTTTCATGTTTGACTTTACCAAGCACACATGTTTAGGCTAGGCTGGTGTAGGGATGTACAAAATAGGAACAACTGAAGGATAATGTCCCTTCACCACTCTGTTGTAGACTTGCCAACAAGCCTTGCTAGAGCCCTATGACTACCCAGTGTAAATCATGAACCCCCACTGAACTAAAGGATAGTGGCTGTGTTAAACAATTCTATTTTTGGTAGTTTACCTATTGAGTTGCAGGGTGATCTGTGATATAATATAGGCCAAATGTCAATATATAGATAATTCTAAATGTATGTAAAGGTAGATGATATAGATACCAAACAATACTTTTGCTAGATAAAGTATTAAGACAAAATGAAGCCTACCATCTACTATTCTCAATATATGTCAAAGAAGGGACATTTTAACAACAAAAATACAAGAGGACATGATCTTAAAATAAAGGCTCAGCTTTCCTTAAAAAAAAGGCAGATGATAAGTTAACACAATCTTTTTCTGCTATTCTCTTTTTCTGTCTTTGAATTTATAACTTCTTTACTGAGTGAGGAAATCTTTACAGATATCTACATTTGAGACACTCTGCCATACACTATTTAATGTAATGCTTTGCACATCTTAAACCCTTACGAATGTTGTTGCATGCATAATCACAAAGTGAACTGAACCATTCACAGTGGTGTGCTACTAATTCTTGAGCTGAATAATTTACTCACTAAAGTGTACTAAGCTGAATGAAAAGTTCTAGAAAAGAAACATTTTATATAGAAAATGTTGCCTTCACCATTATTTTGGCAATATTAGTACAGCATGTTGTCATGCTGTGAGTTTCTGGAAAGCTGAAACTTGCTGATTTAAAAGGACACCCTACATGTTAATTAGCTTGGGGTATAGTGTTTAAATGTTGATTTGTCTTAATTCTCACCTGCCAGTTGAAGAGGTTTCCTTAACATGGTAACAGATATAAGTTAATCAATAAAATGTTAGAGAGATTTAATGAAAAGGAACTAAAATTTCAATTTTGAAACTATCAGACCCATTCAGCATATGTCATAGACTTATAGCTTAACCCATAGTATATTAATAAAGTATTGGGCAAAGTTAAATTTTATAAAAGGAGAGAGGACATTACTTATAAAACATTCCACTTGAATAAAATGCATAGGCACATAAAGTTTTCTTTGTAAATCAGCAAATTCAAAAATCCTTTCTAGTAACAATTCTTACAAGTGTTCTACATATAATCAAGTACAATGACTATTAATACAACTAGTTTTATGTGGATCTTTTGGGTTTTATTTTAATTGGTACTTTAATACTCTGAATTACAAAATGAAACAATTTATATACTTTCAGTAGAAACAAATTATTTTGCTTTATCTATGTGTCTATATTACTTTTTCAAATGTCAGCTTATTATTTCATAGTAATATGCTAAAAATTAACTAAAGATGGAAGTGGCACTGTGGCTCAAGGGGTAGAGCACTAGCCTTGAGCTAAAGAAAAAAAATAAGGCTCAGAACAAAATTTTTTAAAAAATTAACTACAGAGAGATGTATAAATATGTTATAAAGCATGTGCAGTAAAACAAGAGTGGCCAAGTATGGACAGTATACACATAAGTTGCAGGACAATTCTAATAAATTTTTTGTGCCACTCATGGGGCTTGAACTCAGTGCCTAGGCACTGTCCCTGAGCTTTTTTTTTTTTTTTGGTCGGTCATGGGGCTTGAACTCTGGGCCTGGGCGCTGTCCCTCAGCTCTTCAGCTCAAGGCGAGCGCTCTACCACTTGAGCCACAGCACCACTTCCGGTTTTTTTTTTTCCCTGAGCTTTTTTACTTAGGGCTAGCACTCTACACCACTTGAATCACAGCTCCACTTCTGGCTTTTTTTTCTGGTTGTCTCATGGACTTTGCTGACTGGGTGGGCTTTGAATCATGATCCTCAGACCTTAGCCTCCTGAGTAGCTAGGATTACAGGCATGTGCTACTAGCATCTAGCTTCTAATACATTTTTGTATTAAAATAAAGTATTTTTCTGAATTGTAAATCTTACATCATTATATTTTATTAACAGTGCCATCATTTCCCCTAGAATTCTTTTTTTAGTAAATATGATTACTATAATTTAACTTTAAAATATTTTGATTAATGGTTTTACATGGCATATTCCTCTTGTATTAATTATTGACAACTTTATTATGGACCAGAAGGTTTTTTTAGAGTTTGAAATTATTTTGAAGGTTAAATAAAAGCTAGCTGAGGTATAAAGGAACAGGAGGGTAGAAATTCTTCCCAGTCAATAGAACTGCAGTTATATAAGGTATAAAATTCAAGGGACCTTGAATTTTCTGTTACAACGCTTTCTCATAGAGATTGGAAGAAATATAGCCATGGAGAGATTACATCAGGAAATATCTGCTAGCATTCAAGAAAGCTACTCCAAGGAAGTGAGTCTATCTTAAAGGCACTGAAGAATTTCAAACATGGACTTAGAAATGACAGAGTAAGCCATAATTTTTTTACAATAACTAGCAGAGGAACGGATACTATATGTAGGAGAACACTATCATTATTTTGGATAATACTATCAGTAATTATGGTAATTACTCTAATAATTGTATGCTATGAAACTTGACTGTGTAGTAATCTCATTCTTTTGGGGGGAACGTGGGGGTCATGGGCGTTGAATTCAGGGCCTAGGCTCTATCCCTGAGCTCTTTCATTCAAGGCTAACACTCTAATATTTGAGCCACAACACACCTTCTGGCTTTTTGGTAATTAATTGAAGATATGAGTCTTACTTGACTGTCCCAGCTGGCTTTGATCCTCTCATCTCAGCCTCCTGAGTAGTCAGGATGATGGATGCAACCAACTGGCACCTGGCTTATTCATCGTTTTAATTTACTCCAAGAAAGTAGAAAATTAGCCAGACATGTTGACACATGTCTATAATCCCACTATTTGGAGAAATGAGGCATGATTGTAAGTTGTGGGCTCAAGTCCAGCTTGCACTACGTGGCAAGACTCTCTCTCAAAAAACATCTCAACAAGTAGAAAAATTAATGAGGAAGTTAAGGTTAGAAGAGAAATTTGTCAAAGGCTTCAAAATTTGAATCAGGTATGATTAATTTTACAGTAATAAGAACTCTAAATGACTGATAGTCATGTTGAAAAACTTTGCTTTAGATACACTTAGGAGGTAGAATTAGCAATATTTTGAGTCCATTGTAGATATATGTTATGAAAGACAGAAGTCTCACAGGAATTAGAGGTTTCTGGCTTAAGTAACTGTTTAAATGGTGGTGTCATTTCCTGAAACAGAAAACAGAGGTAAATAGCTAGTTTTATTGGAGGTTTTAGTACAGGACATGCTAATTTGGAAATGTGAAAGCCAAAATACTTAACCAAGACTATGGCAAATGCCCAAAGAATCAAAGAAAGATAGACAGTGCATATTTTGCGCTTCTCAGTATCAGTTTAAATATAGCAGTGCACGGGGGAGTTGCAGATATAAATATGGAATAGCCAAGAGAGTGACAAAGATAGAAGATATTGATTTGAGAGTCATCTGCTTATAGGTACTAATTAGAGCTTTGGCTAGAGATAAGATCACAGAATGGCTTTAGGATGGAAAGTGATGGAGGGCTAGAGGGTGGGATCTTAGGAGACGCCACAGAAAGTGAATCATCTGGAAAGCCAGCCCAAACAGTATGGACATAGGTTCAGTGAAGTCCTAGACAAGAGGGTATCACAGATCTGAGTGGGCCAATTAAGAGACGTTGAGTTTAGCAATTTGTTTCTCTTAGTGAAAGGCATTTCTTGGCATGGCGGGAGTAATATTCAAACAACATGGAGTAAAATGACTTGTGTGTCAAGATGGAGAGTGGCTCCTGGTGCTGTTCTTCCAAAATGATTGACCATGGCAATAGGAAAGAGGTGGCACCAAAAGGGAGAGGAGCAGTGACGAGTTTCAATACTACATGTTTGTCAAAATGAAGAGTAGCTGAGTGGTCAGCTGACAGCAAAGCATCAACCCAAGGAAGCTTAAGAATGATGGAAGAAGGAAATTTCTGCCAGAATAAAGCTCTGAGATGGAAATCAAAACAAGGCATCAATTGTATACCCTTATACCTTCCATAGCATATGTTCACAGAGCATCTAGAAGGACTTTTAAAAATAAATTGAAGCTGGGCATTGATGGCTCACACTGGTAATCCTAGCTACTAAGGAGACTGAGATCTGAGGAT
This sequence comes from Dipodomys ordii, assembly GCF_000151885.1. Lineage (NCBI taxonomy): Eukaryota > Metazoa > Chordata > Mammalia > Rodentia > Heteromyidae > Dipodomys > Dipodomys ordii. Next base: position 265,572 of record NW_012267312.1, read on the forward strand.
TGCAGTTTGAAGCTGGGAAGGAAAGTCAGAGACCCTTATGTCAAAATAACCACCAAAAGGCTGGACATGAAGGTATGGAGCACCATCCTTGAATGAAAAAGCTAAGGGACAATGCCAAGGCCCTGTGTTTAAGCCTTACTACTGGCACAAAAAATAAACACAAATCAAAAACTTACTGGTATTTTCTTAATTAGAAAGTAAAGTTAACAAGATGGGCCTTTTATCATGCCAACCACAGGGCTGAATGTAGATACTCAAATGGAAATATTGTGAATGATGAACTCATAAGTAAATACATTGGGTGGTATGTGAGTGTATATAAATATATTAACTGACATAGAGTAGGTGCAAGGGATCTCAAATAGCGTAATTCCTTAGAAACGGAAACACCAAAGTTCAGCAAACTACAATACCAGAAAGTGGGTACTCGAAGGGGGTGGGGACAAGGAGAAAGGGGAGACAATTGAGAAGAGGGGGGAAATGCAGACAAGAATCCAATGTATATCCTACAAAATTAAGAAGAGTGAAGGAAGAAGTGGGTAGGGGAGGGATGGGTGAGAATGTTGAAAGGGATGACATTGATTAAGATACATTGCATTCATAAACTGCTTTTTAAAATGGCAACTCCTTTGTACAACTACTTAAAGTTAATAAAACATATTAAAAAAGAAGTACTGTGAATGAAAAATGATATGTCTTGTCCGAGGAGGAATCCACCAATCCTAAGTCTCCAGTGTGCGTTCTGAGTAGGTATCTTTTGTAAAATATTTGTATGTCTACTTTGTTATTGCCAGGGACCTGACTGGCTGAACTATTCTTAGAACTTTCTAGTAGCTACTCCTTTTCTTTTACCCAGTGAACAACTTAATGTTTGCATTCTTTCTTTTTTGTAAATTTCATTTTATTGTAAAGATGCTGTACAGAGGGGTTACAGTTACATGAGTAAGGTAATGAGAACATTTCCTATTGAGCATTATTACCCCCTCCCTCGTTGTTCTTTTCTGTTTCTTTCTGTTTACTCATTCCTGTCTACAAAGCCAACCTGTTTTTGTTTTGCCAAAGTATCTCTTGTGACTTCTAGAATTCAAGTGGATCTTCAGCTCTACTGGTGATAATTTTGCCTACAAGAAGCCAGGCCCTGGTGGCTCACGCCTGTAATCCTAGCTACTCAGGAGGCTGAGATCTGAGGATCACCATTCAAAGCCAGCCCTGGCAGGAAAGTCCGCGAGACTCTTACCTCCCATAAACCACTAGAAAAACAGAAGTGGCACTGTGGCTCAAGTGGTAAAGCATTCGCCTTGAGCTGAAGAGTTCAGAGACAGTGCCCAAGCCAAATTCAAGCCCCAGGACTGACAAAAAAAAAATCAGACTCATTATATAAGATACTTTGCTAGCCTTTTTTTTTGCCTTTTAATGATATTTCAATTAATAGTTCATCTAGTGTGGCGCTCAATGATCAATGATAGCATCCTCTGGGAATTTAGCATACATGCAAATTATCAGACTCAACCCGTACCTAAATGGTTATCAATTCCATTACATATCCTCATTGGAAAAAGTCAGTGAAGGAAATTTCTGCCCCTATTTTTCCTTTTAGATAATGATTCTTACAGTTTGCTCCAGAGCCGTAGTCAACTTGAATTAGGAACCTGTTTAAAAATGTAAATTCTCAAGCCTTACCCTTATCCCTAAATGAATGCAAAATTCATTGAAGAGGGTGAAACAAGTCCTCAAGAAGTGAATCATGCTTAAGTTTGCCTAAAATATCAGCTCTATAATTTACAAGAGGTTATGCTTGTAACATAATTAAGCCAGAGGTAAAACTAGAACCATATGTTATATGTTATATTAATATGTTATATTAATAAAACAACATTCAAATGGAAGAGCAGAAATAAGCATAGGAGATAGATTAGATAAGATAAATATAAGAAATCATATAAAGTAAAAGCAGTTAATGAAAATGGTTGCTTTAGTATTAGAATAACATATTTAAAACAATATATTATTTTTATATTATATACTTTTATTGTAAAGATACCGTACAGAGAGGTGACAGTTACATGAGTAATTTAATGAGTACATTTCCTATCGAGCATTGTTACCCCCTCCTTTGTTTTTCCCCTACCATCCCTTCCTTCCCCACTTTCCCAACTCCTCCCTCCCCCACCCAAAGTTGTAAAGTTCATTTTCAACACAGTGTCTTGCACATCTCATTGTTACAATGGGTCAACCTGTATCTTTATATCAGCTTTTTGTAAAACAATATATTATTAAAACTACTACATATATGCTAAATGTCAGAATTCTTGCCATGAGGAAATCCAGTTATAATAAAATTGCCACATGCATTTATCCAACACCATAAGGGCATCACCATAAAATACTCATTTACCAATAATCTTTGAATCAAGAATGTTATATCAAGACATTCCTCAGAGCCCTGATGATATACAAACATATTTATGTTACTACCAAGGAAGAAACCATTAAAAATTGTCTATGAAGTGGATGCTGTCTTTTATATAGTGAGTAATGCTACAATTTAGAAACTAGTCTTTTGAAACTGCCTTCAAAGCCAATTGTGATTACAAAAGCAATTTTAATAGGTATCTGTCTTTCACTTAAAAATCAATTGCATCTAAGTTTATCATTATTCTGTGATTTGGTTTGACATAACAGGGTTTTAATGACTGAAAAAAATCAAATCCACTCTCAAAATAAATACCTTTTAGGATCATCTCACCTCAACACTGCTGCTATCTCCTCAACTTATTGGAGTTCCATTTTTTGTCCATACCAGCAAATGAAAGAGAGCAGAAAATGTCTAGCAAGAAGTACAGGCACTTTTAGTTGAAATTAAATGTAATTTGCAGGAGTAAAACAACTAAAATCATTTTCATAAATCACCTTTAGAAATACTTCCATGTTTGCCGGCACCAGTGACTCATGCCTCTAATCCTAGCTACTCAGGAGGCTGAGATCTGAGAATCACGGTTCAAAGCCAGCCCAGGCAGGAAATTCCATGAGACTCTTATGTCCAATAAACCACTAGAAAACTGGAAGTGGCACTGTAGCTCAAGCGGTAGAGCTCTCGCCTTGAGCTAAAGACCTCAGGGATAGCGCCCAAGCCCAGAGTTCAAGCCCCACGACTGACAAAACAAACAACAACAACAACAACAAACTTCCATATTTGACCTTTTATTTAGTTACTTTTTTCTTTAAGTGTCTTGTATTGGCCCATTTTGTTTCATTTAATCTCATCTAAACAATAGTATCTTAAACCCAACACTATAGAATGGGCTATATTTTTCTAAGATACATTAAGTCAATACAAAATTCTTTAAAAAATTGTAAAAACACAAACCATATAATAACATTAAACTCATTTTTTGGATTCTTAGAAGAAAAATTATGATAAATGACAATATATAAATGCACATTATATACTAAGTTGGTGTTTAAAATTTGTTAGAATTTACAATATTTCTGTCTATGATAAATTTATTTCAAGTAGAAAACACCTGAATTATATATTCATTATTTGGTGATACAATTTGAGTACTTATAAAATAATAAGCGAATAATATATATTCAGCAAATAAACAATTGAGTTTATTTTGCTGGTTTACAACTTACAAATAATTTTCGTTTTGTAGTACTGGGATCAAATCCAGGTCCTGTACAAATTAGGAAGCACTCTACCACTGAGCCACATCTATAATGCCTACATAGAATATTTAGATCAGGTTTTTGGTTGGTTGTTAGTAGGTCTTGTTCAAATTGTTGATACTTCAATTTTACTTGAATACCTCCAAATGAAACTACAGATATAAAAAGTCCTACTTGCTTTGCAAAAATAGGCTTACCTAATAATTAAGAATAAATTCGCCCACAAAAGAATTACCTTGTAAAATTGCTAAGAAAGGATGAGATATATTTTCAAACTTCCCGGTATAACATGATCAAAATCAGACTTCCATTAAATACAACTCTTACATTCCAGATGGCCAATTATAATCTGGCATCTTTTTTTTAATCTTGTTCTTAAAAATTATTTTCTTATCATAAAGTTTTCACAATATCATTAGTACCCAAAGACATACTCAAGCCATATTCTGAGAAGTGATAAATGACTAGAGTTTTTGTGCTTCTAAAATAGGCTTGGAAAATGACTTGTATTTTGCATTATGTGCATCATAAACTTCTAATTGATCTTTCATAGCATTCTGTAAAAAAGAATATCAATATTCTTTAAAGAGTATATACTATGGCATTAAAACTGAAGCTCTCAGAGATGTTAAGAGACCATATTTCAACTTTGCAGATTATATTTTGGAAGTGCTCCCAAGGTTAGCATGGAGGAGAGACACAGAGAGTGCTAAGTAGTCCTTTTTCTTTTGGATTACTTTAGATCTCTAGAACTAGACTCTAATAATGGTTACTGAACATTTGAAATGTGGTCAGTTTGGGATCCATTATATTGTAAGAGTAAAATAGCCTTGATTTTAAATACTTACATGGCAAAAATATGTCATTAATAACTTTCACAATAATTACATGTTAAAATGACAATATTTAGGTACTTTTGAGTTACAACCAATATATTATTTAAATTAACTCCACTATTTTATTTGTACTTTCCTTACTGTGGTTTCTGTAAAATTTTAAATTATATATGTGGCTTACATATCTACTAGACAGAGCTGGTGAAATAAAATGAAAATGAGACTAGCACTTGAGATATTTTAGAGTTTATTTTGTAATCTAACAATTTATTAGACAGGTTTATAAAATCATAGAGAGTGTGGTATGGATATTTAGAAGCAGGGACCTATTAATCATGGACAATTTTATGATTTAGTTTAACAAATCAACTATAGTATAATATGATATAATTTATGCTTCCATTTTGGTCATTTAGGTTTGTTAAAGTCAGCAAGATAAGCATTTTTATGATTAATATATGTTATAATAGATGGCCTTGGCAATTTAGAAACATAATAATCTGAATTTTTAATAAGTTATTCTATGCACAATATATTTTGGCAGAAAATAATTAAATACAAGCAAACAATCAATAGCATGGTTTCCCTCTGGGGAGATTCTCTCTCATTGTATTCAATGTCCTCTTGGATTAACTCATTTTAAGAGCTAGTACAAAAAATAAAATTTTTAGAAGAATATTTTTTATTTTTTTCTGAAGTTAAGAGTAAAGTATATTATCAATGAATTGAAAGATGCAAATGATTTCACATACCATTTATTTCTGGGATTTTAGCAAGTTCTAGTGAAACAATTTCTTCTAAGGAGTTCACTTCAGCCACTACATTCCCATTAAGCCTTTTAAACCTTAGACAAACATCAGCTCCTTCAAAAAGAAGTCTTGCCTGTCTGTACTGGACATGATAATATGGCACATCCACTCCATCTTCTGCTAGAACATTATGCCTTCTATAGACTACACTAACTGAATCTCTATTCCTCCCAAATCAGAACCTAAACTTCCTGGAAACATGGCTGAAGTCTTACTCAAATTTTACTAACCTTTGTATGATCAATGAGGACTTTGGAATCTGGAATATAATAGACACCTAAAATGTGTACTTTCTCTAGTTTTCTCAGTGAGCTGGCATTAATATTGCCAAATATTAGGGACAGTGAATTTGACAATAGTTTAAACACATGCTTATGGAATTTAAAACTAATCTCAATGGGGAATTTGATGACTGACATTTCTCAATAATTCACTCAGTTAATTTTTAATTAGAGTCAATTTATAAATAAAGATTAACCTGGAGAAATAATACACACACAAAAGAAGTCATGGAATAAAATGAGATTTTTAACTACCAAATTAATTATTTGCCTTCCAAACACCCATGGTTTAGATTCATTTGTATATGTATATATGGTATTATTAAAGCCTTCCTCATCATAATTTGTGAATCCAAGCTACATTGATCTCACCCCTAAAACCCTAAGCTGAGGCTTTTTCACTTGATTTTCATGAAAGTTCCCACAATTTTACCAAACTGTTGTGGGAAAAGCTGGGAGTGGAGTGGAGTTTCAATGGTTCAATGTGTGAGGCCCTGGGTTCCATCTTCCACATCATAAAAAGTGTTCTAGTGTTCTATTATTAATGGTAGTTTATGTGTATTTTAGGAAATATCCCTTTAAACTAGAATTGATTGAAGAGTTGTACATGTGATTCAGTTACTCATTTAATATGTTTTTATTCTTATAATTTATATTTAGGTTATTGACTGAAGATGGGCACTGACAATGTTAAAATATGTAAAGTTGAGGAGCAAATTTTAAATGATCCTTTGAGGAAGTCAACTTGTAAATTACATATCTTAGACACGGTAGTAGCAATATTCATTGTTCCCATTTATAAAGAATAAGATTGTAGGGCTGGGAATGTGGCTTATTGGTAGAGTGCTTGGCTAGCATGCATGAAGCCCTGGGTTCAGTTCCTCAGTACCACATACACAGAAAAAGCCAGAAGTGGCACTGTGGCTCAAGTGGTAGACTGATAGCCTTGAACAAAATAGTTCAGGGACAGTGCCCATGCTCAAGCCCCAGGACTGGCAAAAAAAGAATAAGATTGTAGCAACTAGTTTACATCATTTGCTCAGGGTCATGAAGGTAGTTGCTAAAGAGTTTGAGCATTTGATTTGAAGAGCTGGTTGGATTTGAAGATAGGCTGTTGGCCCATGGCATCTTCCAACACAAAAAGAAAGGTTTGCAGGGTGCAGGTTGCACATGCTTGTAATCCTATCTAATCAGGAGGCTGAGATCTGAGGGTTGCAGTCCAAAGCCAACCTAGGAAGGAAAGTTCCACAGAGACTCTTATTTCCAATTAGACACTCAAAAGTGGTGCTGTGGCTCAAGTGGTAGACTGCTAGCCTAGCACAAAGATTCTCAGGGGCAGCACCCAAAGCCCTACCACCAACCAAAATAAAAAGAAAGGTTCAAAGTTTGCTTCACATTAGATTTTTGTTAAGTAGCCTTTTGAAATTCTGATGTCCAAATTTGAGAGAATTTCAATGAACTTTTACAAAATCACAGAATGTAATTCTAATCAACTCTTGCTCAGAATAAGATTTATGAAGAGCTATGCTTGAAAATGTCAGCTTGGCTCTCTTTTATTGTTTAGAAACTAAAAAGAAAAGAGCAACTCCAAGTAATATTTAGTGAAAACAAGTAAGAATCATAAATATGGAATCATAAAAAGTTTACCTTCACTTTACATAATAACTGAAGTCTACATTTTCACATATATTTGGTCCCTATACCAAGCATGTAATTAAAAAATGTATTGTTACTTTATACTTTTTCTTATCTAATCAAAGTAAAACATTAAGTGACAAAAGTAAAACACTTATCTTTATATAATGATTATTATTATAAAGCGTGTTAAAATTTATACAAATCTTAATAAAAGCTTGAATATTTAAATAACATATTACCAATATTATATAATAAATTAAGCATTTAATAAAACCATTTATACCTTGTAAAACTTACAAAGTTTTTTTTAAATTTCAAGAGCTTTAATTTTTGTAGTACTGGGGCTTGAACCTATGGGTTTGTGCATACCAGGTGAGAACACTCCACTAGTATCTTCATCCTCAGCCCCGTATCTAATGATATCTAAAAATATCTTGTAGCATATATATGGTATGTATGTGCATGTGTGGGTATGCAGGTGTGTCTCTGTGTGTGAATATGCTCATAAAGCTTTATACTTTGTAGGTGCTTGTTTCCTTTAAGATTTATATATTGGGGAAGATTCAACGCCGTATAACTAAGGTAACCTAATGAAAATAAATAAAACACAATTCAAATATCTGCCTCATTATTAAAAATCACTTAAAATATGAACGTGTTATATATGATTTGTAAAAGTTAATGCACTGGGAAAGTCTACACAGTTGAGGGGGTCTAAATTGCATAAAAATTTCACTTTTGAACAATTATTTCCACTCAGATGATATACACCTTAATTGTTTCTCTCTGTGTAGATGAGGTAAGTACCATTCTTACTGAGAGGGGAGACAGAAGAAAGGAAAGAGATGTCTTCTTCACTTTGATTCTATCTTACCAAAATCAGTTTTCCTCTCTAGAGGCTGTATTCAATTAAAACACACCAGAGATTATAACCAGAGAAGATATTGGATAGCACTTTCAGTTAATTGGCAGTACATTCATTCCAAAATTTCAGAGGTACCTCAACTTAATAATTCTCCCGAATAAAGTAATTAGCTGGAGTTTACTTGCAGCTCTTAATATAATGTTGGGCCTGTCATTAGAAAGAATGTTAAAAATAAATGATAATAGAAAAACTTGAGGTCAGTATATATTTAAATAATGCCTAAAAACAAGTATTACACTTTTAAAAGCCTTTGCTGAACCTCTTTATAAAATATTGCAACTCATCTATTTTATAATATAATGGCAATAATATTGCCTCTGAGTTAACTGTATAATAATTCACTTTTGGTACTGCAATAATTGAGCAAACAGAAGCTGGTACCAGAGGCATTTCTTTCTTTTATTTATTGTAATATTTTTCCATAATTTAATGAGAAACATTTCAAAAGAAACATTTTTATCCTTTCATGTTAAATTAATTTACAATGCTATAAGCTATAATAAAATGAGAGAAACCATCAGCAAAAAGCAAAAGTTAATAAAGACAGATATTCTTGAAGTTTCAAGGACTGAGAAAAAGCTCAAATCACAAGAGTATTTGCTTTTTTCTTTTAGAGGGGTTAGTCCAATTTGTCATAGTTTGTTCTCAATTATTTTGTACTTACAGCTAACATAACATAATACTGATGAAGGAGAAAAGATGCATTACTGAAAGAAACATACATAATTAAAATCACCTAAGAAATAAAAATTTTGTGATGCATTTTAGTAAGCTACTCTAAGATTTATACTAAGAAGGCTTTGGAGTAATTTAACTTTTACTGGCATAAACTTGGGAATAATTTTAAAGAATAATGAATAAGGCATGAGAAAAGTTTGTGTTGCTGGAATGAAATATTCTGTTGAACATATTATGGACACTCAAATTTGATAGAAGCTACTTCCATATTTCTTAAGAAATTTGTATTCAGAAGTGAAAAGCTGAACAAGAATTGAGAAGACTTAGACTATTGAATAATTTGTCAAGAGAATTAAGTTCTCTAAACCTCAGTTTCTTAATCTTTAATTGAAGGGATGAGACTGGATCAAGGAGAAAGCAGTTTTGCCTGGAGTGAATGTTCTAGTACACCTGAGAATGAGGCTGCTGTGAAGTTAAATTCTCTAAAGAGCTATAATGTAGCTGGACACCAGTGGCTCACACCTGTAATCACAGCTACTTAGGAGGCTGAAATCTGAAGATCAAGATTTGACCAGCTTGAACAAACTAATCTGTGAGATGGTTTAATTAACCAGCAAAATGCCAGAAGTGGAGGAACAAGCTCTGAGCAAAATAGCTGATTGAGAGCTAGAAGCCCTGAATTCAAGTTCCAGTACTGGTGTGTGCACACAGGTGCACACACACACACACACACACACACACACACACACACACACACAGAGCTATAATATCAACTGTAATGTCCACACACAGTACTTTAGTACACACAGTCAACCCCATTGCCATCCAGACTGGTTAACAGCATAAATAAGTCTTTGGAAGTTCCAAAGCTTAATGATTTAGGCTATTTATTATTTAGCCTAAGTATGCACATGACTCAATTTGGCCTACTCTTAGAATCCTAAAGTCATATTCTCCACAGCATGCTACACCAGACTGGCATCCATGACATAAGCTGGGACTTATAAAACCAGAACCTGTAAAGGTGGGGCCATGTAGCCTATTTTAACAATTTCTTCAGCCAAATTTTATGTGAGCTAAGCTGACACATAAAAAATTGTGAATAGAATATTGATGATATATAATCTCTGGCCTCAAGCTTCAGAGAAAGTAAAATATAAAACCATTTTGGAAGAAAATATCCCAGAAGCTGCAGACATCGCTCAGTAATACAGTACTTGCTTAACATGTAGGATACCCTGGATTTGATCCCTAACACAGCAAAAAAAGATGTCTCATAATAACATAGTATCTATAGATCATCCATTCAACAAATATTGAAGTCCTATATACATTAGGCATTGGGTTAATTGCAGAGGAAATAATGGTTCTGCAGTTTTGTGACTTACAATCTAGCTGATATGAAAGGGTATAGCCAAATAAATAAGCATATAAAATGATAAGAAAACATTATGGTGGCTCATGTTTGCAATCTCAGCTACTTGGGAGGTAGAGATAGGAAGATTATTGCTTGGGGCTATGCTTGGAATAAAAAAGTTGGTGAGATTGTATCCTTTTTGTAAAAAAAACCAGTCCTGGTGCTTGACCTCAGGTCCAAAGCACTGTTCCTTAGCTTCTTTTGCTCAAGGATAGCACTCTATCACTTGAGCCACAGCACCACTTCCAGCTTTTTCTGCTTTTGTGGTACTGAGGAATCAAACCAAAGGTTTCATACATGCCAGGCAAGCACTCTACCAGTGAGCCACATTCTCAGCCCGATGAAATTGTATCTTAAACAAGTTAGGTGTGGTGATGTATACTTGTAACCTTAGCTACATGCAAGGAATAGGTAGGAGGATCACAGACCAAGGGGAGCAAGGAGGAAAGCATGATACCCTAGCTGAAAAATAACAAAAAGACCCAGGGACATGCTTCAGGTGGCAGAATACCTGCCTAACAAATATAAAGCCCCGAGTCTTCAGTACCATCAAAAAAATGAAAAAAAGAGAAAGGAAAAAAAAGAAAGTTAATAAACAGGCATTGTGAAAAACATAACAGGGATGATGTTGAGAAATAGAAAATATAGAGGGATTGCCACTTAATTTTGTTTAGAATTTTAAATAATATATTTAAAGTTTAGTTTATAAATCAGCAAATATTAACTACATATAGAAAATATACCTCATTAGGTAACTTACAAGAACTTGCCCTGGAATAGGTTGAATGATCAGACTTCATCTTCAACTAAAACTAGAATGGAGTTGAGAGACATCCACTTTACACTGGCCTTTTGTTGAAATTCCTTCTCTAGTTAGTTAATACACTCTTTGGTTTTACAATTGTGGTTTTGGTAATTCAACTGTGCCACATGAGTTAAAGGAGAGAAATCAATTCTGGCTAAAATCAATACAGAGTGTTGTACAGAAGAGGAATTTGAGGTGGGCCTTGATGAGGTAGCAGAATGTGTAGCATTGAAAACAAAATAAATTTGGAAAATATTTATTTAGCATTATTAATACATCCATCCATATTTCTGATAACTGGATCTTTGATGAAAGATGATCTATCATGATGTAACACTAGAAAAGTTTTTGTTTAGTGTAAGGGATAATATACTATGATTCTGGTTTTCTCCTTATTTTGACAAATGATTGTTCTTTGGATTTAACCTTCCTTTCAATGACTCAACAAGTGGGAAGGTAGAATTATTTAAGAAGAGGTAAGTCAATACATAAATATTGATAGTCATAATTTTTGGAAGTGATAGTTATATAGAATAAGCTACTAATGTAAAATTAGGGATGCTAAGCTATTCAAATGTGTATGTATGTTCTTTAATGTTAAACTCCCATGGTAAAAGAACCCAACATTTGGATTTCAATTGTTTCCTTTGAACAACACAACTCTTTACAGAATGGAGGTCTCAAATTCACTTAGTTAAATGGGAAATAAGACTAACAACAAGAAGCCTAACATTGATGGTCATGTTCAACAACTACAGAAAATAAAAGAGTAGAATAAGTATTTGTGCTGATGTTGTTGTATGGATAGATCTTAAGTAAATTGCTTTAGGGGAGTTAGAAATCCTATGCAGGTAATCAGAGATTATACTTAATATGATGAGAAATGTAGCTGACAAGTATCTGCAACTAGTTAAATCTAAGAAAAGAAAACTTTTACTGCTGGGCTGGGGAAAGTAAATCCTTTTAAAATAGGATTTAATTGTCAATAAAGCTCTTATAATAAGTTCTTATAAAGTTTAACATGAAAGGATCGTAAAGAGCAGATGTTATTCAACAGAAAATCACATCTGATTTTTATTGCCACAGTCTTTCTCTGACTTTTGTCTCATTTTCATGAAGGCTTTTAACTTCTAAGAAAATACAAAATTGAAGGGGTTTTTAAAAGAGATTTACAGGATGTGTAGAAAGATGTTCTTGAGTTATAAAACCCTGATCACCAGATATACTTAGGAAATGATTAAGAATGTTGAGTGGTGAACATAGATTCTAGAAATGTTGTAATGATCATTTCCTCACTTTTCTTTTAATTATTAAAAAATCCCATTTAAGGCACTAAATTTGCCAAACGAATCCAAATTTACTGGTGAGAAGCATCCTTGAATTCCCCTTAATTTGTTTAGTTACTGAAAATGTTTAATACTATCTAATCAAGAGCGACCTAGAGCCTCAAAGGCATAATGCACCTTCCTAAATTGGTTTAACTTTTAGTTATTTAATTGGAACTCCAAAGAATTAGAAGTTCTGTTTCCTTGGAATCCTTCTTAGCACCCAGCACAGCGCTAAGTACATATCAGAAATTCAGTAAATGCTTTTTTTGAAAGACTGATTACTTTCTCTCTCTTCTTATTAGCATACATTAACAGTACAGAGGGGTTTCATGATGATAATTATATAGACATAAACAGTGTATTTCTAACAAGCTTACCATCTGTATTCTATTCCTATAACTCATCAAGACTATTTATAAAAAAGAAAATTTAAAAGATATTTAGGCAAAAATATTTTTCTAAGATCTTAGTTCTTTTCTATTGACAGTAAATATGGGGTTAAAAGACAATTGCAGAAAAATAAAACTTGTAGTCTTACTCATCCATTAAGAAGAATAATATTACATTGTTTGCAAAGGATTGGATGGTCTGGAAGAAACGATGTTAACTGGATTAAGTCAGGCACAGAGAGACAAAGGACACATGTTTTCTCTTACATGTAGAAGCTACAACTAATTTATAAATGTACAAGTAAAGTACTTGCAAGTGTACACAAATGTATTAACTGTATGGTATGTAGGGAAGAATGCAAATGGTGTAAGTCCTTAGGAAAAGTAACTCATATTCCAACAACATGAATACTAGGAAATTGGCACTTGAAAATTGTGAGGGGTAAATAAGAAGAGGGGGTAGATTAAATTAAGAGAGGAAGCAGGGAGGATTCAGTGATAATATTCAATGTACAGCCTGTGAAAATAAAAATATTGAGGAGTTGAATTGGGATGCATAGGGAAAATGATGGAAGAGATGACATTACTCAAGATGTGATGTATTTATAAACTGATCTGTTGAATAGTAACTCATTTATATACCTAAAGATAATAAGATATAATTTTAAAGTAAAATAAAATAAATAATAATTAATAATTTGGCAAAAATGCTGGTTTCATAAAATCTTTTTTGATTTTACAAAATTTCATTTTGATTTTGTTTGATTCAATTAAACAAGATTTCATTAAGTATGCATTACTTTGACAATGAAATGCTGAAGGTATTTTAAAAATTGTAGAATCACTCAAAAATGTTAATGTTTAGTAGTGGGTTAATTTTCAGTTGACTTATTTCTGATTTTGACTTGGACTTTTACCCATTGTTATACTGATAATACTTTGGGTTTATAACGAACAATTGCTGAATTATTTCTGAGCTCATTAGTATATATTGTATAGTTTATTATTTTTAAATCCTATGATTAATTTTATGGTCATTTTATGCATTAAATATAGGTCCTTGAGATCAGATTTCTATCCATACCTTAAGAGGTACCTTGGAAAGTAGTTCACCAGCAGCTGGTAGATATCCCATTGATTGGCAAAAGGATATTTACTTATTTATGGATATCAGTCTATTAAGAATGTTAAGAGAAGTTACAAATGGAGGGCTGAGGATATAGCTCAATGGTAAAGCCATGCTCAAGGTCTTGAATTCCATATCCAGCATAGCAGAAAATGGAAGTCATAAGTATGCTTACATTCCTGAACCAATTCAAGGGTGTTAAATATTCAAAGAAAAGTTTTACTATTAAGTTACTAAAATTGGGTATGAAAATAGACTTTCTATTATATTTCTCTAAGTTGTTATATCATATAGAAATGCATCACCAAACCAACTATACCAGTTCTATGCTTTCTTTTTTTGGTCTTTCCACATCTAGTTAGTCTCCTTTTTCTTCCAAGATGATTTAAAGGACTCCTATGCAGACTAGTTTTCTGTTTGGGTTTGACTAAGGAGAGAATTAGCAAGTCACTAGAAGAAAAGGAAATATTAAGTTCAAGGCAATGGTGTTCTTGCTTCCTTTCCCTGAGGACCATATAAAGGGCAAGTTGCGTCCCCTTGATGGGAGGTCATTGCTCCTCCCAAAGCAGAATAACCTATAAGCTCTCTCTCTTTTTTCTGGGATCTGAGACATCCTTTCTATTTGCTTCAGAAAGAGGTGATTGCTGCTATTAGTTTGGAGTATTGTACCATCTTTCATGCCTTTCCTATACAAAGGTATAGGAAAGGGTTTTCTTATGGGTAATAGAGACGTGAGCAAGATCTTAGGCCAGGACAAGGATTTTACACTTCACAGAATTTTTATTGTACTGTCTTTCCAGATCTGAACGTTGTGAGTACATGCAACATGCTATATGGATGTTTGTAGTTAGTATAAACTAAGAACATTTCAGGCTATGTCTCTACAATTGTCCCAACACCAAACCAGATAACATGATTTAATATAACAATAAGATTGACATAGTTTTGCTATATCAGTTGAGTACGTATTATGTTGTAAAGAAATTTGCAGTGTATTAATAATACATTAGTACATAGGTAATGACACTGGGCTATCAAATTTAGCTTGCTTATAAGGCTGACCATAGACATAGTCTAATAGTCTATTATAAAATTGCTCAAGGTCACTTAGTTTTGAATCAATTAAGTGGACTACAGTCCTTTTAACAGACAGAAAGCACAGCCATCTTCCCTTAGTTACAGGTATGAAATCCACCCTGAATCCACAATTCTGCTTGGGGCTTAGCAATGACTACAACTTTCTCTTCAAGCTTTAAGGAAGATGCAAGCAATCCCGTGTAAGAATTTATCCTTTTTCAAAAAACATGATACTGAGAAACAGTGTGCATTACCAAAAGAACAAATACTTTTAGGGGAAAATAGAAGAGAAAAAGGGGTGTTAAAATACATTGGGTCAAATTTTGCTCCTAATATGTTTCAGAAATGACACTCATAAACATGTTTGGGGGAAGCAAGTAACTATCTCATTTGAACAGAAACACCTTTTTCACTATTGGGATTAACATTGCCTTATAAAGAGAACAAAAGCATTGAAGCAACCTACTATGACACTTCAGGGGATTTCTTTTTTACTATAAAATCCTTCAAATTAGCTGTTGGTAGACACATAATTGGACTTATTTTAACATACTCCAGGCCCATATATAAAGAAAGGTACTCTACTATTTTATAGAACTCAGTTGCATTGCATTAGATGAGGTTTACACATATGCTTTTTAACTTTAGTACTGTTTCACATCTGCTGCCTTGTTTTCACAATGTCCTGCCAAGTAGTTAATACTTCATAAAGGAAGACTTCACACCTTGACCTTCACATTCATGACCCATAATGCAGTATGCTTTCACAATCTCTATCATTTGTAGATATGGCCTTTCCTGGGAAATGCTGAAAAGTATTTTATGTGTTTTTTTAATGTGTTTATGTTTTGTTGAAGTCAATTCCCTGGCTCCTTTCCCCCAGTTTTCTTTTAAAGCACTTTAAAGCTTTTAATACTTGTGCTATTCAAAGGAAGTAATTTTCATTACATGCTTATGTTGGTCAAAAAAACACAGTTGTATAATGTTTGTTTTTTCAACAAGATACAAACAAGTTGTAAAAAACATACTACTTTTGTACCCTTTAAAATTTGTGCTGGTTTCAAATTTAGGTAAAAAGTCAACATTAATAGTCAGATAGAGTGAGGGTCACATGCAAGGCTTCTCAAGCAGATAATAAGTTTAGAACTCTTAATTGAAAATTAACACACAAACATTTGTATTCCAAAATTGAAGAAAATGGCTGTTAAAGCTACAGTTACAATGACGAGCTGCATATGTTCACTTACTGAATGCCAAAGGAAGAGCCATTCATTCCTGTCTGATGGATCCTTTAAGACCTCAGTATAATTTTAAAGCTTAGGGTAGGAAATGCAAGCATAATTAGAGACATTCTGCTTTCTTTTCTAGGGGTTTTAAAGTCTGTGACTATTAGCCTTTATGTTAAATAGCTTACCATATTTATCTCCAACAGACCATATAGTAGATTAAAGTACTGCCCTTACTTCTTTCACCTTTCCAACAGTATTATACATTTATACCCATAGCAAGGTCTCTTATAGGTAGAAAGTATTTCACCAAATCCTTGGTTTTTGGTTTGGCTATGAGACAGGATTTGCTCAGTGAGCTATAAGCAAATGTGACAAGAACCGAGACTTGAAAAATGTGCTTTTGTTATAGTATTAGACCATACTCAGAATAGCCATTACTCCATTAGTTTGAGTCTCAGAAATATGTGTTATAGACTCAAAATGGACCTGTGGCTGGAGATAAGACGGGCCAAAGCCTACCAAACTGCAAAGTCATAACTAAGTAAATATGTGTTGCAGTTAGACACTGCAATTACTGTTTTGGTTGTTAATTAAAGAGTTGGTTGATAGACAATATAAACTAAATGTGATTGTTAAGCTATTCAATACAGAAATATCTACTGAATTTATATACATTAAGTTTAAAAGGAAAAGACTAAGTGATTAGGAAGTTGTCCTTCTCAGAACAAAGTTTATATTCTTGCCAGGTACCAGGATCATATGACAATAAATGACTTGGGGCTAGCAATAAAACAAGGGATATCCTAGTCAAGTGTTATTCACTGGGTCATATTCATCCAGGATTTTGAGTAAACTTAAAACCTGCAATATTTGATAACATAGCTCCTGCTGTGATATGTTAATGACTGTGAATTTGTTGGTCTTTGGAAGAGGTTCAAAATACTAACTTTAAAACAAAATGCAATTCTCAAATAAACCTTCATGTACAGAAACTGAATGAGTCTTCTAGTATGGGATGGGACAAACAAATGATAAAGTACCTTTTGACATTTCTATTACTTCTGATTCCAAAGGGTAAAAGAGTCTAGGTCTTGGTTGTAGTCATGTCTACAGATTCATTCTTGCCGAAACTTACTGCTTACAGCACTGGAGCTATGTTTCATTTCCAGCATCTAAAAGCTAATTTGAGTAGAATTTAGGAGATAAGGTTTTGATGGCAGAGTTCCAATATTTTATGTCTCTTCAAATTCTTCCTCTGATTCTTATGTAGTCTCTGAATTTGAATGACAGCTTCCCTAGCTAGGGAGCTGGGGAAAGTACTGGAGATGAAATGAAGAAGCTACGGGAATAGCTTCTTGCGATCAAAGTTATTGAAAAACAGTAAACTCGTTTTATGTTGGAGGTAGATTAATATACTTGAAAAGGGCTACTGTCATGAACTTTATTTTTATCATCTGATAAATAGATTTAGTGATTTCAAAGAGTTTGTTTTTAGCTCCCTCTTAGCTATGTTTCATGGATGTGGTTCCTACCTTCAAGAGTAGAGAATATCTGAGTGCATTTAAAGGCGGACCCCAAAGACTAGCTGGCACAGTCATAATAATGAACAAGTATGGAATGCAAGTCCTTCCTGTTGTGTAAGGAGTCATCTCAATAGGTCAAAAAGTACCCATTCTCTACAGAATAAGACACTTAAGACTGTTCAGAATATTTTTTTCCTTCAAGTATCAAACAGGTATATGGATATCAACTATTACTTAAAGTTTAAAACAGGGTTGCCATGGGTTTGGTTTCCTCTTCAAAGTTAATAAAGAAACTTCAATAGTCCAATAGTCATGACTTTCAATTGCTTGTAAATAGTAGAATTCAAAAGACCATAAAGGGAATAAAATAAGTTGGAAATTGAGGCTCTGTAAGTATTATTAAATCTAGATTGTGGTAACTTCTGGTGGTACTAATGTGCAGTCATTAATACAAGTTACATTTTAGGGGATTTCTAGCAGATTCTTCTAAGCCTAAAAATGCTGGCTTTATTTTTAAGTGCTTAGGTTACACTGTTACACTGAGGTTACGATGAGTTAAATAGTAAAGATGAACCAACAGTTGCTTAAACTAAGAGATTTTATTTAGAAATGAGGAAAAATATAAACCCAGGAGCCAAAAACTGGGGAAGTAAAGATATTCCACTCAACTAATGTCCTTACACCCCTTAGTGTAGGTACAGAAACAAATTACACCTATTAAATAGCTTGGAGTTGTGCTGTAGGGCTGGGTGACTAGATCTTGAGTGTCTGACCTTATTGTGCTAGCCCTGTCTTTCAGTAATCCATCATTCCCTAAGAAACACTGAAGTTGTTTACATATACAATCTTTCTCATTACTTAGAGGCTTTTGCAAGATCAAAATATCATCTGAGGTTTATGATACTGGCTAGATTCAAGAAAGTTTAAGAACTCTGCAAATAACCAGGAACTGGTATTGCTTGATTCTGAAAATAAATTTTTGGAGAAAGATACCATATATTTACATATATATATATATATATATATACATATTATATATATGTTTGAAAATTTCACATCATAACTGATATGTATAAAATAGAAAGTACAGCCAGGCCCTGGTGGCTCATGCCTGTAATCTTAGCTACTCAGGAGGCTGAGATCTGAGCATCACTGTTCAAAGCCAGCCTGGGCAGAAAGTCTGTGAGACTATTATCCCCAATAAACCACTAGCAAACTGCAAGTGGCTCTGTAGCTCAAGCGGTAGAGTACTCACCTTGAGCTGAATTGCTGAGGGATACCACCCAAGCCCAGAGTTCAAATCCCACGACCAACAAAAATAAATAAAAATAAAAGAGAAAGTACTTATCGTGTTGGACTTTGACTAAGTCTTTCTAAAGAAGTATTATATTTGAGTTCTCCATAGAGTCTATTATACTTCAGTTGATTTATTTGTAACTGCTTGCATACCACCCAGTCTGTTTACTTACAGACGTATAGGTACGTTCTAGCTACCACAAATGAAGGAAACTATACAACCTTTGTTTCTCTGGCTCTGGCTTACTTAAATTAATATAATTTTTTCCAAATCTTTCTATTTCCTTACAAATAGTACAATATCATTCTAATGGATAAGTAAAATTCCACTGTGTATATATATCTTATTTTTTTAAATCTATTTATCCATTGAGGGGCATTTGATCTGACTCAATACCTTGGCTATGGTAAATATTGCTGAAACACTAAGTCAAAGTCCAATAAAGTAAGCACCAGGAAATAGGTACTTGCAAGAGGGTAGGTAGGCCCCAAGGGAAAGAGGGTAGATGAATTGAGGGTGGGAGGGGGAGGGGAACAGTATGCAATCAAGAATCCATTGTATATACCCCAAAATTAAGAAAAGTAAGGGAAGGGAAGGGTGGGAGGGGAATGAAAACGTTGAAGAAGGGTAACACAGATAAAAATGCATTGTGTCCATAAGTTACTTTGTTAAATGTCAAAACAATACATATAGTACAAAATTAATAAAAGTGAGGGCAGAAGGGTTGGGAGGGAAGGGTGAGAATGTTGAAAGGGGTGATGAACAATGTTGAAAGGGGTGATGAACAATATGCACTGTATTCATAAACTGCTTTGTTGAATGAGAACTCTTTTGTACAACTACTTAAAGGTAATATTTTAAAATTTTAAAAAGGGAAAGTAAACAATTCAAAATTATCTTAGCTGATACAGAAATATCTATATTAATTTTTAAAGCAAGAGTGGATGATTATTTCATCAGATCAGGATAGAACTGTTTGCTAACCTTTATAAAGAATCCCATTTGTAACCATTTGTATGTGGCCACACCTATTTATAGGTACATTCTATCTACCATAAATGAAGGAAACCATGCAACTTTTGTTTCTCTGGGTCTAGCTTACTTAATTTAATATAATTTTCTCATCTTTCCATTTCTTTATGAATGCTAAAACATTATTCTTTCTAAATGATGAGTAAAATTCCATTGTATATCTCACACATTTTTTCATTCATGCATGAAGGACTTCTGGGCTCATGGACTCTATGGAGAGCTCAAGTAGTGTAATCTGTTAGTAAGACTAGATCAAAGTCCAACAAACTCAACACCAGGAAATGTATACATACAAGGAGTAGTCAAGGGAAGAGGGGTAGATGAATGAAGCAGGAAAGGGGGTGGAGAACACAGTCAAAAATTCATCGAATATACCACAAAATTAAGAACAGGGAAATGGTGTGTCAAAGCAGGTTGAGAATGTTAAAAGGGTGACATTGATTAAGAGGCATTGCATTCATAAACTGCTTTGTTATATGGCACTTCGGGTAGCTACTTCAAACTTTTTAAGAAATTTTTAAAAAAGAATCTCATAGTTTAAATATTTTTTTTTCTTCTAGTTAGGCTCCATACCTATAATGCTAGCTACTAAGGAGGCCTATACCTGGAGAGGCTTGGTTCAAAGCCAGGCTAGGCAGAAAAGTCTCCAGAGAATTCATCTTCAATTAACCAGCAAAATGCTAAAATAAGGGTATGGCTCAAGTGGTAAAGTGCCAGCTGTCAACAAGCAAACTGAGCAAGAGTATGAGTCCTTGAGTTCAAGCCCTGTTCCTGGCAGGCAAATGTAAGATTTCATTTGAGATCTGAAAATAAGCAAAGAAAGTGATAATACCATGCACGAGTAATCAGGGTGTTCTAGTATTATTCAGAAAACACATGCCATAAATTGTTCTTAATTAAACCTACCATAGATTGCTACATATATATGAAGAGATTATATTCTACTAGTTGAATGGAACAGGGAGTAGGTGTGGCTTATGAAGAAATGAAGTTTTAAATCCTATGCAGTTACAAAACAAAATTTAAAAAATCTTAAATATGTGTTTGGTTTGAGTAACAAAGAAATACTGAAATCAAATAAATCAAATAAAATGTATAATTTTTAAATGATAATGTCATAAGCTAGTCTTACCAACTGAGCTCCTGTAATATTTTTGGCTATAAATCAGAAACACACACACTACAATGCACAACAATTTTTGATTAATTGAATTAAGGTTATATTTAATAGCAGAGCCCATTTTCTTTAATTACAAAAATAAAGTAACATCTATATCCTTTAATATCCTTTCTAAGATTAAAAGAACAATGGTGAATATGTTTCTTTTTATGGCTCACCAGACTAAAAGCTATTACTTTCATTTCTTTAGCTAAATTTCCTAGTTAATAATTTAAAAGTTTAGTTTTTTATTTCCCCACCTAACAATAGGTATATACTGATTGAAACTATTCTATGAAAAAGACTGCTTTGGCTTTTGTTGCAGTTGTTTGAAAGTTTGTTCTTAACAGTGGAAAGTGGTTTATTCAGATTTACTTTTTCATGGGGAGAAAACTATCTTCAAGATCTTTGGTACAGAAATCTCTGGAAGAGAGCATTCATAAATGAATTCTGATCAACAGATTGCATACATTTCCCAATCAGCTGTGCAGACTGAGCATTTTCACGGCTCCAGTCACTTTATAAAGATGATTCAGAATTAATCAGTTCTCCTGCCACTTTTATTATTTATATATTCACAGTATTGACAGATTTCATTTTCTTCCCACTCACAACTTCTCTTCTACAGGAATAACACTCACGACATGGAACAGGGAGCAGCAAGACATCATCTGACCTTCTTTCTTTAAGACATTACTCAGCAAACCCTGAGAACTTAGGTAAAATTGAATATGCACATTTGCATCAAACTTCTTTTTGTTTCTTCAAGGGCTTTATCCAATATATAAAGCAAAGAGTATAGGTAGCATATTTGACAATAGGAGTCAGACAGCAGCAAGTATAGAATAGTTATGGCTATAGTTGTTGTGGATAATGGAAGGAAATGTCTCTGAAATCAATGAAATCAATAAGCCTTGTGAAAGGGATCAATCTCTTGGAATTTTGAGCACTCACACTTGTGACATTTTAAAATGTACTACGTCTTCCCTGGGAGCAATAAAGATTATAACTGGACTGAATTCCCATGGTAGTAGTTTATGCTTCTAATTCATTAAAAAAACTTTTAGCAAGGATTTATTTTAGTATAACAGGGAGAAGAGAAATGGAGAAGAGAAAAAAACATTTCCTGCTCTCTAGGCAGGAAATGGGAGTTAAAGTACTCCTCTAATTCATTCTAAAGATATATTAATGGTCATCTTTTCAAATGTCTCTGAATTCATTAGGCAATGGCATATGAAAGGTTCAAATCTGACTTGACCAAAAGTGGCAGAACAAATAATGTTATTCTCTTGTATCATTCCCCTAATTTCTAATAAAGAATATGTGAAGTTCAAAAATGGAGAAGTCTCATATTAGATAAAGTGTGAATATATAAAAAGATTGTTGTCAGGCAAATCCACTGCTTACTTGTCTTCAACTGACATCTGTTTTTGCATAGACAGTATGATTTATATTCAGGAACTAAACATGAGGAAATACTGAATAATCTACTAAGAGGGCATTAAAAAGTATTATTAAAATCTTTTTATAATATTCTTATTTTGAGTACTATTACTATTATTAGCTACATTTCTGGGTGTAGTCTGAATGATGTTGCCAAACAAATAGTAATAACAAATCCATGACAATTTTGGGACTGTTTCTAATATTGCATAATATATTGAAAAAGAAATTTCGTATATATATATATATATATATATTTATATCAATGAAGTCAAATCACAAGGGTATTTACAGTGATTTCATATCATTATTTATTATTTCATATCATTTATTTCATATCAGGAAGGTTAAATAGATACATATGTACACTATCTTTATCTCTCACAAAAGGGCAAGGCATGATGTAATAAAATGAAATACATTCTCATGCAATACTTTGGTGACAGAAGAGGGTAGCTAATCATTTCCCCCTCCTCCTAACCAAGTATCGAAATAGTTCTATAAATTTAAGATTGGTGGTCAGTAATACAGTGCATTTATGATGTACAAGTAAAAGATAATGACTGACAGGAACATGGGACATTTGATTATTTCAAAAATTATGTGTGATAGTGAACTATTATAAATAAAACAAGAGCTTTATATTAAATGATACCAATATTTATTATGTATTTAGGAAAAGTAAAGTTTGTTTTCTATTTTACTTAGTCATTGTCTCAGTAATGCACCATAAAGATTAATGGCTTCAAACCGTAATCTACCACAATTACATACCAGCTTCTCTGGAGCAGATAATATACTGAAGAACATGTTAATGATGCATGTGTCTTTGCTTACATTTCTCACTTCTCTAGGGTATAATTTTTACCAAAATATTTACCTGAGCTAGGTGATTGTTGTATTAGTACTGTTGCCAGTGATTAATCAGCTAGTCAATATAAGAAATAAATAATCTTACTCCTTTTTCTCCTAGATTCTTGTATACAGAATTAAAGTCCATATTTTATTGGAGGAAATCTTTTACAATGTATGCGAGTATAGACAGACTGAAACGATTTTAGTAGAGGAAGCTGAGCATGCCATGGTATTAGAGTAACAAGTTATGTTTCCACCAAACTCATTATTTCTTTGAAGAGTATATGTTATATGAGCATCAGAATAAAACATTGCCCTTAAGGAGTTTAGGTAAATTTATGTTCTTTTCCAATATTAAACAAAATATATCACATCATGAGAATTAGACTCCTAGTGAGGCACTTTGCAGCCAAGTGACTTCTCAACCATAAATACACATCTAGAAAAACTATTATCTCATCTCATGTGTGTGTGTCTGTGTGTGTGTGTCTGTGTGTGTGTGTGTGTGTGTGTGTTCTTATTATGCCTCCCTCCTTAGAATTCCAACTTAATCTTTTTTTCCAACTTAATCTTTTCTCTTTTTTTTCTGGTGGCATTCTACTTTTGTTAAGAGAAAAATAAAGATTGTAACCTTAATAAATTGAACCTATATATGAAGGAGTTTTGAAGACCAAGTTATGCATATAAAACTGTTTACTCAAGAGACATAAATTTGGTTAGGACATTATTGATTACTAAAATATAGCTGATGGGGTTATGGCTCCTTTTCAGGGTTCTCACCATCAATCAAGTGTGTGCAATAAGTATCTAATCACTCTCCTTCTTTTTGATCTTACATACAGTTCTACACTGAACTTTTCAGTACTATGACCACCCAACAAAACATTAAAACATAAATCAAACCTTTTTCTCCTTTCTTAACTTTGCTTTTGAGTATTGATCATAACTTAGACCTTAACAAATATATTTATGGAAGATAGAAGATTCTCTAAATCAAGGCTGAAACATAATTATGAAAAAATTACAGGAATAAACTAAAATAAGGAGAGTTTCTAATGCTGTAATTTGGTCATGTTAGGCTAAGTTTATAATTTAATGTCATGAGCCATTAGATCATAACATTAATGATCATGGCTCAGATGGAGGCATGAGCAGTTTTATATAATATGCAAATGAATAAAGAAAGAGAATGGTAATGTAAATCTTCTAGGTACCATCTGGCTCAGCTTTTTATCCTGTTTATCCCCAAACAGAGGGCGGAAGAAACAATATTTTTTCCTGATTGGCTAGTCTTTGGAGATAAAAATAAACAAATATCTTCAATACAAGCAGAAAGTCTATTTTCTTCATTTCTTTCTTCTGCATAAGTAAAATCTGCCTTGTAAGATCAAAATTTCTCCAATTTCAGAAATGTAAAGGCCTCAAGCCAGCATCTACTTTAGTTGTTCTCAAATATAAGTCAGTGTAGGACTATACTGATTCCCTGGTCCATCCCTAGAGATTCAGCTTTTGACATGGTACATTTTCAGTACACTATCCAGGTTAAGCTGATGTTAGTAACATGAAAACGGGGGAAAAACCCCTTCATTTAGTCTAGTTCCATAGTTTTCTAGAAAATAAATCCAAGATATCCAACATCATTTGATTTCTTTAAGATCACATAGGCAGACTAGTGGTTAGCATTGGCATAAAGTATTTTCTGATTTCTGATACCATATTATTTCTATAAAAATTCTTCATCAAAGAGCTGTTTGGTAGTTCATGTTCTTTCTCATTTCTAATGTGCCAATATATACCATAAAATCTTACAATTTTAACTATTTTAACTGTACAGTTGCTGGCATGAAGTATATTCACATTAGGCATTATTATCATCACCATCCATCTCTAGAAACTTTCCATAACCCCCAAATAAAACTCAGAAATCTATTAAATAAGAATCTTTCCATTCTCTTTTCACCTTATGTACTGAAAATCTCTACAATGAACTGTCTCTATGAACATGTATTTGTTTCACATGAGTGACCAAAAAGTATATTTTTGTGTTGGCTTGCTGCACTAAGTTTAATGTCTACAATATTTACATATACTATTTTATTTTTCATTTTACTGTCTGAATGCCACCTGTTCCTCAAGACAGTGTTCTGTACCTTTAAGAAAATAATTTCTATCATTGTGTAGCTTCAACAGATGGCTGGTAAATGAGAGAAGGAATTCAGAAAGGACATTTTTTGGTGAATGAAATAGATCCTGAAGAAAAGTACAGTGATGTGAAATTCATTTTCTACCTAGATGAAAGTCACTTGAAAAGGATATAGAAAAAAATGAAAGAGAAGGTAGGGATGAGAGAAAGAAAGAGGAAGGAGATAGATTAAATAGAAAAAAAAAGGCTCTCTTAATGCTACTGGTTATCGGCATTAGCTAGAAGAGTCATGAAAATTAGTTTATCAATTATATTTTTTAAATATTAAAAATATTTTATATGATAGCTATTTGCTTCCTCAAAAATGTCAGTGCTTTTCCACAGTAGGTGAAATTGCTATCTCTACTCATTTCATTTTTTTTTGGGGGGGGGGAGTCCGGTCGTGGGGCCTGAACTCTGGGCCTGGGCGCTGTCCCTCAGCTCTTCAGCTCAAGGCTAGCGCTCTACCTGGAGCCACAGCGCCACTTTGGGCTTTTTTTCTTTTTGCTTATGTGGTGCTGAGGAATAAACACAGGGCCTTATGCATGCAAGGCAAGCGCTCTACCACTGAGCCACCTTCCCAGCCCCTCATTTCAGTTTTTAAAACTGCAATGTACAACAGTTTTTCAACCATCTATAAACTACTATAAAGACTAAAAATAGGTTTTGTGGAGTAAATCATTGGGAAGAATGCCTGATCAAGTGACTCATAAATATCCAGGTCTCATTCTACTTGGGGTCACAGCCTTGAATTGAATTCAATATTGGATTGTTGAATTGGGAGCAAAAGATTGAGGTAAAACATGGTTGGCTCAAGAGAGCTGGAAACATGCTGCTTTTGGCAAAGAATAAGTTATTCAGTAACTCCTAAAGAATAATATATTTGTAAAGGTATTGGAAGTGAAATGACACGAGGAAGGAAAAACTTGAAATTTCTAGAAAATGCAAATATTACATTTGTAAAGATTCAGGTCCTTTTAAGTTAAAATGATGATGATGATGATAATAATAATAATAATAATAATCAACAAGCTAACAGATCTCTCAAAGACAACCACAGATGCAGAAGCAAACAAAAGTAATTCGTTCTTTTCTCACTATCAGGAAATAGACATTCTTTCTACTAGACTAATATGATCTCCAGTGGGGAATGATTTACGTCTCTTGTATTCATGAAACTCCCTTTCATAATCAGGTGTAATGACTTCTTTTACCTCTACAGGGAATGGTTGACTTATGCACAGACCTTTGTTTAAGAACTTTTCTTTAAAGATTGATGCTGTTAAACACGAGAAAAAAAATGTGAACTTTTTGACGTTTCATTTTAATGCAATTTAGAAAACCAGGTAAACTGCAAATGGACCTCATGTGGAATGAAAATCACATGCTGATAATCTAAATTATTTTGAATATTATTAATCTTTGACTAATACCTAAAAGGTGTTATTATCAGAATTACTAAAGCATAATAGAGACTCTAAAATGGTTTCTTTTTAAAATAGTTTGTAAATACAGCACTGAAGATTCTTTGATTGTCTCCTCTCTTATGCCTATTTTTTACTTTCAGAAAATTTTACACATTTTTATTATAATCACTTAGTTGTACAAGGGGATTTCACTTTGGCATGTCCATATATACATACAATTGATCAGATTACCCTTCCATTAATCTTCCTTATCTGTACTTCTCTCTTCCCAAACCAATTTGAACAGGCTTTATTGTTTAATTTTAACACATGTACATAAAGCATTTTGTCCATATTCACCTTTCATCCTCTTCATTTACCCTCCTGTACTTTCAGAATTTTCTACCCCTAAAGGAAGAATTGCTATCAAATGAAGGAATGTCATTTTTGGCCTCAGAGGTCTACTCCCAAAGTCTGCTAATCTGAAATTCTTTGAGGTTAGAGGAAGAGAAGAGGAGAAAATGACATAAAACTCTGACTTCTTCTGTGGTCAAACTTTTCTTGACTTTTCAAATTCTTATTTGGAGAAAAAAGACTTGAACATAGGTGGGCCTTAATCAGGTTCTAATGGCTAACAAAGAAAGTCTCAAATACTATAAGCCTTTCCATTGTCTACAATTTTACTTCCTTGTAGAATGCATTTTAAATAATTTTATTACTTTTATTAACATATCTAGAAGCTTGATTTCCCATGTTTCTCAGGTTGTTTGGGGAAAAATAATTACTTTTACCAAAGTGTATTTGATTTCTAGTTGAAACTGAAAAATGGCAAGTCAATTTATATTCTCAAGAAGTCATTATGAAAGAATAAGCATGTCTTTTGAATGTTTATTATAGCATGCTTATTCTCAAAATAGTGTATTAAGGTTTCTTTATCTATGAAGACTTTAAAGAGATTTTGAAAAAAGGAGCCAATCTCTTAAAGATTACAAGTCTATTTTAAAATGAAATCCCAACACTCATAATAGCCAATACTTTGTCACACAAAATTTTAAAAATGATTGTGCCCTCAAGGTGCCTATAGTGAAGTAAATTAATACCAAATCATATATATATTTATATATGTATTTACATAAAATTAAATATTACTTTAGAATAGCCTGAGAACAGTAATGGCATAATACTATTTTCATTGGATGCTTACTATATTGCAGATTCTGCTTTATGCACTTTATATACATTAATTCACATCACCCTCATAACAACCTGAAGGGTAGTGGCTGCCATTACCCTTGATTTATACCTATGTAATCTGAGAGCAATTAAGAAATGTGTCCATGGTCAGTAAGTACCAGAATCATGATTTAAACACAGGCACTCAAGCTTCAAAGCTCACACTATTAAACATCATCCTCTAAGCCTCTCTAATAGGAAGTAGAAAGCACTAAAACTCATTTACAGTAAAGAGAAGTGCCTACAGAAATTTCAAAGGAGATGAGATGACTTCCAGCTTGGGAAATTTGAGAAATAAGGGAAGGTTTGAATGTAGATTCTCCTTGAAAAATGGATAGTATATGGGCTAACTCAGATGAAGAAAAGAAACATCATGAAAATAACCAAGGTCATCAACAGACATACATGTAGTCTGCCTAAATGCTCCTTTTCACAGTTGAAAGTACAGAAAAGGAGTTGAAGGTACATGGAGGAAAATTAAAAATAATATTGCAAAAAGGTTTGAGGTCAATGCTTGAAAGCCAGGTGAAGAACTTTCTAGAGCATACTAAATATTTTGAGAAGTCACAAAAGGTGTTTGACAAGAGTAGTCATATTCTTTCATTCATTGCCCAATACTGATTGAGAGTCTACCATATGCAATTACCATTTCAGGTAATGAGACTAAAGAGTGAATCAATAAAGGAAATCGCTCCCCTCATATGATTTATATTTTGGTTACAACCCAAGTTATATTTTAGGAAGTTTAATTCAAAATGTTAATGTGATGCATTTGGTAGACAGGAGTGAGTGGAGTTAGGGAAAAGGTGATAATAACTAATTATGGTGAACATAAGGGGGCTAGAGAAAGAAGATGTATAAGATTAGGGGTGAAAAATCATAGCCTTTGGAAATGAACTTGGAAAGAAGGCAAGTGAAAAGAACATGTAGAAATGAGTATGCAATTTGAAATCTCCCTGACTGAAGAGATGATATTGTGATAAATAGCAAGATAGGAGACAATGACTTGCTATTAAAATGTGGCCTATTTGGGTCATATTGAATTCATGCTGTCATATTGAGTTTGTGACATTTGAGTAAGAAATGTCTCACATCCAGTAAGAAATATAGGATAAATACTGAAAAACAGATACAAATTCTCAAATCATTGGTTTAAAGGAGATGGGTAGAAGAGTGTTTCTGGTAGAATAGCTAGCATATAGATAATATTTCAGAACTAGTGATTGGCTACAAATGAAAATAATGAGATTACTGAAAAGAGAAAATAATAACTAGAGTAGGTCCTGAAAAAAAGAAAGAGGAAGGGATGGGCAGTTAGAGAGGTATATATACAATCTCCAGATGACTGGGCACAATGGCATACACTAGTAATTTCAGCTGCTCAAAAGGTAGAGATAGGAAGATGGAGGTTCAAGACTAGCACAGGGAAAAGCTTTACCAAGATCCTATCTCAAAAAATGAGTTGGACATAGTGGTTCATGCCTGTAATTCCAGCTAAGTGGGACATACAGGTGGGAATATCATGGTCTAAAACTAGCCTTTGAAAAAGCATGAGAACCCATCAGAAAAACAAGAAAGGTTTGGAATGTGCTGAAGTGTTTGTACTTATAAGGCCTTGAGTTCAAACACTAGTATGCCCAAATACATGTACACACAGGTGTGTGCAAACACATGTCATTCTGATTAGTCAAAAGATGACATTTTTAAAAAGTATAACATAGTGGAAAATCACAGTATGCACACTTTCTAGGGTAATATTTGCAATTATCTTTTGGTGATTTTATAAATAAGTGTACTGGTTTCAAGGTAGATATAAAAACCTGCTTGAGAAAGGTAAAGGAAAAGTGACTGTTGAGGAAGCAGAAGTATGTCCAATAACCAGTACATTCCTATGAAGTAAATTATTTAAAACTTGTTTTTGGGGGCTGGGAAGATGGCTCAGTGGTAAAGCGCTTGCCTTGCATGCCTGAGGCCCTGGGTTCGATTCCTCAGCACCACATAAGCAAAAAGAAAAAAGCCGGAGTGGCACTGTGGCTCAAGTGGTAGAGTGCTAACCTTGAGCTGAAGAGCTGAGGGACAGCGCCCAGGCCCAGAGTTCAGGCCCCACGTCCGGACCCAAAAAACAAACAAACAAAAAAACAAAAAAACTTGTTTTTGAACATCTTGGGCCTGTGCTTGAATGATGAGTTGGTGTAGAGTAATGGATAGGATTGGATTAATAGAAGACCAGATGATCAAACTGAAGATCAAATACTGACTCTTCTATATATAGATGTGTGACGTTACAAGAAGTTAACTAACCTTTCAAAGTTTTCATTTATCATCTCTATTAAGGGTTTGCTGACATTATATCATGCAGGCAAAGCACTTAGCACACATTGTTTGGCTCCAACTATTAAAAGGGTTAAATATGAATATTATCCATCTGAATAACTGATTAAATACATAATGTTTTTAATTCCAGAAAAGTAATTTTTATTGTGAGAGGGTTTGATTTCACATAATGATCATTATAATCTGGAGTGTTAAAAATTCAAATTAGTTAATTTTCAAGGAAGTAATAATAAATAAGTTGCCCTAATTCAGCTCACTTATACTGATAATCAAAATACACTGATAATCAAAATAACAATATAGTATCATGGATTTTGGTGAGAACAATATTAGGAATTGAAAATAAAAATTACTTGGCCAATTATAAAATGTGCAAATATTCGTCTTTATTATTTAATGTAACTTTGATCCGTTGATGCTTAAGAGGGAAACATTATATTTACAGCTTCAGTTTGACTTTTGTCTAATGGTAATTCATAACATTAATTAGGACCTTTCACTTAAAGAAAGCATTTCTCAACATACTTTTATATTTATTGCCTTCTAGGATCCTCACAAAAACTCTATGAAGAATAAAAGACAATGGTTATTGGGTGCTATCAAAATTGACTTTTCAATATGCCAATGTCTTCCTACCTATGGCTATAGAAATAAAATTACAGAATCCAACAGCTGAATGACAAAGTTATTACACTTAGTGCTTCCTTTATATCAATCCAGATAACTGCCTAATGAAATGGGAAAATCTAGCAAAGGACGTATAAAGGTTTTAATACATTCAACTAATATTTCTCCATGTTTTCATAGGTATAAAACCATGGCAACATGGTCCAGAATGCTACAATGTTTATGAGCAATAGTCAAAAGACTAATCATAGAAATACTGTATGACATAGCAAGACTATTCTTTAGCATTTATCTGAATGGATGTCTGTCAGAATACAATAGAGACACCTGCATACCCATGTTTCTTGTAGTGCTATTCACAGTAGTTAAGTTATTGAATAAGCATAGATGGCCTTCAGTTGATCCGTGGATAAGGAAAATGTGATATATATGAGTATTATTCAGCCATACTGAAGAATAAACATATGACTTTGTCAGATAAATAGACAGAGTAAAGTAAGTCAGACTCAGAAGGACAATGATTACAGGTTTTTTCTCTCATGTACAACCTAGAATTGCCTAAGATAGATAGATAGATAGATAGATAGATAGATAGATAGATAGATAGATAGATAGAGATGTGCATACATACATATATGTGTACATGCATACATGTATGCATACATACATACATACAAAAGCATGAGTGTAATTGAGGGGTTATCTGAGGATGAGGGAGACACAGGAGTTGAGACAACGATGGGAATGAACTCTACAATGTACAGTATTTTTGTGTGTGAAATATCACCCTGAAATTCTTTTGCACCATTAATTTACACTAACAAAATAAAGGAAATATTGAAAAAGCTACTTCTCCAATTCTGGAATTGGAGAAGTATCAGAAATCAAATGCAACAGAAATGTATCAGAAATCAAAGATAACTAGATTTATAAATCTACACCAAGGTACAATTCAGTTGCTCAAACCTCTCTCTGAGAATGTTGAATAGAATAGAATTTTTATAAAGGGGGAATATGAGAAGAGTTATCAGTAAGATCTATGAAATTAATGAAGGCAGTGCATTGAATGATATAGCCTGAGGCACGATCGAGCTCACAGATGAAGGAATTTCAAATATTAATTGCTTCTTAGCTCTTTGTGCTGAAAATACGATCATAATTTTACCATTTTATGACCATCTTTTCCCCACTATATCACACCTACATACCTTCTTTAGAAGCTGGCATTGCAGTGAGCTCTCAGGGGTGCTTGGATTTAGTTAATATTTGCAGAACACTTGTGAAATTGCAAAGATGCAGGATCATTCTATTATCATTTAGTAACACAGGGTTTGCTTTTAGAACCTTGATTCATGAACATCTTTATCTCCTAACTGAAATTATTTTGGTCAGAAAAAGAATGAACTATAAATAAAGACCTTCACTTTGAGGATAAACTTGTGATTTAAAAGTTCACTAGCATTGTTCAGTCTGTATAGGATATTTTATAGAAGTTTATTGGCTTAAAATTCAAGTTATTGTTAGAAGTAATAATATTGAAAAGAAAAATGTCTTCATCCGAAAGTACTGTCAATTACTAGAATCTTCTTTTAACAGAAAACAGAAAACAACTGGATTTACTAACATATAAGGAAACCCTAATGTGTTTCAGAGTGGAATTTATCAAGTTAATTTTATTCAGGAAACATATATTCATGACACAAGTATGCTTATAGATTCTATGAATTATGATTAGTGCTAGGAGAATTAAATACCCAGTGAAGGGACTGATTATTAATAAGAAGAAAGAAGACTAATTAGAGCCAGTGTTCATATAAAGACCAACGAGTTGACAGTTATAGAGAAAGCATTCACCCTCTCTCACTAGCATTCATACAAAGTATGCTGTTGGGTGGAAAGATATACCAAAATCTTTTTAGAGAGCTCTGGCTTTGTCTAGGATCTCACCACATTTCCTAGGAAAGCCCAGGCTCATGCAACTTTCCAGCCTCACAATCTGCAGTAGCTGGGACTACACCTGTGAAACACTAGGTACAGCTTTTTAATTTTATTAAATGGGAAGTATGCTTGCTATATGGTATGAATAAATGAATACAGTACTAGGAGCTTCTTTAAAACAAAAGAAAAATACATACCATGATGGTTTTTTTCCTTCTTATGTATTAAAATTTTTCCTTTAACTTAAAGTAAAAATTTACAGAGGAGGTGGGGAGCCTAATAGCTCCATGAGCTGAAACAATCCAGTTTGACATTTCTGCTTGTGGCTTTTACCCACTGCTTCTTCACTCATATTTTATCAGTGGAAATATATCATTAATAATAATCAATAGTTCCAGTAGTTTATATTTTAACACATTTGGTCAAAATATAATTATTCAACCTAATCAAAATTCTGAATTGAATATAGGTGCTATTTGTAAGATGTAGTTTAAACACCAGGTTATTGCAATTCATAGAAAACACAATGTTATTGGAGATAATAGGGGCAATCTCTTTGCTTAAAAATAATTTTGAAATCTTAATTAATGGTAGTATAGTTAAGGGAAAAAACATTGTATGAAGGATTTCAGGAACTTTAAGGAATTTTTTTTATTAAGATAGGGGCTGTCTGTGTAGCCAAAGCTACTCTCCTGCCATAGCCTCCAAAGTGCTGGAATTACCTGTGTGCATCACTATACCTGGTTCTACAAAGGTTTTATATGGGTTTTAAGAACAAATACAGAGACTATTTTGGTGGCACATGTCTGCAGTTCCGGTAGTCAAAAAGTTCGTGAAACAGATTATGAGAAAGAGGCCATCCTAGACGACCTAGTGAACTTGAACCCAGCATGGGTTATGTAACAAGACACAGTTTCACAAGTAATTAAGAAAACAAACAAATGAAATACAGTTTATCACATTTAAGCTGAGGCAGTAAAAAGCCCTTGCCATATTTTCAGAGATTCTTTCTTCTGCCTCTAGTACTCAGAAAGTTATAGAAAAGGGTTCAATGTTTGTTGTGAGTTTTCATTGCACATTCTTACAAATATAAATATAAAATATATAAGATATAGTAGCTACATCTCTTCCCTTAATCAGATTTACTTGCTATTTTGAGAGGTTTATTAAATTCCTAATATTTAATTCAGTAACTAGGATATTCCTTGTTTTCTCAGTAATCTCCTGAAAAGTCCACATTACCAATCTTACATATCTACCATGGCAATGAAAAAAATGTGAACTCATATATCAATTAAAATTCTACAGTGCCTTTATGAACATTTATAAGGTGAAATAAAATTTTATTTGTGAAACAGAATAAGCCAAATGAGTTGCAACAGCATAGTGTCTAACTTGTTATTCATCTGACAGGGAGGAAAAAAAAATCTCAATTTGCATTGTTTTTACATTCTATCACAAGCCATGGGAGATCTGTGCAAAGATAAAGTCTGGTATTGTTTCAGACAAATTACCTTCAAAGGTTTGGACAAATTTAGCATGCATTGTGGAGGAGCAAGTGGGGTTAGAGAAAGATGATAAGGCAAGAATGATGAATTGAAGATGCTATAAATCCTCACTGTCACCCACTCAATGCTCCAGAGGAACAAAGTAGATCAAATATCAAAACAAAGCAAAATGAAACAAAAGGCACAGGAGAACAAGGAAAGGGGAGGAAGAAACTTTGCTTGCTGTGATCTCATTTGGGGATTATGTGTTTAAGGTTGGATATACTCTTACTTCTTGGATTCTCAGTTTGAAAATATGAGAATAATCATTAGTTCACACATTCCTACTATTCTAACATATCAAACAATATCTGAAACACTAATAAAGTCTGATGTCAAATCAGACAACTAACTGTACACACATCACCAAACTATGAGATTTCAAGAAAATTACATCCATTATTGAGGAAAAACCTTAGCAGTTGCCATGAACTGCACAGTATGACAGTCACAATGATACCATTTGAACAAAACTACCTGGAACTTCTGTTCTTACTGTTTTCGCAGATAGAACTTTATAGTAAGAATTTTTGTTTCTAGGAAAAACAATTGCCTGAAAATTGTCTGATCACTAACTATGACAAATTTAGCCATCTCATTTTTATTTTCACAGATCATGTTAGGAAGAAAACTACAAAATGCCAGATTAACATTTCAAAACGTATTTGAAAGTAATGAAGGGAAACTGATTCAGTTAGCAACGCTAAATAAAACAGACAATTCATACAGATGCTTTCCCTGTAAAATATTAAATAAACACTCAAAAATGGCAACCTCTTCAATTTAATAAACCAACCCCAAACTTATTTCTCTGTCTGAGCGAAGTTTCTGCTGGACCAAACCTCTAGTTTTCTTTGCAAGTATTTTTTTTTTGCTCAAAAAATACATACTTTTTTTTAGAAGATCAGGGTATTAAACAGAATCATAAATGACTCTTCTTTCTCCTTCTGCCTTTTCCTTGCTCAAATGCAGAACTGTATCAGCCAGTATAAAACAAGTACTTTATTCTGTCCCCAGCTTATCAATTACGAGTATAAATGCTGAGAACTGTTGAAATGGATTCACCAGAGTGCTAAAGTGGAAACGCTTGACTTACTTGCCATTGTTTCATCAGCTCTCTGACTCCCTTGGAGTCCTCCAGAAGCCTCTCTTTATGGGTAGCATCCTGTAGAACATTGGCAGTTGTTTCAGCTTCTGTAAGCCATGCAAGAAACTTTTCCAGGTCCAGAGGGAACTGTTGCAGTAATCTCTGAGTTTCTTCCAAAGCAGCCTCTCGCTCACTCACCCTGCAAAGGAACAAATAGCTAAATGTAGTTCTCAAGTATTGGAATGGGGCCTCCAGTGAAGCCCAAAGACCAGGGATGCATTCTTGCTCAAGTATTCCCTTTAAGCAATGGCTAGAATGCTATTTACCATAATTTCATTGACCTCAAGGCACCTCCGTGGGAGAAGGCATGCAAGAATATCTATTAAAAACGAATAACCTTAGCCAGGCTCCAATGGTTCACCCCTATAATCTTACTCAGGAGGTTGAGATCTGAGGATAGAAGTTTGAAACTAACCCAGGAAGAAAAGTCCATGAGACTCTCATTTCCTATTAACCACCAAAAGGCTGGAGATAGAGCTGTGGCTCTAAGTGATCCAGTACCAGCCTTGAGCAAAAAAGCTGAAGAACAGCACCTAGTCTTTGAGTTCAAGTCCCAGTACCAGTATGTGCATCTGCATGCATCCAAGCATGCACGTGCACATGTATGAACTCGCGCATGCACGTTCATGTGTACACACATATGCAAGCGGACTGGGCATGCACTTCAGTGATAGAGATCTTGTCTATCACATTCAAAAGTTTGAATTCCAATCCCAGCAACACAAACAAAACTGAAAGAGATGGAAATAATAAAAAATCATAACCAGGATAACAATAACAAAATAAAATCCTAACAATCAAAACTAACCAGTCAAAATGTCAGATGTCTATAAACACCCTCTATAAACATACACCCACACCCACATACACACACCCACACCCACATACACATAGACACACACAGAACTTTGGACCTTTACAATTTCATATATGTATATTAAAATAAGTAATTTTTGCAGCTGTATAGTTTATGTTGGGCAATTTTGAAATCTTATTTTAATATGCTGCAAAAGTTGAAGCTAATCATTATATGTAAGTCCCTAAAGTCCCTCACCATCCCTATTTTTGATGTTGCCCTGAGGCAGGAAACAAAGATTAAACAGGCAATGAGAAAATTCAAGAGATTGCTAATCAAGAATTGAAGGTGAATACTGTAGAGAGAAAACGAGGAGTCATTGGAGAGCAAAAGGGAAAAAAGACTAACAAGGAAAAATCCCCGACATTTTATAGAGACCATTTACATAGCACTAGGTTTGTTGGTACTATTGCTTTAGGTTGTTAGATCATCACCTGATAGTCATTGAACTGAGATTATTGTCCAAAAGAAAAATTAAGTTTATTGGAAAAAGTAGGGACTTCAAAACCAGACAGGCCAGGGTTCAGTTCCCAATGTCTCTCACCAGTTATGTGACAGGAAAAGTTCCTAACCTCTCTGAATTTCTTTTTTTCTTTTCATAGCTACAATAGCTACTGCTGTGATGAGAATGTTGAATATGTCATATGTAATTCATTAGACTTACTCAAAAATGTTATCTCCTTCTCCCACATCCCATTGTCTCATTCCTCTAGTTTTAAATATGAAATTCCCTAACGACATAAAAGTCTAAAAACAATTTCCTAGGTTCTGATTACATATGTACTGTATATATTGTGAATGTATACACATCGACCCTCAGCAAACATCTCCATAATAATAGCTCAGGAGGGAAAATTGTCTAAGGTAGTAACAGTCCCATCTGAAAAGATTCAGGTAAATTTTGTCTGGAATGAGGAAATTAGTACTCTAGTTAAAAGCTTTATTTGTCTTCTATTACTACACAAACACTTGCTGGGATTAAACACAGCTAAAAATGGATGTTAAAAAATGGAACACTCCAATATGATACACACTGCTTGTTAAGATGTGATTGTCAATAATTATGCAAAACTGCAATTTATTTCAGCAGCAACTTTATCATGGGATGTGCAAACCAGGCAATAAACAACTCCTGCGGAGCCAGCGGCAGCAAAGCCCCTGGAAGAGTTGTTTATTCATCATGAGTGAGGTTTTTGCTGAGCACACAGTCTTTCACAGTGTAGTTTCAATGCTCAAACTGGATAAAATCTTCTTCTGCATTAACTGGTGGAGGGGAGAAGAAGTTTATGAGAATGCAGCTCTTGGGGAGAAAAAGTAGGCATTGCACGAAACTACTTATCAACCCTTAAATAAATGTTAATACTGAAGAGCTGAAAGGTAGCACCCATGTTCTGCTAGAGCAAAGAAGTTCAAGGGCTAATCTGCACTACTGGTTTTTCTAATTTGTTGACACACTATCAATCAAGGAGTAATACTGACATTGTCATCTATTTATCAGGATTTAAACATTCAGCACCATTGCCATGGCCCTGAAATCTTAATTTTACAACTGGGCATCAAGTTACAGGTTGAACCCCGGTTAACAGCCAACAATTTTTGACCCGCAATTGAGGTAATTTTATCCACTTTGTAGCAAGGCTTACTTTGTTTCTAGCTCCCAAATTTGAGATAGAAATAAACTGTCACATTCCAGAAGAGAAATGCAGGACTAGATACACATCAATGAA
Organism: Dipodomys ordii; assembly: GCF_000151885.1. Classification (NCBI taxonomy): domain Eukaryota; kingdom Metazoa; phylum Chordata; class Mammalia; order Rodentia; family Heteromyidae; genus Dipodomys; species Dipodomys ordii. The sequence goes on from NW_012267312.1 coordinate 304,088, forward strand.
TTTTTTAACATCAAATTTCAAACAGTAACAAAGGCACAGTATGAAACTCTCCTATGACAGAAGAGACAGGTAGGTATTGTGTATTTTATTATTTGTATCATCTTCATGATGAGTGGCTCTCTGTGCATCTTAGTTCCTCTGTCCTTAAAGAAGAAACACCACTCACCTTCTGACTCCAGAGGTAGTAACCAGTAAATAACTTTCTAAGGGTCATTTGTAAAATGCAATGTATACAAATCAGATAAAAGAGTTCTATCCGCACAATGAGATTGCTTTTGGAAAGTTGGTTGCTTTGTAAATTAAGCCCTTGAGGGGAAAAAGTAAAATTTTCAAGATAGTAAGGCACTGATTTTCCTCAACGATAACCATTGGGTTTTAAATATTGATGACATCAAGCTGAAAAAATTTGTAATTTGTAAGTACTTAAAAAAATCCAATGGCAACAACAGCAAAAAATCTCTTCAAATCAGCTCTTTACAAACTTCTTTGCTTGTAGATGAAAGTGTTGTTTACTGCTTGTGTAGAGGGTTTTGTAGACAACAACCTTTCTCTTGGGTTCAATGCATGTACACTGAATCCTTAAATTTTAATTGTGCCAAGTCTAGACTAGAAATGAGTCAAGAGTATTTAATTTCCATATTTCTGCATTCAAAAGAGCCCTAAATATATCTCATAGTTTTTAATTTTCCTCAACCATATGGCTTTGAATGGTTTATGTGATAAATAAAAATACAAAAATAATGAAAATCATAAGGAATAAAAGATTGGTTTTGAATAAAACAAAAGGGCATGAATATGGACTACTTTTAATTCTTTTGTCTAGGTTATTAAACTATATGAACCCTGGAGAAAATGTGGTTGAATATTAAAGGCAACAATGACTAGATATTAGATATAGTAATAATGCTTTAAAATAGAATATACTGTATTGGCTAAGTATCTTTTATATAACAAAGCTTAACCATCAGTTACTCTAGCTTTATAATGCACAAAAATAGCTGAACTTGGTGGAGTTAGACATGTTATGATTTAATAAGTTTTTTATTCTATTCATAAGGTTCTCTGCTCTATTCTCCATTTATAAATAAGGTAGAATGGAACAATGGTTTTCAAATTAGGCCCAATGACCAGTGGCAGAAGCCTCATCAAGGGATGACATATTAGTAAAGCAAATTCTCATGCTTCAAGAAAGACTTCCTGAATCAGAAATCCTGTGGGTCAAGTCTGGTACATTGACTTTCAGCAAACATTCCAGGCATTTCCAACATATCTTACAGTTTGAGAATCACTGCTGCTAGCAACAAAACTTTGAGACCTACTCTGCAGAAGGATGCTGTGCTGGGCTGCTCAGATCTCTGTTCTGGATGGAAACATTTCTTGCCTCAGCTGCTGGCTGATAGTCTTCACCTGTCAGCATTATTTGAGACTTGGCCTCAGTTAAAGAGAGCTGCCTAGTGCAAAGTTGTCCTCTTTCATTTCCAAAGCAGGCTGTGCCCATGGACTGGCACAGGTCTAATGTGTGGGTTATAATTGCCTATCTCCCTTGCTCCAACTCAGGTCAGATCTGCTGGGCTCCCCTAACTCTTTATAGAGGAGGGGGGCATGTTAATTGTACTGTGGTGAGATCAGCACAGAAGCTTGGCTTCTACTTTTGCCCTATCTGGTTCCCTTTCCTCATTTCTTCTCACAGGTGTTTAACCTGAGAGCAGTCTCCAATAAAATTTCTGGACATTAATTACTTTCACAGAACTTGGATCCTGGAAAACCTGACCTGCTCGTTTCATGGTAAATAATTCCTTATGCTTAAGGAATGCATGTGAAGAACTATGCATCCACATGCACTGACTGTGATCTCCAAAAGAGATAGGATGGACACTCTTCACACTCAGCAATTGTGAACTAAGGCCTACCATACTTCTGGTTTTTCTCTAAGGAGATTTATCAATAACAGAGATTGGTATTATTACAAGTTATCAAGAATCTGTTGAAGTGCTAGAGTTAGGAAGTTTAATATAAACCTACACATGCCCAAGAAGGTGTTCATTCAGATAGAACTGTGCAAGAAGGTTGTAAATCACTGAAAGCTGAGCATCTCCATTTTCTTTCAAAGAACTAATTATCAATAAACTCAGGATAAGTAAACTCTGATCTCTCTCCCTTCCTTCCTCCCTCCCTCCCTCTCCCTCTCCCTCTCTCTCTCTCTCTCTCTCTCTCTCTCTCTCTCTCTCCCTCTCTCTCACTCTCTCTCACACACACAAACATAAACACACACACAAACACACACACACACACACACACACAGACCATGGTGTCTTGGAAAAAAAGTTCTAAGCCTAATTTAGATTTCCTACGAAGTTCAAATCATCCACATCTTACAGTTCAACCAAGAACATAATTGCTAGAAAAGAGAAAAGGAACCTTGCTACTTTGTAAAGTTAGGCTGAAAAGCTCTTAATATACAGATAATAGTCTACCATTAGATATCTAGATGGAAAATAGTCTCTCAGTGCATTATATTGCAGATTTATAAGTGTATGCATAACAAAACAACAGTAATAAACACACTGAATTCTTTTTAGGGAAAAATGTGGCTAAATCTATTATGGAAAGTTCTTTGGGCCAAATACTTATGTAAGTCTCAAAAGTTGAGGAAATTCATAGCACTCAGCCTTCTACTAAATAATACTTCCATCTGTGTCCTGTATCTTCATGGAGTAACTGGGTAAAATTCTCAAAATCTTTCTTTCCTACTTTATCTGCACTTCCATTACTATGATATCCTATGAAATTTTTATGGAAAGGATTTCAGGATCATGGTTTTTGTCCTTTATTATGTGCAAAAATAATCACCTTACCAGTGCCTGATCTTTAAACATTACTCAAAGGGCCAGTTCTAACCTGTTAAGTTAATGGTCTCTATATAGTCCCTATGAGTTTTTTAATAATTAAGTTACATTTTGTTGTTTAAAAAACCAAAATTGTATTTATTGCACTGTACTTTGTTTCCTACAGTTTGCTTCCCTTTTCCTTGATATACTTTCAGTTAGATGTTTTGTTCTTTCCCAATGACTCAGTTTCTAAACAGCTTATATTTAATTATGAATTTCATTCCTTTTACCACATGCCTATTATCACCTCATTAATAAATTAATACATGCATATATTTTATGCCTGTTATGTGCCAGGATGATAATGGTGACACAGAATTTAAAAAGAAGTAGAACTTGCCTTTTAACATATTCAGGTTTGATAGAATAGACAAATAGTAAAAATTTATCTATAGTTACAATGTTCTTATAAACAATCTGTACTACTACCAGTACCCCAAATCTGTGACATATCACACTGTACTCATGAATTTCTACCTCAATTTGCCTAACAAGTGATAGATGGATCTTCAACATTTTTGTATTTCCCTATTAACAAAATGGAAAGAATCTAGTTGAGCTTTATCTCAAAGCATAATGATGGATGCGCAGTACGAGGTTTACTAATTGAATTAATTTTCATAAAAATAAGGAACCTAGATAAAGTCGTGCACGTGATGGCTGCTTGCATTTTGTTGTTGGAAAATCTGATTCTGAGAGAACTGTAATGACTTCCCAAGGTTGTACACAAATGACAGCACTGGTATTATATACTTTGCATACTAAAAAAAGAGAAGTGTTTCTAACTCTGAGGACAAATATTGGTGTCCATTTCTCTCAGATATATTCGTTGTAGTGAAAGAAAAGTATAAAGAAGGTTAACCATGCTACGGAGTCCTGACATTCATTGTGACCTCTTGTCACTTTAATATTAGCAGGATTGTTGAAACATACAAATACATACACATATAGAAAAACATATATGAAAATATTATACTACCCCCAGTATAGAAAAAAATACCTAGGGGCTGGGAAGGTGGCTCAGTGGTAGAGCGCTTGCCTTGCATGCCAGACGCCCTTGGTTCGATTCCTCAGCACCACATAAGCAAAAAGAAAAAAGCCGGAAGTGGCGCCGTGGCTCAAGTGGTAGAGCACTAGCCTTGAGCTGAAGAGCTGAGGGACAGCGTCCAGGCCCAGAGTTCAGGCCCCACGACCCGACCCCCCCCCCCAAAAAAAAGAAGAAGAAAATACCTAGTTGGTCTTTGATTTGAAATAAAAGAAAACATTTTCAATGCAAATTTACTGGCTTGCTGTTCACTCATTTATGAATTGAAGAGGTTTTCATCCCTTCTCTCCTGAGGTCTGGTGGTAAATTACTCCAACTCTCCAGAGTTAATTGAGAACCATGACCTAAATGTTTCCCAAGTATTGCTTATTAGTTCTCAGAAAACTTATTCCCATCTTTCTTCACCCCAGACAGCACAGGATGACTTTTTAACACATACAAGTAGCAACATACTTGCATGAAAAATAGATTAATCCTGCAAAGATAAACCACAGCTTTGAACTTATCTGTGTCAACTTCAATGATACAGACATTTTGGTTTAGAAAATCACCTAGATTTTACCATCGGGTGGAAACAGGATGTAGGCATTATCAGTCGTATGAAGAATTTAACTTATAAATTGTATTAAAATGATATTTGAAAATATATCATTAAAGGGACAACCATATTATGTCATTTACCTGGAACAATTGAGATATTTCTGAAAAGAAAGTATCAGGAAAATCAGATGAAATCATATTTTTGCATTACTCACTTTCTCTGTCATAAATCATTGAGAAAAATTAGTTGTTGAAAGAAATGTACACAATATTGTGAGCAGATAAAATCATTTGTATGTTTTTGTTTTGTATTTTTAAGGAATTAAAAATATATTTTATAATTTTATATTGCTATAAAGCCAAAAGGTACTATTAATGGGGTTGAAATATAATGTTGGGAGTAATTGATTACATTTGATTTGATTCATATATAGATACTCAAGATATCATCTTAAACCTTATGCAATCGAGTCTTTAGAAAAAAGTGGAGCTGGCACTACCTTTCAGATACATTGAAACTTGGATCAGGGTCGAACTTGTAGTTTGCAAAAACTTCTGGGCTAAATAAATTCTCAATGGTTTAAATAATGTGAACCTTTAAGTTGGTTTCAGTCACTTGCAATGCTAATTTCATTCAAAGCTGTATTTCCTAATGGTGACAAATCAAAATGAATAGCTTCTTATCTGAAAGGATATATAGAAACAATATAGAAAGCAATTAAAAAAAGCATGCCCAGGATTATCTCTTGAAAATCTCATAATATTGTTCACTCAAGCAAATATAATACTCATCTACACTAATTTACAGGAAAACAGAACTGTGGATACATGATAATCTGAAGACAGCAAGACTGGCAGGTCCAATTTTCTAAGATCAAAAGGCAAACACATAGCACATTCACTTAAAAGGACAGAAGTAGCTAAAACCATCATTAGCAAACAAAATGAACTCATATCAGAATTCTAGTAGAGGAATTTCAGTGGAACTATCAATGTTTTCATAATTCCTGATAAGAACTTAGAGCTATGGTGTCTTTGACTTTTATCTAGTTTCTATTTTTTTTTCTTGGTCTTGGGGCTTGAACTCTGGGCTTGGGCGCTGTCCCTGTGCTCTTCAGCTCAGGGCGAGAACTCTACCGCTTGAGCCACAGCGCCACTTTCGGTTTTCTAGTGGTTTATTGGAGATAAGAGTCTCATGGCCTTTCCTGCCCGGGCTGGCTTTGAACCATGATCCTCAGATCTCAACCTCCTGAGTAGCTAGGATTACAGGAGTGAGCTTTAAGTTTCTTACACTGCACTCTTTCATGGTTTAAAACAAATTCTGAAAGAGCTTTATATATTCAACAATTACTGTGATAATACTTTGTATTGAAATGATGGTTTTTCAGTTTGCAGGCTCTTTCACAGATATCATCTCCTCTGATACTTTAAATAGCTTGATAAGGCTAGTAGGGTAAGTTGTTATTATTCTGAACAGTTTATGGATGAGAAAGTGACCTTCAGGGAGGCTGAGCAAGTTTCCAAAATAAGTGGCAAAACTGAAACACCTTACCTATGCTGTTGCATTAAAAGATGCTGTCTCTTGAGGGACACTTGCCAATCTCCTTCTGATTGGATATTAATATATCCAATATGGATATATTACTGGATATTAATATATTACTAATCTCAGAAGTCTTTGTTTTGGTGTACTTGCTTGCCAGATTTTTGGCTGACGGCACACTCTTCTGAGAATAAATTTTAATTTGCTGAGACAATTCTATCTTTTTTTAAAATAAGTTTTTATTGTGAAAATACTGTACATAGGGGTTACAATTACATGAGCAAAGTAATGAGTATATTTCTTATCAAGCATTGTTGTCTCCTCCTGTTTTTCCCCTACCATCCTTTCCCTCCCATCTTGTATCTATCATTGTGACTCTAATGGTTGTACGAGAGCATGTTTATAACAGTTTGGGGGCTCATCCAGATCTTTCCATCCAAGAGAGGTAATCAAGAGCTCTTTTCCCCGAGGGAGATGTGTCCCTCTGCCTTGTTGTGAAGGCCTTAGAGTGGCCAGTACTTTTGGACTGGAAACTTATCTGAGGCCTGATTTCTCTCAGCAATATGGGGAAATGGGCCTATAGCAAGTACTGCAGTGACCAAGCCATTTTGTGCACAGACCAAGGCAAGAGTCAAGATGATTGATTGGTAAAGTATTCTTTGGTAGTCAGGGAGTGAGCATCTAGTTTGCAAGACATTTCCAGCCTTGGGATATTAAGCCCTTACTTGGCAAGGCATCTCCAGGTTTTGGTGTATAAGATATATCCAGTAAGGAGGACTGAGTGCAAGATTTTGCAAGAAATTTCCAGTAGGGGAGTTTAAGCACAACAGGGATATTCAAGAAATCAATCTAGGGTTGTGCAAGAAATCTATCTCCAATAATGGGTTGTGAGTGCAACAGGGGTACACAAAAGATCTCCAATAGGGGGGATTGAGTGCACAGGACAAGTCAAAGTTTAGCTGAAATTGACAAAAACAGGACCCATGGATAGATCCTGCCTTTACCACTCAGGAAGAGGCTCCCCTAGAGGATGTGGGCAGAGCCATTGGGGAGCATAAGGTATGTATGATATTCTCAGAGCCTACTCTAGTAAAGCTGGTGGCAGAGGGAGGTTTAACTTGAAAAACAGGTTTAAAGGGATCACTTCAAGGAGGGAGAAATACAGATTTCAAATTGATGGTCTCCTTTATCTGTGCTGGTTTTTTGGTCTCCCATCTTTGAAAGCCAATGATAAGCTCCTCCAAAATCTTGTATGCAGCATCTCCTCAGCCCTATCATCCCTCTAGGCAACATGATTGCTGGCCCAGACTCTATACTTGAGTTCCCCAATACCAATACAAGCTTAAAGATTACATCCTGATCAAGACTTGGAAGAAAAAGAAACTCACACTGCTCTAGGAGGGACCTCATCAAATGTTACTTACCACAGAAAGGACAGCACATACTACAGAAAAAACATAGAATTACTGCATTTGGATAACATGAATCCCTAAAAGAAGACAGCGGTCTTCCAGACCTGAAGAAGTCAAATGACTATAAAAAGATTGATGTGAGCTGGGTACTGGTAGCTTATGCCTGTAATCATAGCTACTCAGGAGGCTGAGATCTGAAGATCATGGTTTGAAGCCAGCCCAGGCATAAATGTCCCTGTGAGACTCTTATCTCTTATTCCCAATTAAGCACTCAAAAACTGGAAGTAGGGCTGTGACTCAAGTGGTAGAGCACGAGCCTTGAGCACAAAGAGGCTCAGGGACAGTGCCCAGGCCCCAAGTTCAAGCTCCAGGACTGACAAAAAAAGACTAATGTGGTTGTTGGTGGGTGGTTGTTACTATTTCTCTTCCTCCAAGGAAGCTGTCTTACAACTGGAAGGCATGGGTTTAAAACATTCTTTCCAAGGTTAGATTTTACATGTATGTATGCATTCCAAATTTAAATTACCAAAAGGCACTTAATCCACTCCACTCTGGTAGGAAGGTTGTGGAATGGTCAATTAACAATAATCAGTGGTGTGCAACAGGGGTTAATATCGATAATTAAAAAAAACAGAAAGCCAGAAGTAGCACTGTGGTTCAAGTGATAGAGAGCTAGCCTTGAGCTGAAGAGCTGAGGCACAGTGCCCAGGCCCAGAGTTCAGGCCCACGACTGACCAAAAAAAAAAAAAAGTAACCCCTTGGTCATTCTATGGCTGAAGATCCATCTGTGTTTACGTATTATAAGCTAAGAATTTCTTACTAGCATTCCCAATCTAGTAGGAAAATTCTGTTGAAAATGAATGGGGACAAGTTGGGCACTGGTGCCCCACACCTGTAATCCTAACTACTCAGGAGGTTCAGATTTGAGGATCTCAGTTTGAAGCCAGCCAGGACAGGAAAGTCTGTGAGATTTTCATCTCCAACTAAGTCACAGAAAAAACCAGAAGTGGCGCTATGGCTCAAGTGGTAGAGTGGTAGCCTTGAGCAAAAGAAGCTCAGGGTCAGTATGCAGGTCCTGAGTTCAAGCCTCAGGACTGTCAGACCCCACCAAAAAAAATCAATGGAGTCTTCTACTATGAGGCCCTCAGATGGTCATTTTGAGGTAACTGTAGTAGGGGTAAAAGATTTAAGACAGGTCATAGTGGTTGAAAATGAGTATGGTGGAACAAATGCCTATTTTACACATGTGGGACAGGTAGGCCAAGACCTTGGATTGTCCCTTTCTCCCTGGGAAGGACCACAGGGATGAACCACAAGTCCTGCCAGCAAGGCATGCATGCTAGCCCTCTTCTAAGATGAGATGGCTTGGGGCAACAAGTCCTGAAGGACAATGTCACTACTCTATCTTGTGGTCGATTAAAGCCACCTCCATTGGTTAAGTCACTGTCCCATAGCTCTAAAACTCCATCCTCATGCCTCTCTAGGGAAGGTGACAGAAGTCCAATCTCAGGGAAATATATCTGGTACAGAAAAAGCTTGTCTTTGAGGAGATGGAAATTCGTCTGCTCTCACCATTGCTACCAGTGCCTGGTTGAATTGTGGGGGACTTTTGGTTGAGGTTTTTCTGGTCAAAAGGAACAGAACCTGTACTTTGGTTCGATTGGCTATCCTTTTAAACCTGGGGTTTCAAAAACCAAAGCTCTCTTCAACAACAGATAAAACCTAGTCCTCAATGTCAGTGGGTCATTTGACCTCCAGGTTTACATTGATGTCATCAGGGTCCAACAAGGAGTTTCTGATAAATCTAAGGTTAGGAATAATTAATCCCTCTAGCAAGATGACATAGGAAAATTGGAGGGCTCCTAATATTATTCTGGCAGAAAAGAGGAGGTATGTGTCCTAACTAGTGGCTTTCATCCCCAATAATAAGGACCTGGGTGAGACCATAAACTAAAAATTTAGAGGGAAATGGCTGAATGTTGACCTCGGCTCTAATGCCCCTCATTGTTGTGATTGAAACAATGTAATTGGATACTGTGGTAATAATTCCTATGGAGACTATGTTAAAAGAGTTTAATGGAAAGACTAGAAAATAAAAAAAGGGAGAAGAACTCTTTTTCATCACAGTGTCTTGCTTCAAAGTTCCTGCTTTGACCTGGTGGCTTAGTTCTTGCTGAGGAAAAGAGGACCTGCCCTGGGATAAGAAAGGATTTGTAAAATGGAACAAGAGCCTTTGTCTTGTGTGATTATTATATACTTAGATCACAATGTCTACATGTGTAGACAAAAGAAATTATGATTCCCTTTTTTAATCATCTTCACCTGCCATCTGAGAGACCTGTTAGAATGAACATCATACTTTGGGACTCAAGGTAGGCATGAACATTTTATTTAAATGAAGCATTTCAATTCTTATGAAGAGAGAGAAAAATCTACTATTGTCGATAACAAAAATACAAAATAAACCCAACCTTCATTTGAGAAAAAAGAACATTCTACTAATAAAATTGTACCCTTCTGGTGATGAACTTAAGAAAATGTCTGTTAATACTGAAGAGATTACCTAGAAGTCTATGTATATTGTAAAAAGATTTACAAATTATCTTATGTGGAAAAATTATCTTACATGAAAATCAAACACTTCATATACTTCTTTCTTAGAAGTTTTAGAGTAAAATGAATACATTTTACAAGAATTGTCCTACTTTTAATTTTATTTTAATGGCTCATATATGATTTACAAGACAAGACGTAGGATTACAAATAGCTTGAGCTAATTAAAACTTATCAAAATAAAGATTTAAAGGTTCTTGCTTTCTTACTTTTTATTACTAGAGGGAAATAGCACTTGAAAGACTTTGATACTTTGAAATGCATTGATGGACCTTAAAATCAATTAAAATTTATGAAGAACAGTCATAAATTAAGGATTTATATTTTCAATTAGTATAACACTAAAGGAATGAATCTGAGAGCTGCACCTGGTTTCAAGAATTCTGTACCCTAAGAATTAATTACTTTTTAAAACTTTTTCTTCATCATCATCATCACCATCATCCCATCATCATCATCATCATCATCATCATCATCATCACCTTACTCTAAATTCCTGAAGGGCAGGGATTTATAGCAGTTGCTGGCATTTATTAAATATGCAATGCACTTGCTTAAAATCAATAAATCTACTGTGAGTTAGATACAAGTTCTAAAAATGAGCTCAAAGTTTTAGGAAAAAAATCTTGAAATTATTTCTTGATGTTAATGTGTTGAATAATATTTTTGTCTGTATAGAGCATTAAAGTTTATACATTGCTTTAATATAAATTACTTTAAGCAATACAATTTGTAGATGTCATCTTTGTAAACAAAAACTATAATAAGCTATTGTTTGGTTATAACTAAGATATTTCAATAGGAATGAGCAATTCTCTGACCAATATTTTTTTATTGTAAAAATACCATACAGAGGGGCTACAATTACATGAGCAAGGTAATGAGTACATTTCTTATCAAGCATTGTTGCCTCCTCCTTTGTTTCCCCTTACCATCTCTTCCCATCTCCCCACTACCACCCCCTCCACCCCCATGCCAAAGTTGTAGAGTTCATTGATCGACATAATGTCTTGTACATCTCATTGTTGCAATGGGTCCACCTGTGTCCCTATTTAAACAATTTGTTTTTTCCCTTCCCCTCCACAAATTATACCAACATTAGTGAAAACAGGGGTTTTACCGTGGGGGAGAGACATACAAAGCAACAAAGAAATAATCTTATAAATATGTTAGAAACAATAGCAAGAAATGAAAAATATTTGAGTCCTTATCTTGGGGTTCATTTCATCTAACACCAACTTAGCTGACCTTTTCTGTTTGTCTCAGACATATACTAGTTACTGCAAATAAGGGAAACCATGGGACCTATGTTCCTTTGGGCCTGGCTTACTTCACTTAATATAATTTTTTCCAAGTCTTTACCTAGCCATAAAAGAAATGCAAACAAAAACTACATTGAGATACCACCTCACCCCAGTTAGAATAGCTATAATCAAGAACTCTAACAACAACAGATGCTGGAGGGGATGTGGACAGATGGGAACCTTACTTCATTGTTGGTGGGAATGTAAACATGTTCAACCACTTTGGAAAGCAGTATGGAGGTTCCTCAAAAGACTCCACATAGAGCTACCCTATGACCCAGCAATCCCACTTTTGGACATTTACCCAAATGATCACAAACAAGACCTTTCTAAAGCTACCAGCACAACTATATTTATTGCAGCACTATTTACCATAGCTCTGACCAATGTTGTATTTTGTTTGGGGAAGTAATTTGTATCTTCTCTTTATAATGTTAGCACTGGAAGTGAGGTGGTGGACAAGTGTGTGGAGCAGTACATGTATATTTAGTCATGGATGACTGAATTTCTGTTACTTTTATATGAAAAGTTAATGTATTTTCTACAGAATTTATAAACTGAACTTCTGCAAAGAATGCCTATTCAAGAATAGGTGTCTTGAAAAATAGAAAGCATAAAAACTAACATCTGTCCAAATGAGCATATCATTTTAGCAAACTTTCAGATTGTCTACAAGTTGGATCTTCTTGGTTCAGAGACATCAAGAACTAACAGAGGATTACACTCGTCCTATCCACAGCCCCATTTGGCTTCTGTTACCCAACATATTCCTGTCTTCCTTGCTTTTTGTCACACACAAACTTGATGAGAAATTTTCCTACTTGCTTTCTGCAAAAATCATCCAGTGTGTCAGAGATGAGAACAAAACCCTGTGGCATAGCACCAGAGATCTTCCTTCACCATTTGACCCTGATCTGCTAATTGACATCCTTTGTGCAAAGACATGAAATGATATCTAAAAACTATCCAATTTACCTAGCATCTAGCTCGTGTTTCTCCAACTTATTCAAAGGAATAAATAAATGCTCTGATGAAATGCAAATACAGTGGTACATTTTACTTACCTACCAAGCCCAAATATTTTTGTCTCAAATATTTTTGTAAAATATTTTTGTCTCAAACATATAAATTATATTTTTGTCTCCATATACATGCGTCTGTATTTTTTTAAAAACTGAATTACCTAGATAATATTTTCAAGAAATGAGTGCATGTTTTTTCACATGGCCTCCAACAAAGTAGCTTTTAGTATTTTAAATGCCTTGGATAGCTACAATAATGTTTCTTACATTTTTTTGTATAGCTTTTCACTGTATTTACTAACATCTGAGTAGAGAGAAATATATATATATATATATATATATATATATATATATATATATATATGAGAAAGGTGTCCTTTAACCCTTTTATACAGACCATGCTGGTCAATAAAGTTGTGGCAAAATATTTTGATTATAGTAACATGGCACAGAATTTTAGAAATTTTTCTAGACAATATAGATTTAATTCAGTTTTGTAAAAATTCATTCAGTTCGGTTTCATTAAAAAAATAGTCATTATATCCACAAGAATGTTCTAAGAGTATATTATTTCATTCATTCCTAAATCAGATTTTTTACTGGAAAATTAAATAGATTTTATGAGTTATAAAAAAGGGGAAATATTTTGGATATTGAGGAAGATGTTTGACTATCGTAGTGATGGAAAAGTGTACCTGGAATTATGTGGGGAGTGATCTGACATGGGAGACTTTGTATATAACATGTACATTTTGCATGTCTCACAGGAGATTGTCACCTACAGACACCTCAGTACCACTTTAACCTAAAATTAATTTTATATACAAACACAAAATATTTTCCTCAATGTTTTCATACACATTGAGTTACTTAGGAATATAATATATTGCTGTGAAAACGCCAATGAGTATTTGACATGTTCTTATGAATTTTTTGAAAAAATTTCTTTATCAGTTTGGAAAAAATTAATGCAGATGGCCAATGTCAGTCATGGTACTTGAGTCACCATACAACATGCCAGCTCCAACTCTACATTTGCTGGTGGTATATTCATAATGCCATCATTTCAAAACTTCACTTGTGTTCCTGTGTGATAAAGACATAATACAATTTATAGTTTATAATAGATGACTCTCTACAATTAAAGTCATTTTAAATATTGTATTCCCAGGCACCAAGTGACTTGTGCGTTGTAATCCTAGCTATTCAGGTAGCTGAGGTCTGAGGATGAAGGTTCAAAGCCAGTCCAGATGGGAAAGTCTATGAAACTCTTACCTTCAATTAAACACCAAAAAAAAGGAAGTAGAGCTGTGGCTCAAGAGGTGGGGCACTAGCCTTCAGCAAGAAAGCTCAGAGACAGCATCTATGCCTTGAGTTAAAGCCGAGGACCAGCACACATGCACAAGTGTGCATGTACGCACATACACACACATACATTATGTGCATATAATTTTTGCTTTATAATAGTGAAGAAGGTGTTGCAAAGAACTTTTTTTGGGGGGGGGGTGTCCAGTCGTGGGGCCTGACCTCTGGGCCTGGGCGCTGTCCCTCAGCACTTCAGCTCAAGGCTAGCACTCTACTTGAGCCACAGCACCACTTCCGGCTTTTGTCTTTTTGCTTATGTGGTGCTAAGGAATCGAACCCAGGGCCTCAGGCATGCAAGGCAAGCGCTCTACCACTGAGCAACCTTCCCAGCCCCGCAAAGAACTTTTTAACGTGTAAAAAGGGAGTTTGAGAAGTTTGGAAACTATTGATACACAAGCATAGGAAAATTTTCTGATGAAGAATATCAAACTAAAAATAAATAGAATGTTTTCAAGAGTAAATGAGGACGTTTCCCTCTTGTGCATCCAATCTCTGATCCTTACAGCACCATAGAGAATGAAATAGCATTTTTAAAATTGCTCTCTTTTACAGCCAGCTGTGCCTATCGGTGATCTGGAGGTCTACTTCATATACGAACCTGAATTCAAAACAGCCAGCCCTTTCGTCAGTTCAGAGCCCACATTCTTGATTACATTTGACACAATAATCATCATCATATCTTAAGACTCAAATCAGCCTGACAGTGTTAGACTCAGGGCTGCTTCTCCCAATTAGCTGAAAATTGCAGCCCAGCTTATCTTCGGGGGAATAAGTTTACATTTACAATTTTGCTGTGGTGAAAAAGCCAGGCACATGATGGAAGAAGAACCAAATTCACTCTCTAACCGATACAATCACTATTTTAAGCTTACCAAAGTCTGGGAAACCTATTTTGACAAGAATGAAAAAAAATGTTTTGGTTATTACTTTTTAAAAGTGGTTGGATTTGAAGATGAATAGAGTTTGGACTAAAAAATAGGGGAAATAAACACATAAGTATTTTCACAAGATGCTTTTCAAATGAAAACTTTCAGAAGGAACAGCATATTTTCCAGCCACAGATACATTAAAATAATTTACATTGATGGAGATGTTCCTTGTAATTTACAAATATAAAGTGAATAATTGCAAGGTACTAGGATGGAGGTCTAATCAGATGCTACTGCTTCCCTGAGATACATATGTTATTCAGCTTATGTGATCCAAACTAGTTCTTAAGTCCAAAACCACACTCAAACTTGGTTCCTGATGCTTTTGCTCATTGGCTAGTGCTCTATCAACTGAGCAATGCCTCCAATCCCCCCAAATGATTTCTTGTCTATCTTTCTACAAGGAGAAATAATAAAGGATGTTTTTGTTTATTTAAATTTTGCATTATGACAGCTTTTATGCAGATCAAGACAGTTGGCATGCTCTGGAGAAAATGGACCATGGCAAAGGATCTGTACTTCATCTCAGTTATGCTGGAGACCTGTTCAGATAAGGATGCCCATATGTGCCATTTTCAAACTGAACAACAGTATACTCAGAATATCAATTCTCATATGTGTGTCTCTTGGTCCATCTGTGTGTCTATCTATCTACCTATGCTTAGAAAAATAGGAAAAGTACTGAGGAGTAAGAGACCTGTCAAATGAATGTAATCCTTAAAGGAACTGAGATAGAAGGCATGTTGTGGGTACTAAGGATGGGAAAATATATTGGCATGGATGGATAGGTGTGTAAGACCTGACAATGTCTAGATGCCCATGGTAAGCAAATGACAACAATACAAGAGAAAGACTATGCTGCCAAAATAGATTTTTTTTTAAAAAAAGCTGGGAGCCTGTGGTTCACACCTATAATCTTAGCTACTCAGGAGGTTGAGATCCAAGGATTGTGGTTCAAAGCCAGTCCAGGCAGGAAAGTCCACGAGACTCTTCTCTAATGAACCACCAGAAAAGCCAGCAGTGGAGCTGTGGCTTAGTGATACAGTGCTACTTTTGAGGAAAAATGCTCATGGAGAGAGCCCAGACCCCGAGTTCAAGCCCTAGGATGGACACACACACACACACACACACACATAATAGACACACACACACACTATAGAGGGAGGGAAAATTAGGGACAGGAGCACTAAAGTAGCAGAAACAACAAAAAAGGGTAAGGAAGGGGAAAGTTTTTAGTCAAGTTATTGTTAAATCACCTTTTAAACATTTCTCAAAGATCTAATGGTATGAATATACTTAATTCATGGATATCCCAAATGAAAAAATTCTGTTTTCTTATTTGTCATTTAGGATAGATTTTAAAGTCTGGGTCCTGATGCAAGCTTCAATAATTTTCCAGGAAGGAAGCCAGGCCTATTAAAACACATGAACATTATTCTATCCCATAGAATATCATCAAGGTAAATTTTGTCCCAAATCTTTGTGGTAGGTATACTTTGTTAAAGGAATTGATAATGTTGGTTTTTTTTCAATTCATTATGTGATGGCTTATTTTAGTGTTAGTCAGCAATATGAATACAATAAATAGCATTTCTATAGGCTATGTTTTCTTTTTGTGTGTGTGTTTTTATTAATAAGTTTTTTAATTGTGAAAATACCATACAGAGGAGTTACATGAGCAAGGTAATGCATTTCTTATCGAGCATTGTTGCCTCCTCCTTTGTTTCCCCTTACCCTCCCTTCCCAGCTCCCCCCCTCTGCCAAAATTGTAAAGTTCATTTTTTAACATAACATCTAGTACATCTCCTGGTTGCAATGGGTTAGGCAATGTTTTCTTTAGAAAGCAAAGATCACATTTTATGTTTGTCAGACTAAATTTTTGAGAGATATTCTTAACATATAAAAATAAAAATGTTGGGGCTGGGAAGGTGGCTCAGTGGTAGAGCACTTGCCTTGCATGCATGAGGCCCTGAGTTCTATTCCTCAGCACCACATAAGCAAAAAGACAAAAGCCGGAAGTGGTGCTGTGGCTGAAGTGGTAGAGCACTAGCCTTGAGCTGAAGAGCTGAGGGACAGTGCCCAGGCCCAAAGTTAAGGCCCCATGACCGGACCCTGCCAAAAAAAATAAAATAAAAAGGTCCCCATTCAAGTCAGTATTCCTTGGCATTATCTAGCAAAAGGTATTCACTCACTATTGGTCTACGCCTATAGCAGTGATAAAGCATGATAGCAGCATGATATAGTATCATGAAGTCAATATATATATATATTATATATATATATATATACAGGAAAATTTGGCTAAAATAATAAAAAATGGGCTTTCCCAACAAATCTAAATATTGAAATTTACCTTTCATCATATTGCCTGTTTTCCTAAATTCTATGACAACTAAGTTATCAAGAAACTTAATTAGAAATCCTTTGAGTAGCTACTGTTCACTTTAAATTATCTAGATAAAAGTGCAAAGCATTTGTCTCATTCTTGGGCTGCTATCATGTTTCATGATTAAAAAATATTCTTTAGATGTTACCATATAAATATCACCCTTAGAAATTAACCAACTGATTTACTTTAGTTGGTTTGAAAGCATATCCTAATGATAGCATTGATTACACTGGTAATCGACTTTAAAACCTCATACAGGTTGATCATGGAACAATTTGGTAATTTAATGTCCATGGAAGCATAGTTATGAATCACATCTGTGAGTCATAGAATGGTAATCAATTTCTTTTTAACCTAATGCTCTATTTCCATGTTTGGTTCTATGAGTTCTGTGAGAACAAAGAAATAACATTGACTAGAGCAGAGAAAAAGCAGAACCCAAAGGAAAGACAAGTTTGTATGGTAACTACAATATGTTTGACTTGGAAATATCCTTGAAGAACACCTGAAAGCTTCATTGACAGAGTGAGATGGCATATCTATCTAGGGAAGATGAATACCATTCAGAATGTCTGTGCTCAGTTTGATCTATCTGTTCACTTATTGGGGTAAATCAAATTGTTGTATTTAATTTTGAAAATGTTACTGGTGATTACTTGAACAATCACCAGACATTATTCTAGAGGTGAGGTCAGCCCTCCACTTCCCTGTTGCAAAGCAAAATGATTTGGTGATAACTTGTATCATTATCCTATTCCTATTCTTACTTAGGACATCTTTACCATTAGGTGACCAAACTCGAAGACTGATTTTAATTATGAATTTCTTGTTAAGTAGTTCAACCTTTGTGGGGAGAAACACCAGTCTATATAGGAAAAGTAGTTTATCATATATTCTGTAAAAGTTACATGTCTTTCTCTCATTCCTTCCTTTCTCCCTTCCCATCCATCACCTCTCTTACTATCTTCCCCCCTCCTCTTGCTTCTCTTTCTTCTTCTCCTCCTCTTCCCTCTCTCTTTCTCTCTTTATTTCTCTTTCATCTTTTTTGATACTAGTTCTCATAATGTAGCCCAGACTAATCTTGAATTTAGGATTCTCCTGCCTCAGATTCTGATTGCTGAACTTACAGGTATGCACCATCATGCCTGGCTTCCTTAAGTATATGTGTAAAGATAGTTCTCAAAACTTTCATCATGTGACAATTATTTAAATCTTTATTAGAAAAATAACCTGATAAAAACAAAAAAGTAGTGTGACCATGATGTTAGACCTAAAAATACTCTATTTTTGTTATGTTAGTGAAGAATATACTCAAATGATACAATAGCATTAGATAATATATAATAGTAATTGTATAAAAATGCTTATCTCAAATAAGGGAAACCATGGGACCTATGCTTCTTTGGGCCTGGCTTACTTCGCTTAATATAATTTTTTCCAAGTCTTTCCATTTCCTAACACACAGGGAAATGTCATTCTTTCTGATGGAGGCATAGAATTCCATTGTGTATATGTACCACATTTTCTTGATCTGTTTATCTACTGAGGGGCATCTGGGTTGCTTCCATATCTTAGCTATGGTAATAAACATAGTTGTGCTGCTAGTATATGTCTGAGACAAACAGAAATGGTCAGATAAGTTGATGTTAAGCGAAATGAACCACAAGTTAAGGACTCAAATGGTTTTTCTTTCTTGCTATTGTGTCTAACATATTTAAAAGATATTTCTTTGTTGCTTTGTATGTCCCGACCCCACAGTAAAACCCCTGTTTTCACTGTATTTGATGTTGGTATAATTTGTGGAGGGGAAGGGAAAAAAACAAATTGTTTAAATAGGGATACAGGTAGACCCATTGCACCAATGAGATGTACAAGATGTTATGTGGAAAATGAATTATACATCTTTGGCCCGGGGCGGGGGATGGTGGTGGGGGGGGTCGTGATGATAGGGGGGGTGGGAGATGGAAGGGGATGGGAAGGGGAAACAAAGGAGGAGGCAACAATATTTGATAAGAAATGCACTCATTACCTGGCCCATGTAATTGTAACCCCTCTGTACAGTATTTTCACAATAAAATACTTATTAAAATGCTTATCTCACAACCATATATATATACAGATTCTATAGTTTCTCCTACTAATTTGTATCAGTAGTTGGAGTCCTTCCAATTACAAATTGGAAAAAGAATATTAATGGAATATTATACCTCTTCTCAGAAGAGATTATCATGCTTTGTTAGAATAATGATTAATAAACATAGATACAATAAAAATGTATCTATCATTCCAAATTTGTATTGCAGAACTTGGAAAAGAATGAGTACTTAATTATAAGTGACTCAATTAAAAAGAAGATGCAGATCCAAGACAACATGAGTCTTTCCTTATTAGATATTTTCATTACATAGTAATATTATTAGCTCCTTCCAACTTACCATAACACGATGTGCTTCTGATCATAATGTTCTCCCTCAGCACAAGCCCAGAAAAAAATGAGGGAAACAACACTGAACTGATACCTCCGAAACCCTGATCCAAGGTAAAAAATATCCTCATTTTAAGTTGATTTTTCATAAGTATTTTGTCATAGTAATGAAAATTAACTGACATGGAGTACTTTTTAGTGTGTTGAGATGAAAATTATCAACACATATTGAGAAAAGATTAACATGGATTGGTAAAATATTGCATTCATTTGGAATGTGGACTAGTAAATTGTAAAGATTTATGTCCCATGGAAAATATATGTTAAGTGAAGGTATGTGGAAGCTAGATCTAATTTATAAACACATGCAGGGTCATATGCAAGTTTACACAAACTTATTGATCTAAGTATGATACATACAGGGGAGAATTCAAATGATGCAAACGAACTCCCAGCCCAACAAAATGCATACCAGGAATCTGGAGGTAAAGATATTAGAAGGGTCAAAGGGAAAAGAATGGAGAGATGAAGTGAGAGCATTTAGTCTTAATATTCAATGCATATCCTATAAAATTAGGAAAATTGAAGGGAAAGGCTGAGAGGGATGGGACAGTATGTCGAAAGCAGTGCTATTGATAATGATGAATTACACTTATAAACTGAAATGAAGTCCGGAAAGCTCTTCGTATAACTACTTACAGACAATAAAATATAGTTAAAAATAAAACATCCAGCATCTCAAGGTGGTGGTGGGGGGATCTGTATACTTGCCAGTTATTTTACAAGTGGAGACCAAAACTTTGTCCTACCCAGTGAATGTAGGGCTTATGCTCAAGAATGGATGTCAAGACACTGCTCTGCCAAAAAGTCTGAACAATTCTATTAGACCTTTGAGTTTCAACTCTGGTTCCTACAATTGCTTCACTGAAGAGTTTACGCCTCTCTTCATAGTAGATCAGGGGCAGTTGCCAAATAATATTGGTTGGCCACGATCACTCCACATGAACAGTATATTGAGGCATATACACACATATCAAGTGCTTGGCTGGACTTCTGGAATTGCCTACCTGCCAGGATAAAATATTTTTTTCCTGTCACCAGTAGCAACCTTATAATTAGGCTAAAAGTAATCATTACCAGGGTGTGAATTATATGTTTTGTGTGGAGAAAAACACATAGCTATAAATTAGTTCCATGCTATTAAAATGTTGATGAGGATAGAGTATCAAGCAGGGTTAATGGAGTTTGTTTGAGGGAAAAAAAAGTACTTATAAGCAGATCCTGGCAATTATAATAAATTCCTTTGTCTTTGTGCTATTGTTTATTACTATCTTCTAAAATGAAGACTGTGGTTAAGTGTAACATCTTTTCTTAAAAGTATCCCAGAAAACTTCCATGATTATTAAATAATTTCTTATCTATTCTCCATATGGAAAGTGAAGTGACAAAAAGGAAACATCCAACAATATTCAAATATGCCATTCCAAAGAAGAATTTTTTTCTTCCTCTATTTTCTCCTTCCCAGTTATCTATTTTCTCAGAGAATGTCTGTAAATTTGTAACAAAATATGAGATGATGATAATAGTCCTGAAGGAAGCCATGTCCGAGGAGAGTCAAACACCAAATACACCAATATCCTTGGTTAATACAATTGTTAAAAGAAGGGGGAGGGGAATATTGGGAGAGTAAGGGAGGGGGTGAGATTGATTGGGATACATTGTACACATGTGTAGAAATGTTTGCATTGACCTTTGCCCTCGTACAATTAATGTGAGTTAAGAAAATGCACTTTTCAGAATCCATCTCCAGAGATTCTGTATTAGTACGATGGGGTGAAACTCATGAATTAACATTGAGCATAAGCTCAGATGTGATGCCAATTCTATGATCACAATTTGAGTAACACTGAGGTAGTGGGTACGCTGATGCTTTTCCCATGCCCAAGCTAGTGGGAAGAGTGACTGCAAACAGCTCACAGCTTCCTCCATCATGGACATTACCTTCACCTAGAGGAATTTAAATCAAGTTTATCCCCTCTGGTAAAGTGACCCAGTATCATCAACTGGGTACTACTGGCATGATAGAAGTCAGCTCTCTTGCCTCAATTATGAATGTCTTGGAAAGTCTGCAAGCAAGTTCAAGAGTTTCATCTGAGAATCTACTGAAATCTCCATTCACTACAGGCTTGCTTCTCCTTTTCTTCAATATTGCCTCTGTCATATCATTATTCAGGTATCTTAGGGAACCTTCCTCAACAAACTTTGTACACAATTCTCCATCTTAGTGTCTATTTCAAGGAATCTCAAGTCTAAGTCAGTTGGAGTTGATTTTCTTTTAGTTTTCTTTTTGAATCTAAATGCAGCACCTTACATTTACATTTCATCTCTCAGTATTCAGCCTATAAGTTTAATTTGATGAAAACTACTTGGCTCCTGATATTGTATGCACTGTTTGTTATTTCTTCCTGCTTTGTGTCATCACCAAATTTGATATGAATGTTATCTACATCTTCATCCAAACCACTGCTAAAATATTGGAGAGGATGAAGTTGAGATTAGATTGCTGTGAAAAGCTGCCAGAAACCTTCAAGTTAATATGTATCCATGAAATAGCATTGAGGGAGAAAAGGCCTCAAAGTGGCAGATGTGGGTAGGAACACTAGATATGTGCAAGTGAAGGTCAATCATTAGACTCACTGCCATTTTAGCATTTAAAAATAAGAAACCTTAGAATTTCTTGTATATTACATATTAATAAATTGCATCTCAACTGAAAATGTAAAAACCATATATGAGCCTTATAATTCCTGGTTATTTTTCACATAAAGAGGTTTCTGGAGTTGCTTCTCTGTCTCAGGATGAAAGCTATATTTGGTCATTTTAAGAAGGAGTAATTTTAGCTAAATATTTTTTAAAAGTAAAGGTTGAATAGCTAACTAAATTTCACTAAGTACAACTGAAGTACTTGCAATGAGGAAGAAAAACACAATCCCTCAATAATTTTATGAGTAACCACAAGTTTAAGCAGTCTAGTCAGTACTCTCCAAAGGTGTTTGAATTAGTCTTTCCTGCTTGCTTTAAATACTTCATGATATGAAAATATCACCTGGACATATACTAATATACTGAGTATCATAATTAGGGATTTGATGAAAAGCTAAATGTGATGCTCAGTATTAAAAGATATTTAGAACACACAGCCACTGTTTTGAATAAGGAATTGATTTCCCTGTTAATGTAAGTAGTTATATGTCTTCAAGTGAATACTGATAACACATATAATGGCCACAGAATAAACTATTTGCTTGAAGCATAAGGGTATTATTTTTTTCCCAGGCTATTTACCAAGTCACTATGCACCCCAATAAATTATTTCCCCTTGGGGGTGGGAAGGTGGCTCAATGGTAGAGTGCTTGCCTTGCATGCCAGAGGCCCTGGGTTCGATTCTTCAGCACCACATAAACAAAAAGAAAAAAGCCGGAAGTGGCACTGTGGCTCAAGTGGTAGAGCGCTAGCCTTGAGCTGAAGAGCTGAGGGACAGTGCCCAGGCCCAGAGTTCAGGCCCCCACGATCAGACCCAAAAAATAAAAATAAAAACAAATATTTCCCTCATTTTCTTCAGGAAAAGGTAGTATTACTCATTTCCTTTCTAGTAAAATTGTAATAGAGACTTTTTAAGTGGAAAAATTATCCAATGTTTTCAACAGTTAACAAACTGAGAGTAAAGAAAATCTAGATAGGAAATAATCTAATCACAAAAATATGAAAAGAACTGCTATGCATGTTAAGTGTTGATTATTTCTAAATTTTTGAAAATTTCTACAAGAAGTATCAATTTTACAGTAAGTAAAAATTATAAAAAACATAGGAAAAAACTCTCAAAGAGAAAACAAATGGTAGATAAAACAACAAAACAGACATAAAAAGGGGCCACAACAAGAAAAAAAGCTCTACAGTTCAGAAATGTCACCAAAACAGAAAATTATGTACAGGGCTATAGACTTGGGATTATTGTGCTCTAGATTTAGAAATGCATAGCATTTGCTAGGAATTCAGATTCTACTAGGCCCAAAAATCTGGTAATAGCATGTAAAACAGAAGATCTGATCTAGGCTCTTTGCTTCAGTTAGGATTGGCAACAGAGTCCCTACTTTGAAAGGGAGTTACAAAAATTCTGTTTTGAGCATCATCTAGAACTGCTTAACTAAATGCCATTCATGTGTGTATGAAGCAAAAAGATTCAACTTCACAAAACTTACTAATATCTATGTGCTCAGAATAATTTTAATTAAAATGTATTTGAATTAATATAGAATGAGAATGAAACTCTGTTACACAATGAAAAAAGCCAAAAGATTCTAAAATTGTAAGGCTGTGAAAATTAGGCAGATAAAAACTAAATCAAATGACAGATCAACTATGTGCTATAAACCTAACTACTCAGGAGGAACAAAAAGGAAGATCACAGTTTGAGGCTAGCCTAGGCAAAGTTAACTAGTTCCAACTGAAAAACAAACTAAAAGCAATAGGACTGAGAATGTGGTCCAAGTAGTAAACTTGAGTTCAATACCAATACTGCTCCCCTACAAAAATGTTAAGTTAAATGATTAAATTCATTTACCAAAATGGCTTAACTTTTCTATAATAAAGTCTAGCTAGTTTCAACCCTTTATTAAGTATTCTAAAGTCTTTTTCAGAATAATGAAGATGCAAATAAAATGAGAAATAAGAATAGAATTGAAAAGTAATCTAATAGATGTTATTGCTAACATTAATGGTTCAATTAAACCAAGTAAGGAAAAAATTCTCCTATTTGTTTTTATTTTAAATACTATGCCATTAATTTTAGCAAATGAAGAAAAGGCTTATAATTTTCCATTATAAAACAACTAAGTTCTCCTTAATCATATAAGTTTTTCATGGGTAAGTTGCATGTATGGGCATTGATAAGCATATATATTTGTATACTGATAGAGCTCAATTGAGTACTATACAATTGCAGTAGAATAAAAATGGCTACTTGGATATATAACCAGGTAATTTCCCATACCAGAAAGCCACCAATAACATGGTCCCAAATGTCTCCTTTTGTGCAATTCCTGTAAGTTGTAAAGATTCTAATTACTTTAAAGATGATGGCATAAAATGAACTAGGCAGTTGACACTATGAATTTTGCAGATCTCTGTGGATCATGGCATTCCCTAGACCAGAACCCCAATGTTTCAAATCTGAAGTATTACGTTATCTTATTGTTGGCACCAAGAATTCTTATGCTTCAGAATCACTTGGGAAGACTGAGAAGTAGAGAAATGGGAATGTCTTAAAATTTTGTACAATTCTCTTCTGAAGAGCCAAAGTAAGCTTCATCATACTGCCTAAAAAATGCACCTATAGGATTTGCTCATAGATTGGATTTTTAAACACATCAAACATTTTAGTGCTTAAGATAGACTGGAGTGTATATTTTGTATGCAATGGGTTAAAAATAGACTACTCTCAATGGAGCATGACATTAGGGTCATTTTTAGGTTTAAATAGTTGGAGAAAATAGGTTACAAATGCATTATGAGCAGCCTCCAACTTAATAAAAAGTTGTATTTTTTAAGGGGAAAAGATTGAAACCAGGTCTCACTATGTACCCCAGGCTGGCTCTCTTGACCTTCTGAGTTCCAGAATTAGAAGTGTGAGGAATCATTCTTATTAAGAGGCTGTAATTTAAACACGTGTCCTATTAGTACTATGTTTCAGTCTTTACATAGATTCAAGGTCAGCAAATCTTCATTCTTTAAACTTTTGGAAATAACCCAAAGCCATTTAGTACCCAATATTTGATAGTTTTATCCATTTCACAGTTATTGAGTACATTACTTAGCAAACAAATGCAAAGAAAGTATGGCTATAAAATGATTACAACAGTCTTTAGATAATCATAAAACAGTTCATAGGTAATTCCAGAAAGTAAATTCAAAAATGTT
The DNA here is from genome assembly GCF_000151885.1 of Dipodomys ordii. NCBI lineage: Eukaryota > Metazoa > Chordata > Mammalia > Rodentia > Heteromyidae > Dipodomys > Dipodomys ordii. Next base: position 329,539 of record NW_012267312.1, read on the forward strand.
TTGAGAAAGGAAAGCAACTGGGAATAGAAAATGTGAGATTCTTTTATGAAGTTCACATTTATTCTTCTCCTAAGACAAAAAAAGCAAAATTTATAATACTGTATACTTTTGTCTCTGAAAATACTCAAGCTTTCCTTATGCATTATTACTTTCATAAAGGTTTCAATATACTTTTGGAAATATTTACATATTTAAATATCATTCATCATGCCCCAGGAGGGTCAAAAAGTATATTAGAGACAAAAGAATTCCTTTTGTTCAAGGCTGGGGATGTAAGGTTTTATACGTGCCAGGACAAATGGTCTAGCATCAAGCTAATCTCTGGCCCAAGAAGATCCTTCTCCTCCTCCCCCTTTTTTTTCTGGTGCTACAGATTGAAGTCTATAGACCTCACACTTGGTAGGCAATTGCTCTATCACTTGGTGGAGCCACACACCTAACCCTTTTTCTTTCAGTTTGTCTTCAAGATAGTCTTATGATAACTTAGTTTAGGTGGTTTCAGACTATAAATCTCCTAATTCTGCCTCCTGAGTAGCTGTGACCACAGCTACGAGTCACCTAGCTTGGTTTTTAGATAGGGTCTCCATACCTGCTTGCCCAGACTTGCCTTGAAATGAAGTCTTTCTATCTGTGCATCCTGAGTAGCTAGTATTATTCCTGTGCACCACCATATCTAGCCCCATGAAGATTGACATTTTTTGTTTCTGTCAGTCATGGTGCTTGAACTCAGGGCCCAGGCTATGTCCCTGAGCTCTTTTTGCTCAAGGCTAACTAACACTCTGCCATTTGAGCCGTAGCAATATTTCCCATTCCCTGGTGATTAATTGGAGATAAGAATGTCATAGACTTTCCTGCCAGGTCTGGCTTTGAACTGTGATACTCAGTTCTCAGCCTCCTAAGTAGCTAGGATTACAGGCATGAGCCATGGGTGCCTGGCTAGAAGATTGACTTTTAAAGTAAAGAACTGGAGCCAGTGTGAAGGTAAATGAGAGTAGGGACTTATTGATGGAGGCATCACTAAAACAAGGGTGGCTACAATTTCCCATGCAAAAGATGAAGAGGCTTTAAGATAGAGTAATGAAGAAGAGGCAATAGTTTCTATGATAATGTTTGAAGTAGAATTCACAGAAATTGGAAGGTAATTTAAATACATGTCAGTAAATTAGGAAAGTAAAAGGAAAGAAAGTAGCTCTTTGATTTATGTTTTTAGAGTTAATTACACAACTACATACATAGGTGATCTAGTATTATTTTAAGGCCAGATAACACATTCTACTTTAGACATTTAGAGACCTGTTTGATATGTAAGTAGAGATGTACAGTAAGTGTCTGAAAATACAGTTTCAAAGTTCAGGAGAAAGATATAAATTGAACAGAAAGACTGAGGAATCTTAAATGGCAATTGAAGCCAACAGATCAAGCTATTGAACTGTATATAAAGAAAGAAGACAGAGAATTAAGATTAGAATACCATCAGGAGCTGATGGCTCAAGGCTCTATATAAAACCCTAGCTATTCAGTCAGATGTAAGGATTGGGGAATGAAGCCAGCCCAGGCAGACAAATCCCCAAGACTCATATCTACAATTAACCAGCAAAAAAGCCCAAACTGGAGGCATGGCTTAATTGGTAGAGCGCCAGCCTGAGTGAAAAAACTGAGTGAGAGTGCAAGGTCCTTTTTGTTTGGTATACACAATCGAAAAGATTAGAATACTAATATTCAAGACTGCATGAAGGAAAGTAAAGCTATAACAATTGTGATTCAAAACCCCTATTTTGTGTCCTGTGACACTACCATAGCTATTTTCCAGCCATTCTTAAGATTTGCATATCTTGCTATCTCCTTTGTGTGTCCACCTGGATTCATTTCGAATATAACATGTCTCTATCTTTGTCCCAATATATTTTGCTCACAGGGCCTTCCTATCTCATTAAATGAGTATGCCAATCTTCCTGTTGCTGAGGCTTCTTTTACTAGTCTCTTTATCTTATACCCAAATCCAATCCAATAAAAATTCATCTAGCTCTGGACTCAAAGTATAAAAGTCTCCAGCTGCTTCACATCACATGCATCTTTTTCATTATAATCTAAGGCCAGTTATCTCTTGCCTGAACTATCCCAACGGTCTCCTAATGGTTCTACTTCCTTTTAGTCAATTATAACAGAAGACCTAAGTCAGTCAAAACATGCCTCTCCTCTCCTCAAAGCCCTTTAATGACTCCCTTCTTATGCAGAATAAAAACTGAAGTCCTTTGAGGGACCCCAAAAAGGTCCAGTATAATCAGATTCATACTACCTCGCAGACTTCTTGTCTACTATATTCTGGCCAATTCCTGCTCACTGGTCTCTGTACATTTCCGACATGTCCAGGTTACTTCTACCTCTAAAGGGATTCCACATATTAGGATCCTCCTGGACTAATGTCCTTCCAATTACTTATGTGACTCACATCCTCAGGTTCTTCAGATTCTGCTTAAATGTCACTTTTTCAGCAAAACTTTTCTTGATTACCACAAATATTTTTAAAAGTTACTTTTAGTTTTCATGGACACATTATAACTGTTCATATTTATAAGGTATAGTTTGATGTCTTGATTCATCTTTACAATTGGGTAATGATGAAATTAGGGTAATTACCACATCTTTCACCTTAAATTTATCATTTTGAGGAGTATATTTACAATCCTCTGTTCTAGCTGTTTGGAGATATACCGTGATTACTGTCTAATACGCTACTGTTGAGTATTATATTTAAATGGTAACACTTTTCTTTTTTCCTCATTTCTCTGCTCAACACCTTTCTTTTTTCCTCATTTCTCTACTCAACACTTCTTTTCTAACACACACACACATATGTAACAGTCATTTTCCCTCTTTATGTTCTTAAATTGCACTGTTAACTACTTGACCTATCATCTATCTAATTTTCGTACTTGTCAGTCTATCTTCAATTTTCTCCCTATATGTTTCAAGAGGTTAGGGATTTTCATTGCTTCTCACCTCATACCAAGAACTGAGCTTACCTAGCATATACTTAGCACAAAATATTGTATAAGAGATTAAAAAATTAAGTTAAAATAATTCTGTGTTCTAAGAGCTAAGTACCTCACACTTACTATATGATTCGAGAAGTCAGAGAGGTGCAATCTAATATTGCGTTGGAAACCAAAAAAGGGGAACTTTCAACAAGTAGAGTTGATCAACTAGACTTATGGTAAAATGGAATCAAGTACATGGGTAATTATCACTCTATATTACATATCATTAATCATTTCACAAAGTCCTTATCTTCAGCCAAGGGAGAGGGATGGGAAAACAATATATAATGAGGAGCTGAGAATAGGCAACACCAAAGTCAATAACTGCCAAGTAAATCTGGATAGAAAAGAAGACATTCTAGGAAAATAATTTTTAGGATAGAGTAGACATGAGTATGTTGGTTGGGTGAAGAAGAGAAACAAGAAGAAAGAAGTTGAAGATTCCAGAGAACTGAGTTCTCATATTGGAGAGTGATAAAGAGATGCAGTGTTATGTTAGAGTAGTTCTCTGATCCACATAGAATAGAGTTGTGCTCCTTGTTTCTTTGAAGTGAGAATGAGAAGAAAGAACCGAGGAATAAAGAAGTCCACTGTGACTAACAACAAGTGGCTTCAAGGATGCTAAAAATGAAGAATGCGGGTGATAATTTTGTTTCAGATTATCAACTAATTATCATTAATATCAGAAATAATATTAAGAAAGACATGATAATTATTTTAAGGAATAGAGTGTTTATATGCCTATTAAAGAAGTGTATTTGCATATATGTGCTTACACATATGTACTTATACATATGTACTTACACATATGCATGTGTGCTAGTGTACATGCTAAATTTTCCTCACTGCCTACAGGGATTTTTCTGGTATCTGGGAACTTAGAAAAGGAACCTCTAGCCAGGCTGGAATCTCTTGTGCTAGGACAGTGCTCTAGTTGAGCTTGCACCTGGCTTGTTGAAGTTGTGGAAATCCTCATACAGATACAGACAGATAATTCAGAGTTAATGCTCATTTCTTGTTTAAAGAGTGATCCTGGAATAGAAGTAAGGAAATGAAATCTCATAACAGTGTCATCATAAAGTCATCAGCCAGATGGCAGCCCTTGAAATCCAATCCTTAGAGGCATCTCACAATAATTTGTAATATCACATCTAATATGATCTTATTCACAAATTCATATCTATTCAGAGAGACTGAAGAGAAAGAAATGAAATCTCAGAAGTTCACATTTCTGGCATTATATGTTAACATGATCAGGAAAACAAAATATTTTCCCTCTTAGGTAATTTGTGTTCTAATCTAAGATTCTAAAGCAAACATTAGTTTACTTTTGCTTTTGTTTATATCTTAAAACTATAACCTGCCAACATATATCAAAGTAAACTTCTTCCAAGTTATACTTATCTTAACATTCAAAGATTTAAAACAGAATTGGAGATTTTATTGCTTCAAATAGGCTTTCATATACACAGAAATTTTGCATAGATTTATCCACATGATTGACAGTTTGAGGGCAGGAAATATCTAAGTAAAATAGTGTCTAACCTGAATTGTAAGTAATGGTACAATCAGAATGTGTCCCATAGCAATTTTTTCAGAGATGTGATACTTTTTTTCATAACCCAAATAGTGATATTGTCCAGTTTGGTTTTTTAAAAGAGTTTATATAATGAACAACAAAAGTGAAAGTACTTCTGGAAGGTTAGGGGAATCACAGAAATAGTGGGACAAAGGATGAACTAATTCAGCAATAGTACTCACTAGATACTATGTTGAAAATGAACTTTACAACTTGTGGGGAGGGGGACAGGAGGGGAAAACTGGGAGAAAATGAGGGAAGAGGTGACACTGTTCAAAAGAAATGTACATGTTACCTGACCTATGTAACTGAAAACCTTCTGTACATTACCTTTACAATAAAAAGGTGAAAATACCATCCTTCTGTAGTTGTACATTTTGTTTAAAAGCTAAAACACCAATACAAAGGTAGCAATAAGGAAGTACAACAATATGACTCACTTTGTAAAAGAAATTCTTCTAATTTATACAATGTGGCAGTCATTCTTTTGGAAATAATATAGTACATAATTATTATAAATTTACCCCAATCTGCTTAGGTAAATGGAGGCAAAATAATTTGGAATAGGACTGCCGGCAAAACATTCTGTGATGATGGAAATGTACTTTACACAATCCAACAGGGAAAGTACCTGTTATACATGGATTTTGAGCACTTGAAAGGTGGGTATTGAGCTGGGTATTGAGCTCCCAGTGGCTGGTGGCTGGCTGCCTTATTAGCTAACGAAAATATAGAGGATAGGGCTGGGAATGTGGCTCAGTGGTAGAGCACTTGCCTTGCATGCATGAGGCCCTGGGTTCAATTCCTCAGCACCATATAAGCAGGAAAAGCCAGAAGTGGTGATGTGGTTCAAGTGGTAGAGTGCTCACATTGAGCTGAAGAGCTGAAATCATAGATAGATAGATAGATAGATAGATAGATGGATGGATGGATGGATGGATGGATGGATGGATGGATGGATGGATGGATGGATGGATGGATGGATGGATGGATGGATGGATAGATGGATAGATAGATAGATAGATAGATAGATAGATAGATAGATAGATAGATAGATAGATAGATAGATAGATACAGATATAGTCATAATTCTACTTCATTTCTGGGTTGAGCTTGGCAAGGTATTAGACAAAACAAGGTCAAAATACAAACTACCATGTGAGGAATTTTGTAACTATTTATCTAGAATAAAGTCTATCAGAATGTAAAACAGGGGAAGCTGTAGATAAAAAAATACAGGCTAATCTGTACAATGGGCAGATAGCAAACATGGAGTATGGATTCCTAACGCAAATTATAAGTAGCCAATTTTTCTTAGGATCTCTACACAGGGCAGGGAATCAAGTTGAAATGGCCCATCATTCTTACAATCACAGTGAACCCGGCCATGACTCCAGTGGTTATTTCTTTGAAAAGTTAATGCAGTCCAGTTATAGCATGCTAATTTGTTTTTCCATGCTCTTTGTAAAAGGCATTCTCTATTAAATGACCACACCCTATTCTTCTTTGCATGGAAGAGGATTATGAGGCACAGTTCTGGCTCTCAAGTTTCTGAGAAAGTCATTGATTTTCCTGATACAAGTACTGTCCCTTCTCCTTATTTTCTTGCTGGAAGGCACATATTTTGAGGGAAATGCTAAGAACATGGGGACCTCTGGGCCACTGAATCAATGCCAGCATCTGCCTACTGTAAGATCTGCTCCTGGATGGCTAGCAGACTCCACTCTCCTCGCAGCAAAGTCTCCACCCAGTACGTGCATTACCTAGGCAACTGGCACACCTGGAAGAGGTCACATCTGCCTCTGCTGAGGTCACATCTGGATTCAATGTGGCCACTTCTCCTTCCCCCTCCTATCCCTAACCTAGATAAGGCCTAGCCCAGGGTGAGATGCCCTCTTTCCCAGGCCTTTCCCAGCCACATGGAGTGCCAACCTGGCCTGGTGCCAGCCAGAATGATGAATAAACCTACCCCTTACCTGAATACCACGTGTGGTGTGGTTCTTACTCGGCCACCTCCTCTTTAAAAACCTAACATCTGCCTCTGAGTATCTCATTTTTGAGGCAAATAAACCCTTTTTGATAAGCTACCCAAAACCTTCCAGTTATTGGAAACTGAAACTAACCTTAATAGATACTTATAATTAGTCTTTTATTTTCTGTCAGTCATGGGGCTTGAACTTAGAAGCTGTCTCTGAGCTCTTTTGCTCAAGGCTAGCCCTCTACCACTTTGAGCCACAGCTCTACTTTGGGTTTTTAGGTGATTATTTGGAGATAAGAATCTCATGGACTTTCCTGCCCAGTCTAGCTTTATATTTCATTCCTCAGATTTCAGCCTCTTGAGAGGCTAGGATTACAGGTGTGAGCTACCTGCACCTGGCAATTAATCATTTTTATTTGTTCATTAAAATACTCAAACAAAAAGTTCTGAGGGTTGTTACTATATTCCAACCTAAGTGCTAGGTAATGTAATTGTAGGTAAGCACGAGGTGTACATATCCTTAAAGTCAATACTCTCATAGGAGGCAAAGATCAACAGACTTAGCTATAGACTAGGAGACAAACATTACCCTAGGGAACAGAAAGAGCACAAAAAGAGTTTGTTCAGAAGGCTTCCTGGAGGAACTGGCAATTTATAGTGAGATCTCAATAATGAATAAAATTAAAGATGCAAAGGAGAGGTAATAATATATACCATTTCAGCACACAACAGAAAAGAAAATCATTGAAAGGAAATGGGAAAACTCACTGTTACTTAATTATGAATGAGAGAATGAGAGGGAGCTTCCAAGGACAACAAGAAATGAGAAAAGAATTGCAAGGCAAGGCCATATCACAAAAGACCTTAAAACTATTTTAAATGTCTCTAAAAAGCAATGGATATGGGCTAGGGACATAACTTATTAGTAATCACCTAGCATGTGCAGGGCCCTGGTTTTGATGCTCACAACTCTCCCTGCCCCTCCTGCAAACCAAGAGCAATGGACAAGATACTAATGGCTTTAAAATGTGAGATTGCATGAATTTAATGTATTTGGGCAGATCATTCTGGATTCTGAAGAGAACAGGTTGGAAAACAAGAAGACTAGAAGAAAAAAAGCAGAGGAGTAGATGAGTAAGGATGGAGAGAAGAGAGTGGATTTGAAAGTTGTAAGATAGTAAATAATTTTGTTGTAGCTTAGATATTGGAGGTACAGAAGAAAGAGTCAAGCATGACTCTTTGCTTTCCAAACTGAACAACTGGATGGGTTGTGGTGATTTTCACTGAATTGGGACCACAGGAAGAGAAGTTGGTTGTAATTTGGAGGAAGAAAGGAAGTTGGCAGAGGAAAAAGATGAGTTCAACTTTGTATCTATTCAATTTGAAGTTCCTGTGGTTAATCCAAGCGGAAAGGAAGTAGCAAGCTATATAGGTCTAACACCCAAAAGTGCATTGTCAGCTGAAAAATATTGATGTGTACTCACAGTGTACTAGAAACATACAAGTGAATGAATTTTGCACAGAGGATATATAAATTGAGAGAAGTACAGAAGAAACTGTAAAGGCATGAGTCAAAAGTAGCTTGGAGAATGGAAGATTCCGTATGGAACAGCTAAAAATATCAGCTGTCTTCTAAGTTCAAACTGACTTTTTTCAATTGGGTAAAGTAACTTACATGCTTTCCTTGGGTGATGGTTTTATACAGATGAAGCCCTTAGTGCTTCCATGAAGGATCCATAAATCAGTAAAATAATTGAAAGACCCGAGGGATCTGTCCGAGCACATAGTTTAGACAGAATAGACCAATACCCTGAGGCTCTAGTTTTATAATATGAACAAGTTTTCTTCTCAGCTCCTTCTTAGTTTACAGTCCCTAAACACACTAAATTAATATTTGATCTTAATTATTTTCCCAAAGGGGTTTCTGTTTGAGAAACCTCAGTGTTTGCCACTGTGATCTAATGATTGACTTTAGGCTACCAAGTGATTTTATATGGCTTATTCTTCCAAGTCTAATTGGCTCTTATTTAACTGGGTAAATTCCACATGTGTATTTGGAGCCTAATTTCTAAACAGAGAGGAGGCAGAACTATAAAAAGAAAATATTTTTCCCAAATATGAATCTCCTATTTATCCTTTCTCCTTTGGATAAGGCCCAAATTATAACTCCTCCAATTTAGGATGATTTTTTTTTTGGTCAGCTGTAGGGCTTGAATTCTGGGCCTGGGCACTGTCCCTCAGCTCTTCAGTTCAAGGTGAGCATTCTACCGCTTGAGCCACAGTGCCACTTCTGATTTTCTAGTGGTTTATAGGAGACAAGAATATCACAGACTTTCTTGCCTGGGCTAGCTTTGAACCCTGATCATCAGATCTCAGCCTCCTGAGTAGCTCAGATTAGAGGTATGAGCCATGGGTGCCCAGCTCAATTTAGGATGATTTTTAAAATTCATGATCATTTGGCCATCCACTGCCTGGAATTCAGTGATAGAGGTGAAATGTTCTCCAAGGCCACCAGATCAATTCATACTTTATGAGAATTTACATTCTTCCATCTCTAGTTGGGTTTCAAGGTTTACTTGGTTTCCTAATTTTTATGTGTCAATAGTTGGGATACTTTTTAAATTTTCTCCTCATAGTTTAAAATCTGTTTTTTTTTTAGTTTTTATTCTTTTTTATTTTTTTAATTTTAATTTTTTGTGAACATACTGTACAGAAGGGTTACAATTACATGGGCAAGATAATGAGTACATTTCTTATCAAGCATTGCAGCCTCCTCCTTTGTTTACCCTTCACATCCCTTCCCAGCCTCCCCCCCACTCCCCCAACCCCTCTCCCCCCCCCCTGCAAGTGAAGACCACTTAATAGGCTTTTTCAGCAATTTGTGTCATCTTGTAGAAGTCAATGTTTACATTGGTCTCCCCCATCACTGTACAGGCACTGTGTTCCCACTGTTTAATGATACAAGTTGTAATATGAACTGAACTATCCATAGCTTACAATAGCATGCACACGACATGCAAAGATATTCACACCATGCAAAGGCATTCACTATCTACCAACTATTTATGAGCTTTCTGGGCAAATAGAATGGGAGGTCTGTCACAAAAGGTCTGTTTCCATGGAGCTTAGGCCAATTTATAAGACAAATAAGAAACAACTAGTTCATATTTATAACTAAAATTGGGTATGTAGTAATGTATGTAAGAAAAGCAAATGGAATTAAAAGATGGGATTTGAGAAGACAATGTCTCTACTAGCTTGTAATTTGTGTTATAGTTTGGATAGGAAATATTCTCCAAATGGCTCAAAATGTTGAAGTCTTTGTTTTCCAGACAGTGGATGCAATCCTTGAGGGCTAATTGTATCATGAGGGCTTTGATTCTAACAAAGAATTTATCTACACATAGATTCAAAAGTTGATGGCATATTTGAGAGGTGTTGCACACTTTTAGAGGCGGGACCTAGATAGAGGAAGTATGTAACCGAATGCATGTCCAGGAAGGATATTTTGTCCCTGGCCTCTTCTTCTATTTCCCTCTGCTTCCTGGACACCATGGCATGAACCATTTTGCATTACCATGGTGTTGTCAACCATGACTTCTGACTTACCACAGCCCAGAAACAAAAGAGCTAAAGTGTTCATGGCCTGGGGCTTTTGAAAGTGTAAGCCAAATTCTTCCCCCCTTTAAACTATTTCAGGTATTTGTCACAGTGGTGAAAAACTGATTAACACAATTTCCATAGCTATACAATGGGAAATGAAGTCATGGATCATATTATCCTGTGTGGATTTTCCCACTGAGTATACAGCAAGAAATGCAATGATGGTATCATTGCTGCTATAACTCTATTATGAAACTGAAAGTGACTTCTTTCAATTAAATATGTAGCAGCAAGTAGCATGATGGTATAGAAATGTCCTTCTTTAGATGCAGATCTTAGAGCAGAAGAAAAAATAGCTAGTCTAGCTACAAATCAGTATTTTGTTTTACTTTAATATCTTGTTTATATTCGTGCCTTTGGATGGTGGGCAAATAATTTCATTTTACTAGCCTTCAAGTTTCTCATCATTAAAACAGGAGAGGGATCGAAACCTGTGAGGCGAGTTTACATTTTATCATCTGGGATTGCCCCAAACTCCAGTTTGACATTACTGGGAAACAAATGTATACTCTCCAACAAGTATCACCAATCCTTGAATATATAGCTAAATGGTTTTAGAAATCATATGGTTCTTACCTCTTGTGAATGTTTCCCCAAGAGGCATTAATATTCTCCGTTATCATGTGTACTTTTCTGGTATCATCTGCAGAATAATCCCGAAGAAGTTTCAGTGCCAAGTCATTTGCCACATCTACATTTATCTGCCACTGGCGGAGGTCTTTGGTCAACTGCTACAAATGTGTATAAGAAAGAGAATGATATCAGTTATTTTTTTCTCTCCCAGAAATCTCTATTGGAGTTTCTTCAAATATACATAAATAAGCACAAAAACCTCAGGTCACTACATGTCTACATGCTTGTTTTTCAACCTACCATGTGATTTAGTCAACCATGACAGTATAAACACTCATTTTTCTTGACAAAAATGCCAATGCAGCATCTTGAGGAATAATCAGAATCAGGTACTTCAATTTAGTCAAATTAATTGGAAGTAGAGAGAGCTTGATTGTTTTTATCACAAGAGAAAACAAACTATAAAAACAAGCTCATATATAATTGTTGAGTATGTGATATAACAAAATTTGAATCAAGGAAAGTTCATTCATCTCTCCCCTCTTCATTAACTTGTTGAATTGTTTATGTAATTAGTGCCATCTACTGGCACTCAACTAAACCTGCAAACAGAAAATACTGAACAACAAAAGGACAGTAGTGCTAAAACATAGGACATTTTTGAAACATCATATTTTGAAAACGCCATACTTTAATATGAGAGTCAAAGTCAGAGTATAAGAACTTTGCTTGTTAAATCAAGTCACTCATGGTCTTTTTTGGTTTTGGTGTTACCAAATAAGCCATTTATTTATGGCAGATATAAATGGACTCATGTCACCAGGAACTTCTATCCAATTCTTTTGTAGATAGGTGGATTCTAATTATTGAGCTAAAATTTAATTATAAAGACAGTGATACAAATCCAATATGGTGGATTATGTCAATAATATAGGGACAGAGAAATAAGAAGAATTTAAATCAGAAAAAAATAACATTTTAGAGAAAAATGTATTAAACCAGGAAGTTCATTTGATACCCATTTAATTAACAAAAATAATCAAAGCTGGAAAGACTGTCAAAGTTTTTACACATGCATGTATTATCTATGGGAACAAACTTAGAACAATTTGACAATAGATACCAGGTGACATACATTTCCTATTGACCCTGTGATTTCACTTTTTATTTATCCTAATAAAATATTCAAAGATGGTATATATATTTGTGTATATATTATTTATATGTATATATGAATAAACTTTTTCATTAGCCAAAATAGTAAGAAGCCAAATAATTTCAATATTTGCTGAGCAAATGCGAAGAGAACACAATATAGTAAGTTTGATATATAGTAAATGCACACAGTAATACTTGCAAAAAGAACACAATTCTCTTGTGTGAAAAATTAACTATGCTTTTATTTTTCTGTTGCTTGTGGGGCTTGAACTCTGGGCCTGGGCGCTGTCCCTGAGCTCTTCACCTCAAGGCAAGCGCTCTACCACTTGAGCTACAGCATCACTTATGGTTTTCTGGTGGTTATCTGGAGATAAGAGTCTCATGGACTTTCCTGCCTTGGCTGGCTTCTAACCATGATCCTCAGATCTCAGCCTCCTAAGTAGCTAGAGTCACAGGCATGAGCCACCGATGCCCAGCTATGCTTTTTACCTCTGTAAAAAGATAGTCATAAACTTGAAGGTAAACAGAAGTAATGATTCTGAAAAGAATAATAATTTTTGTTTGACTACTGTTTTATGATACAATGATGTTTATATAAGAAAAATTCAACACGTACTCTTAGCATAGTTGAACATGTTTGTTAGACTCATATTTCTAGCTGACCAATAATTTGCATATAAGCTAACATTTCATAGTTAACAAGAACGTTCTATTCTGGAATCAAATTAAGTAAGAACACTTACAGCATATAGCTAATAGTTTCAGATTACTAAACTACTCCCAAGAAGAGAAAGTTAGTATCACTACCTTTTACTACAAAGGGAACAGAGGGTTTCTTATGTGTCAGAGCATAATTGTTGCTACCCTAAAACAATTCATATTTATCTTTGTAAAAAATGCCTGCCTTTGCCTTCCGTGTTGCATTTATCAAGCAAATGGCTCCAATTTTTGGCTTTTCATATTACCACATTTGCCAAAAATCTCTTTTGAGGTGAGAGACTATTTCAGAAATTTTCTAAGGTATAGAATTATATTTCTTTCCTTTGCCCCCTTTACTAAGCCAAATATAAAGTGATTTAAAAATATAATGTATACCAAGAAAAAAGTCAATTGTATTTATTATCAGAGGATGACATTTGCATTCTGAAAGAAGAACTCATTGCATCTAGGAGTGGTGGGATATGCCAATTACACGGGGGGGGGGGGCAGTGACCAGGATGGTTACCACTTCAGGGCAGCTCAGGCAGAAAGTAAGATCCCATCTCACCAACAAGCTATATGTGGTACTTCATATCTGTCACAGTGAGCTGTGCAAGAAGCTTAGGAAGGAGGATAGAGGACTGAGATCAGTCCTGGGTAAGAAGAGGAGACCTTATTTGATAACCCAAAACAAAATGGGTTAGATGTGTGGTAGACTACTTGTCTTGCAAGAAGAAAGCCTTGAGTTCAAATCCCAGTGCTATCAAACATTAAAACTATAAAAGAAGGCAGACATCTGTGGCTCATGCCTGTAATCCTGGCTAGGTTGAGATCTGAGGTTTGAGATTTGAAGCCAGCCCAGTCAAGAAAGATGCTGATACTCTTATCTCCAATTAACCAGCAAAATGCTGAAAGTGGAGCTGTGGTTTAAGTGGTAGAGCAATAGCCTTGAGTGAAAAAGCTAAGAAACAGTCCTCAGGCCTAATTTTTTAAGCCCCACTATTGGCACAGACACCAAATTTGTGTGTGTGTGTGTGTGTGTGTGTGTGTGTGTGTATGCAGAGAGAGAGAGAGAGAGAGAGATAGAGAGAGAGATAGATAGATAGAGAGAGAGAGAGAGAGATGACTGGCAGTTAACCACAAAGGAGAAATGCAAAAGAAGATTAATCTCAGCAAGAAAACCCTGTAATTAAACTTTCCAACTTAAAGGAAAATAACCTTAGCTAAGATCAAAATAACCCTCCAAGGTCATGGGATGTCAAAAGTTGTTTCTGAGTCCCTCACGCAGAGAACTAAAAACTAAAAGCTTCATTTCAGCCTATTGTGGGTCAAAAGGAAATACTTCCTGGAACACTAGTTCTTTCACTTATTCAGTCCTGTAATCCATGCCCTACAGGTCAAATGTAATTCAGTAAAACTCCCTTGAACTTAGGGGATGCCTTAGCCAAGAAAAATATGTCACTTAACAGTGGTTTTGTCCCATGGGTAGGTCCTCAGGAGAGACTTATGGCTCCAAGCTTCTTAAACTTCAATAAAAACCTATGCCAGGATAAAGTAATTGTTCTCACACTAGAGACAATCCACTTTCAGTCTCTCAAAAAAGTATGTTCCTTTCTTAAGAAACTTTACTGTCACTACTTTTCTATATTTCACATCTTGCCTGAATTTGCTGTGAAGTAGAGACAGGTGCTTTGACTCACTGTCTAGCTGTATTAACTCTCTAATTAATAACAAAAGCATCCACGAAACTGAAGTCAATAAACTGTCTATTGTTTTCTACAGTATTTTTCTTTTCTTTTTTAAAATGATCAGTTATGGGACTTGAACTCAGGGCCTGGGCGCTGTCCCTGAGCTCTCCTGCTAAAGGCTAGCACTCTATCACTTTGAGCCACAGCATCACTTCTGGTTTCCTGACCAGGCTGATTTCAAAAAGTGAGCCTCAGATCTCAGCCTCCTGAGTAGCAAGGATTCCAAGCATGAGCCCCTGTGCCTGGCTAGAATTTCCTTTTTAAGAAGAATTGGATCATGAAACTATACTATAATGAACAACATCTGAGCATCTATGCAGTGACTTAGAAATGTATAATATAATATATAAAATCATGTCTTCTATATAAGAAAGCTAAATAATCTTGGATGCTAACTATTCTATGAGCAAAGAGGAAATGTAAAGGAAACAAAAAGGAGAGTAGGTTCACAAGGTCTCTGACAACATTCTCAGTAAACTTTCCAACTAGCCTAAATACCCACAAAAGTCATGGAATGTCACAACAGGCTTTTTTTGAGTATTTATAAGGATTAATAGGCTTCATTCCAACATTAAGCAGTTCAGAGAATAATTCTGAAATAATAGATCTTTAACATACCTTCCCAGGCCAGTAAACTATTCCCTAGAGTTCAAGTGTAATTCAGTAAAGCTCTCCAAATCTTGGGACAGAAATTCAGTCCATGACCTAGTCCTGGAGAGGGATTTGCTACTCCAAGCTCCTAATATTTCAATAAAAATTTGTGCTGGGTTAAAAATCAGTATAATTCTCACCAATAAAAGTAACCCACTTTCAGTAAATTGAAAGTGCATTCATTTCCCAATGAATTTGGCTATCACTTTCATAATGTTCATATCTTTCCTGAATTCTTCTCTCCCAAGGACTGAGGTAGATATCTATGGTGACATTCTAGTAACATTACTCCTGGATTGATATTTGAAAGTCTATGTATAAGAACCACTCTGAGTGGTTTTACAGTTGTATATATATCTTAAAACCTATCAAATTATGTGTTACATAATACTATTCTTGTCTACCTATTTCAATACAATAAAGCAGCTGAAAATTTTAAAAATAAACTGCAGGAAGTGTCTAAAATAATCAATAGATCATTAAAAACTTCAACTAGTATAATTTGCAAGCTCTGTTAGGATTTTCTAAAATCTCTGAAAGAAATACCCATATAGTTAAATTAGAGAATAGTTAAAAGTAAGATGTCAAAGCTTCACTTCGAATCAGCTTTTGAGATATAATTGAATGGCAAAAATTAAGATACTACATATTGTTCTCTAAAATTGTATTCACAATGATAGTTAAAATGTTTATACCCAAGTAAATCTTGACTGAGCACTAATGATCCCCAAATACTGCTCAGGTTTGTGAGGATTCAGGGTTAACAAGAAAACTCTCAATGACCTTGACTAACCTTGAGAGCACTAAGGCTCTCATCCAAACACAAAAGTTTTCAAGCATAGTTTCTTTTTCGTCTTTCTTAAAGACTTTCATTGGAAGAGACAGTTTTCCCTTTTATATGAGGTAGTCTTCTGCTCCTCTTGGACATCACCCAAGTGACATTCAGGCTAGGAACCATGATTTTGACCAGTTTTGCCCATCCAGTGAAATTTACTACTGGGATATCTCCAGACCTAAAAAAGAGTGTAAACTCAAATACACAATAGATTTTTAACACAAAATCTTTCTTTATCTGTCTAAATTCTATTTACCATGATGTACCCTATAGTGAATTGTTTGCTGGTGATCTTGGTATGTGAAGAAATTTGAAATAATCTGAGTACTATTGTATATAAAAATGATGATTTTGTGTATATGTATGCATTGTGTATTTTCTATAAAGAATATAAAATGCTAAATTCCCTGTAGCTTGTCTCCAACCCCAAAAGAAATGCATCATATTTCAAGGCAATTTGATATTACCATGACATATGCTTTGTACTTCTATGCAGTATTTTAAGCTGAAAAGTGATGCAACCAACTGCAATAATTTTGAGAAGTTTTTTTCTTCCTAGGACTTTTTTACATGTATGTTGACTTTACATGGATAATATGCAAGAAGAGAAAAAGTAAAGTCTTGCTAGAGTTATAGCTCAATGGTAAAAATGTGCTCTTATGTACCTGTAAGGTTCGGAATGTAAACCCTAGTTTACACACACACAAACACACACACATACACACACACACACATACACACACACACACACAAAGGGGTGTAGCACAAGGGCTCGTTATGATAGTACTCTGGCATTAGTGGTAAATAAGCATGCTGTCAGGCAGGCACAGAGCAATGGATTCTCTAAAAAAAGACTCTTCTAGGTAGATGGCAAAGTATTGACTACTCTGTAGAAACATTCCAAACATTCTAACTTTCTCTGGGATACAGAGAGGGATGGTGTGATAGATCTAAGTGTGAACTTTAGGTAAATTCTAAACCATAGGTAAACTTCAAATCCCAGTGGCTAAAAGGGCACAGTCAACAAGAATGTTACGGGTCCAACCAATGAGAAAATCACCTTCCAAATACCTAGGTATCATAAAACTTAGCAAGACCCAAAGCTATTAAAAACCTCTAGAGTCAGCCACTTATTTGCCAATGCTCTAATAGGATCCCTCTTTCTTAGTGAAAGCTCTATTTCCTTTCTTCTCCCTCAAATAAATCATATACATATATATGTATATATTTATATATATTCATTGTCTATGGATTTCATTCTTCAAATTAGCCAGACAAGGACTCAATGAGATGAGGACCTGATACAGAATTGGTGGCTAGCCACAAGGTCATAGGAATAGATAAACAAAACTGGTAACAGCATCTCATGCCTGTAATCTTTTCTGAGCAGAGTGTGGTTCAAAGCTAGTCCAGGCAGAAGTCTGCTAAACTCCATCCTCAATATAGACAACTTAACAAATGTAGCAATTGTATTCACTGGATATTATGTTGAAAATGAACTATCAAACTTGTATGTGGGGATGGGAGGAAAAAACTGGGAGAGAGCCAGGGAAGATGTAACATTATCCAAAAGATATGTGCTCCATCTGACTTGTGTAACTGTAATAATCCCTCTGTACATCACCTTTACAATAATTAAAAATTTGGGCTGGGAATGTGGCTCTGTGGTACAGTGCTTGCCTTGCATGCATGAGGCCCTGGGTTCAATTCCTCAGTACCACATAAGCAGAAAAAAGTGGAAGTGGCACTGTGGCTCAAGTGGTAGAGCACTAGCCTTGAACTGAAGAGCTGAGAGACATCTGTGCCCAAGCCCAGAGTTCAGGCCCCATGACCGACAAAAAAATTAAAAATACACACACACACACACACACACACACACACACATAAAAGCAAGGGTAAAAGTGTGTCTCAAATTGTAGAGTGCTACCCACAAGTACAAGGCCTTGAGTTGAAATTCCAGTACAAATACTGACAAAAGCAAGGTTTAGGGTCAGGTGCTGGTACTTTACACCTATAATCCTAGCTACTCAAGAAGCTAAGATCTGAGCATTGGGTTTTAAAGTCAGCCCAGGCAGGAAAAAACAAACTGTGAAATTCTTATCTCTAATTAACCAGCCAAAAAGAAAAAAAGCCAGAAGTGGAGGGATGGCTCAAACCATAGAACACCTGCCCTGAGCAAAAATGTTAAGGAACAGCACACAAGCCCTGAGTGAGTTCAAGCCCCAGTGCCCGAGTGCATGCGCGTACACACACACACACACACACACACACACACACACACACATGAAGTCTGGACAATAGAACAAATGTGCTGGATTTGGCTGAATTGTTTAATCTTTTTGTGACAAATGGGAAAGCTATTATTTGTATCTCAGTTTCCTTCTTTGATAAACAGGGATACGAAGATTTAGAATGCTCAGAAAAAACACAAAATTCTCTGGCATAGCCAAAGAAACAATTTAAAAAATTAGCTATCATGATACTATTGATACTATTATTACTAGTAGTTTTGGATAAATTGAAAAAAAAACATTCACCATAGTTTGAGCTCCTACTGAATGAAAAGCAAAGAGGCTGGCTGTTTTATTGACTCTGTTTATAAATACAAGAGCTATAAAGAGCTCCCTTTAATTTAGGAGATAAAAGTGAGTGTATCGGCATTTAATTAAAAATTTAAGGTTGAGCATTATGTAAGATTTCTTATAAAATGTGGTTTTGGATATTAACCTCCAAGTGAAATAAACATTTGTTCCAGATGAACTAGTTTTCAAAAATTTTTTAATGACTCTCTCAAAGGAGCTTCATGAAAAGCTGTGAGGGGTAACAAAAACCACCTTCCTAGGAAGTCTTGTTTGTCCCTTATTTTGCAAGTTTCATCTCAAGGAAGTCATTAACCTTGTGAGCTCTATGTTGTCATCTACAAAACAGGATAGGGGCATTTAATCTGCCTATTCCTCAGGCATGTTACCTGGTGTCAGAATCAAAATCAAACTGCTTGGAAAATTATAAAATAAGATCTTAATAAATTTATACATTCAAAGTTCTACAAACTAGATTTCTGTGATTTTACCTTGGATAGGGTGAGTGCATTTTGGAATTAAGGCATTCACGGGAAAAAAATAGCTCAATGAACTAAGAACTAAGAGCTTATTACTATTATTTGTTGTTGTGAATGACAAATTGTATATCTAATTCTATTTCAGTATAATAACAATACTTAGCAGACTCATTTACTTTTTGATAATCTCTCCTTAAATTTCAGGCATTAAACTGAAACCTTTCAGACTTTTGCCATCTCATTTCAACACAACGTATGTATAGAAATGTATGCAAACATTTAATATGATGTTTTGGAGGAAATCATAAACTGGACATATTATGGATTCAAATAGCATAGATACAATCAAACAATATCTTCAGGAGTAACTGGACAATAAATTGGCTAATTTCTATTATTAGTTATTCTATTATTAGTTAGTCTTGGATCTATTCTCTCACTTTATTATATTCCTGAGCTATTCCAAATGGATCAGCCCTTGAATCGCAAAGAATTTTTTAGGATCACGTGTGTGTGTGTGTGTGTGTGTGTGTGTGTGTGTGTGTGCGCGTGTGTGTGTGTTAGTACTTGGGGCTTGAACTCGAACTCTCATTATTTTTGCACAATGCTAACACTCTACCACTTGAGCCACATCTCCACATCTCTTCTGGCTTTTTCATGTGTAATTGGAGATAAGAGTGTCATGAATTTGTTTAGTTGGGCTGGCTTTTAAACAAGACCCTCAGATTTCAGCTTTCTGAGTAGCCAGGAGTATAGAGGTGAGCCACTGGTACTTGGTTCCAGGATCTCTTGTTAGTTGTTTTTTTTGCTAGGCTACCCCAATAGGAGCTACTACTGACCAGTCCTTCCTTCCATAGAAGCAATCATCTGTGTTAAATTCCCATCCTTTGAACTATGTAGGGTGTTTTCTCAGCTGAATTCTGATGATACGAACAGAAAGAAATCTCATGGGACATATCCTTACCTACAATTCCCCAGGGGTACTTGGATGTCTCAAGCATATATTTCAGGAAATTTCACACTTTGTATCTTGCCTCTTCTGTCCAGTCTCTCCAATCTCCCAGGAAGAGGCAACTCTCCTGCTACAGGAAGTTTCTTTAACCATTTGGACATTCATCTGTTCTGGAATCCTCCTCTGAGTACTTCCTCTCATGTTGTGTGTTCCAACTTCTTGCCTCTCTTTGGGTCCTTTTCTACACCTTCAACGTAAGTGGCTGTTTCTCATTTTTTTTAAATAAGTTTTTATTGTGAAAATACTGTACAGAGGGGTTACAGTTACATGAGCAAGGTAATGAGTACTGCTTCTCATTTTTAAACAACATCATCATCAATCCAGACTCTTCCTTTCAGAGCTACCCTCTTCAGAAGGCTACTATAACTCAACCTGGTTACATTTCTGCCACTTTCCAATTCATCAGAACCAGGCTTCTGCTATCCTTATTCCACTTAAACTATTCTGACAGATGTCACTGCAGTAAATTGAATTACTGCCCTCATTTCTTTACCTCTGCCTGCATTCGTGCCCTTTCCTATGTAGCTTTGATGTGCCTCCAAAAGGCCAGAGTTTACTTTCCTGCTCTTATGGAGCTTGGCCATGTGACTTGGTTTGCCTAAACCTAACAAGAAGTTAATAGAAGTGATATAAGCAGAAGAATGAAATGTGTTTGTACAGTGGAACCAGTCCTTTTGCACTTCCCCATGGTTACAGGTCAAGTGTACTTTGAAATAGCCTGCTCATCCCAGGAGGAAAAGGAGTGACATGGAGAGCAGAGCCACCAGATTAAGTAAAGCAGGAAGAGCTAATTGAAAGCTCATAGAAAAAGTATGATATACCTATATCATTAAAAGGCACTGAAATGTTGAGGTTGTTTGTTATTGTATCAGTTTTCTTTCAAAAATAATTAAATGATTCAATTACCAATGGCCAAGGCCTGTGGAAAGGTTTAGGTTATCATGAACTTAATCAGTGTGTAGCACCTAGTGCAGTTGACTTCTCTTATTTCCTTGAAGTTGTTTTCTTTCTTTGATTCTTCTCTTTGTGTGGTCTTGGTTTTCTTATGTGCTTTCAGTATTCACTTTCCTGGCCTGTCCCTTAAATGTTAGAGTCTATCCCTGGCTCAGTATTCTGATTGCAAATGGATGCTCAACTGAAGGTGGAGACAGGGAGAATAACTTCAAAAGAAGTGCTTCATCATTTCTCTCAATAACTAAATCTTCATCCTCCATTGTCATTAGCTTAATCTAGGTCTTCTTTAGCTCTTGCTCCAGATTCTGTAACAATCTTTTATATTGGCTGCCTCTTTCTGTACTCATAGTGGCCTTTTCATCTTTTTGCAGTGTAGATGGAAATTCTGTCATTCCTTTGTAAAACCTTTCAGTATTTCATATAAGATAACATCTAAACCTCCTCTTGGATTAGAAGAACTTCAGACATATGACTCCTTCATGTATACCTACTTTCATCTTTTGTTATCACTTTTTGTTCTGTTATGCTTCTCACAATTGTTTGCATAGCAGTGTAAAAACTATGGAACTAAGCTGGGGTGTCCAGTGACTTAAACTTGAAATACTGGATACTCAGAAGGTTGAGATCTGAGTCATACTTCAAAGCTAGCTGGGGCAGAAAAGTCCCTGAGACTCTTATCTTCAAGTAGCCTCCCAATAAAGCCAGAAGTGGCTCAAGTGGTAGAGGACTAGACTTGAGCAAGCAAAGCTCAGGAACAGCCTCCAGGCCCTGAGTTCAAGCCCCAGGACCAGCACAAAAAAATTCAGGCTAGAATCCTGGCTTAAGTGGTAGAATACTAGCTGAACAACATGCCCAAATCATGCAAAACCCTGGGTTTAAAACCTGTACTACCAAAAACAAAACTCAAAGTTAAGTGACTTATTTAAGGTAACATAGTAAAAGAAGTAGCACAAATAATCTAGTCTCCAGACTCTCAATTCTGGGTCAGTCCAGTAGGAAAAGTCAAGCTCCCATACAAAGGAACTGAGCCTTGAAGAATACAAACCATTCTGCTCAATGATTATAACATGATTGGAAAACTACTGTGTATAATAGAGTAAGATGTTACCAAACAAAGACAGCAGAAAAGAAATGCACATTTTGTTTATTTTTTAAATCACTAAATAATTAAATCTCAAGTATGAATTAATGTTCTATAAATCCTTATTGGGAAAAGAAGACCAATGTCTTTCTTCCTTGTATGAATTTCAATGACCTATAAAAGCTCTTCATGGATTTATAACAGAAATTTTTTTTAAAAAAATCTGTAAGAAACCTATTTCCAGAGTAAAGCTTCTCACCATTAACTTCAAGAATCATCTATTAAACCTTTGACATCACCAAACAACTCTGTTTTGGAAGGTAACACTCTATACAATGGATACTATTTAAGAAAATGGCCCTCATTTTCCAGCTTACTGGAAATGATTAATCTTTGCAATAGCTTTGAGAACTACATACCAACGTTGTGACTTTTTTTGTCCTTTCAACAATGACTACAAGCTGAGAGCAGGCTAGTAAATGTGTTATCGGCCAACCCATTAGAGTTCCATTATTTTCTGTCGTACATGGTTTCATGTAATGAATTTTTATAATTAAACTAATGGCATACAATTTATTTTCCCCCCTCTTTACTCTCAGGCCCCATTTCTCTTCCAGCTTCTTTGGAATAAGTTTTATACAAAAGGAAAGAAGGAGAGTCCTCTAAGTGCTTCATTACCTTAATTTCATTATGACATTTTGGAAAGCATTCTCTTTATCTGGGCTCTCTCTTTAATTTGCTGACTTTATTAAGCGCTTAAGCAGTGTTGTAATTAACAAATCATCCAGCTACCCCAGGCATCTAAGAGAAGCCTGGTTGAGAGGGTGTGGACATGCTTGAGTGGAAATGACTCCAGAGAGAATTCTGGAGGACAGAGAGATCTCCAGAAAATGGCATTTTCTCAGTGACTTTTGATAATCCACGAGCCTATGGTAGTAGGTTGCATTACTGTTCCCAGTCTCCAGGATCACCTTGTTCTGTGAGATTATACATCTATACTTTAAGAAATAACAAAAAAATCTATAGTTTTCTTGAGGTGTAGAAATACTTTTAAAGCAGCTTTGCTGATAGATAATTCACATAGTATTAAATACACCTATTTAAAGTACAGTCTTTAGTGATGTTCAGTATATTCATATAATGCACAACTACCACTACAATCTAATTTTGGAACTCTTGGTTCCCTCCAAAGAAATCATATACCACTACCATTTACTTTATGCTATCCATTCTCCCCCATTCCCAGCCTTTATTGGACATGTCATATAAATGGTCTCATATCATATAGAGTCTTTTAGGACTGGATTATGTCAAGTAGCACAATGTTTTTGAGGTTTACTCGTGTTACAGCATAGATGGATACTTCATTCTTTTTAATGCAATGATATCCTTCATTTTATTTAGTAGAATAGTATTTCATTGTTGATAGCACATTTTGTTTATATATTCATTAGCAGATAGATAATTTCATTGGTTCTGCTTTGGAGCTATTAGGAACAATGCTGCCAAAGAAACTTTTACAAAGATTTTGTGTGCATGTATTTTCATTTATCCTGTGCATATCCTCAAAATTGGAATGTTTATGTCATTTGGTACCTTCATGTCAAACATTTTACCAAACTGTTTCACATTTTAAATTTCTTTTTTTTTTTTTTTTGTTGGTCGTGGGGCTTGAACTCTGGGCCTGGGCACTGTCCCTCAACTCTTCAGCTCAAGGCAAGCGCTCTACCACTTGAGCTACAGTGCCACTTCCGGTTTTCTGGTGGTTTATTGGAGATAGGAGTCTCATGGTCTTTCCTGCCCGGGCTGGCTTTGAACCGCAATCCTCAGATCTCAGCCTCCTGAGTAGCTAGGATTACAGGCATGAGCCACCAGCGCCTGGCCACATTTTAAATTTCTATCTCTAATTATTCGACAATTTTGTCACATTTGTAATTGTCTCTCTTCTTTATTTAGCCAGGCTAATAGATATATAGTGCTATCTCACTGTGGTTTTCATAGAGACTAATGACAATAACCATCTTTTCACATACTGAAGGATATTTGTATGTCTTCGTTAGGGAAATTTCTTCTTCTTTTCTGCCAGGACCTGTGTTTGAAGTCAGAGCCTCACACTCACTAGGCTTGCTTACTTATGGGGTGGGTGTGCTCTACCACTTTAGACAATTTCTGGCTGGTTAATTGGAGATGGAATTTCAAGGACTTTTTTGCCCTGGCTGGCTTCAAACCATGTTCCTCCAGACCTTATCCTCTTGAGTAGCTAGGTATGTGACTTCTTTATCTTTATTCCCGTAACCTGGGATTTGTTTCCACTAAATTCCATCATGTTTCCATTTGTTTCCTTTGTGGAAAATGTAATGTGATCATGAGTCACGAAAAGAATTTTGTATTTTGGTAAATGTGTGTTCATCTATTAAGATGGTCATGTAGGTTTTTTCTTTTACATTATTGCTATAAGCATATTACATTGGTTTATTTCTGAGTGTTAAACCAATCTTGCACTGAAGAGAGAAATTCTTTAAAACATTTTTTTGTTGTATTAGAACAGGTGCTAGTGGTGCATGCCTATAATCATAGCTATTCCAGGGGTTGAGGTCCACAGCATAAGCCAGCATTGTCAGAAAAGTCTTTGATACTCCATCTCCAAATAACTAGCAAAATGCTGAACTGGAGGTGTGGTTCAAGTAGAACAGCACCAGTTGTAAACAAAAAAGTTACTATACTAGATTGGAAAACATTTTGCAAAGCTTTTTGAATGTATATTAATAAAGTGTATTTGTAATTTATTTCACTATTTTCTCTGATATTTTTGTCTATCGGAAAGTACTTGTTTCTATTTTTACCAGAGATTGTGAAAGACTATCAATAATCTTTAAATGTTTTGTAGAACTCACAAGTGAAGCCAATTAGGCTTGCATCTTTCATTGGAACCATTTTTAAAAAAAAAACTTTTCATTCTATTTCCATCATAGGATTTTCTATTTAGATGATTTATTCAATTGTTCATAATACCATCTCAAAAACATTTGCATTTCTATAAATTGCTGGTAATGTGCCTTCTTGTGTCCCAAGATTAGTATGAGCCTTCTCTTTTTTTCTTTCTTATTTAATTTGGCAAAAGCTCTTTCAGCTTGTTGATTTTCTTCCCCAAACCTCATTTTGATTATTGATTTTCTCTATTGTATTTATTTTCTCTACTTCATTTATTTTCACTTTTGCATGTTATACTTACTGCCATTTCCTTTAGATTTAATTTTTCCCTTCTTTTGCTTAATGTAGAAAATTTCACTATTTAAATTCTTTTTGTTCACATTTTTATTAGCATCAATTACTTGTAAAAAAGGATTTTGTGAGATTTTTCTTTTTAGCTATAAGTACTTATTTTTCCCTAAATACTGCTTTAGCTGCCACCCTTAAGTTTTGGTATATTGTTTTTTATTTCCATTTTTTCAAAGTATTTTGTTTTATTTTTCATTTCTCTTTGACCTAGTACTTATGCATATGTTATATAATTTTCACATGTATAAATTTTTAAGTATACTTCCATAATTGATCTTACATTTCATTCTGTAGCCACATAATATAAATTACATTACTTTAATCTTTTTAACATATTGAGATTTATTTTAAGGTCCACAATATAGTCTGTTACTGTGTATTTCTTGCACAGTTGAAAAGAATGTGTATTTTGCTATTACTGGGTGGAGTGTTATGTTATTCCCTATTATAGTGTTTTCCAAGTGTTTATTTCCCTGTTAGACTGTCCAGATATTCTAGTTAATATTAAAAATGAAAAGCATCTAACTTTTTTGTTGACTTGCTTATTTCTTCCTTTAATTGTGTCAGTATTACATTCGGTATTTTCTTAAAGTTTTTTTTTCCAGATTAGATGGTCAGTACTGACCTACCATCAAGTTGGCTGATGCTTTCTTCTCTCTTCTATATACTCAAATCTTTTTTTGAGACCCTCTGGTAGAAATCTCATTCTTGCTGTCTTTTCCACTCTAGTTCCATTTGGTTTTTGTTTATCCTTTCTATTTCTTTACTGAGACTGTTTTTAAGACATGCACAAGGCCTTCTCTGCCCTACAGGAATATGCCAAAACTTTCTAAAATCCCTGTGAACACTTCATTTCCCACATCTTCACATAAAGTTTTTCTCCAAACTGATACTTATCTTAACAAGTATCAGCTTGAGGAAGCTGATATGTTAAATAACTCGTACTGATTGGTTTGGACAAAGAACCTAGAGCTACAGCTATTCCTGGGGAATAAGCTCTAAGTCAGGTCAAATATTAGCATGGCTCTATGTACAGTTAGTATTTCCCCCCAGAGAGCTATAAGACAGGTGAAATAGTGACAATGCTCAGAAAATACAATAGGTTTTTCTGAGGAACGCCAATCCTATCTACTCTCTAGTGGCTACAAGGCTGCTAGTTGTCATAGCTCTGATGGCTGCAAGACTGCTGATCTTCACGACTACTGTGGAACTGAGAGAAAATGTTAGAGGAAAAGTAAAAAGTCTCAAGTCTTACTGTTATTATGTATATAAAGTCAAGATACTGCTGCTAGACCTTGGTTAATTTTTCAGAAAATTCAATTTAAATACATTTTCCAGCATTCTCATTGCATTTGTGGAGTAGATTCCATGAGTTGCCACATTTTATTGTCAAACATAAAGTAAGTTAAACAGCATAAAGAAAACTAGGCAAATACAGTACAATCAGAGCATAAAGTAATTCAAGACATGGTGACAATGCATTAAATATTTATATTAAATAGCAGTTCCTGGGAAAACTAGTCCATTACTATCTGTGTTCTATCAGAGATGTAGGATATGCTCCACATGCTTTGAGAAGTTTAATAGCTTCATACATGTTTTAGGAGGAAAAGCACTATTAGTTTATTAGTTTATTGACTCTCCTTAATCATGTGGAGGCTTTTGGGGACAGAAAAAGGAAATAAAATACATGAAGAAATGGTTGTTCTTAAAAAATTTTCTGATAATGTCTATCATTATTTTACCATAAATCTGAACTTCAAATTCCTAGTGTGGGTCAATTAGCAGTTAGTTTTATGTAATTGAAAAATAAACAAAATATACAAAAAAGAATCCCATTTCCATTCTTGCACAGATTTTAAGGCAGATAAGACAGTATGTGATACCATCTATTCTAGCACAAATTATTCAAAAGGTAAGGCTTATGTATTTGAAACAGAAATTCTCCTTAATTACTTCTTTCCTACTCAAATAATCTGAGATTCTCAAATAGCTACTATAGCTATTATTTATAACAAGTTCAAGTTTGAAAATTAATTATATGATTACAGTGTGTCTGTTACAAGTTCCCTAAAGAATGTCTTTAAAACACAGAGGTTTTACAGCCTTGAAAATGTTTATTTAGCAATTTGAAAATTATTGGATTTCTCGCTTCAGGTAGTTTTAAGTATTATATTACCAAATCAGCTAGGCTCAAACAAGATTTCACTTCTCTATTGAATTCATGTACTCTCAGCTCAGCCAAGCACAAAACAGCTAATGCCGTCACATTTGAAAAGCTTTTATGCTGAATTTGACACAAAAGCAATCACAAAGCAGACAAAAAGGGAATTTCTCTTTCAAAAGCTGAAAGGGGAAAAATAAATGAAAACTCTGAGCTTGGGCCAATCACTCTTGCTATGGGGGGAAAAACTTTTAATGATCAAGAAATAATTTTTCCAAAGAATCCATAGCCAAGACTGGACAAATCTTACTAGCCTAGGGAATAGGTTGTGAACTCAACACAGATCCTGCTAAATGAAACGTATCCCATGATGATCACTGCTGGCGGTTTTAGATGCCAATGACATACTGTTTTTACTTCTTTTGTAAGTTCTAAATGGCATCATTTCTCATAGGATTCTATGATGGCCTATTGGCAGAGTTTTTTGATTAGGATGGAAATCTTGTATGATTTTTCCTAACATCTGTCTTTCTTTACCAAACAAGAATTATTGTACCATGTCTGTGGAGGAGTTTAAATAAAGATATGTGATTAACTAAAACAACTGCTTTCTACCTTCATGCCTTTGTTTCAGAAAAAATAAGGGCTACATACATAGCTAAGAAAGAAATTATAAATATAGTATGGGCATCTTCTAATGACATACTGCTTAGTAATAAATGGAGACCATAGTTATCTGTAGTCTGTTGTACCTAACCAGGGCTTTATTATAGCTATTTCCCTTAACCCTGGCTATATTTTTAAGGTAGGTTTTTCCCAGATGCCATCTCAGATTTACTTTCTATTCTGAGAATGGGTTATTAGTATCTCCAGTTCTTCTCCAATATATTTCTCTAAACATAAGCAGGAGGTTTCTAAAATATCTATCCAATAAGAAAATAGCTAAATATGGAAAAAATAAAATACTGTAAAGAATTAAAGATGATAATAACTAAAAATCATATAGCAACCTTGATATAATTTATGCATGCTATTCAACTTAAACATCAGAAATGTTAAATTACATATATTATTAGGATAATTAAGTACATGTAGATCATATCTAGATGAGATTATAGATAAAGATTAGCCATGACAAATTTTTATTATATCAAGGTTATGCATAAGGATTAGCAATTATAATTGTTAATATATCAGGATTGTTGGTGATTTTTTTAAGATTCAGCTGTGATGATTGATATAAATTCTTAAAAAAGTCATGGTGCTTGTGGTTGCTTTTGAAGCCATTTCACTGTTACTCAGTAGTGACAGTGAGGGTATTCATCAGTGATGTTGCTACAAGGGAAGTGGTTGCTATAATCTCAGCTCTATATTTCTGATGATGGCTTTATGAGGTTCAGGGGTTCTCTTGGTAATCTTAAGTACAGAGTCTTCAGAAGAGCTTTGGAGGAAGGAGGTCCTGATCAAATTTTCTTAGTATCTTCTCATGTCTAATTCCATGCTTTTTTCTTAAGAAAAAATTCTAAGTGATAATCTTGCTAATATTCAATATTGAGAATGCATTAGACATAAAGACCAGATCTCCACTTTATTTGTTCCCAAATTTAAATGTTAAAAAATAGGTACCCAGTAGAGGACTGAAATAAATTAATAAACCTAGTAGGAAGTCGATCAGATTGAGTACTTGACCAAAAAATAAGACAGTGATCACTGGTGACTGTCCCTTTCACTGTTCAACATCAATGAAATGACTTCCAAGGCAGCCACAAGAACTGTGATCACATGTAAACTAGTATGAGTACTATGGAAATAAGTCTGGAAGCATCTCAAACCTAACAATAGAACTACCTTCTTCTAGAATTTAAATGAATCACTATCATTGAAACTTAAAATAGTCATCAAATCTAAATCTAAAACCATATTCAATTGATCAATTATCTTTTTATTTTCCATAGTAGAAATAAATATGCAAACATTTCTCATATACTATTTCATTGCTTTCTTCTTATTCTGCAAGATGGCTTATTAGTAGCAGCATCTTGTTGTCAGTTAATAGTTACATTTGTCTCTATTTCAAATATTCGATAAATGTGTTCTTAATTTGTTTTTGACATACAATGAGAGAAAGAGGAAGCCTGTGAGGTCATCTACAAAAGTAATAGCTATGCAGTCACATAATAACTCTGTTGCTACAAAAAGCTTTTACTGGACTTCTCAAAATTTCAGTTGATTTTCTGCAATCTATCAACAATAAGAACACTTCTTAAATGGGATACTTGACAGGATGAAATAAGCCAATATATGTAAAGTGACTACTGTAGTTTTTGACACATAATGATCACTCATGATGTTGTTACGGCATTAGGATTACTTTTAGTATTAGTAGATGTCATTCAACTTTACTCTTCTTTATCTGTCGTATAAACTTATTCCAGTGGTATAACAATGTATATCTTTGAATTATAAACACAGAACATAAACACAAATATCCACTTACATAGATAATGGCCTAGCCATTTCTATGGTATAGATTCAAACTGACCATTCAAAAACATTTTTGTATTTTAAAACTGAGCAGGAAGGTAATTAGAATACAATCCTACTTTGAGGTATTTAAAATACCATAATCTTTTTAATATTCTTTTAAGGATAATTTCTCATTTGCTACTTTCTACACTCCCTTTCGCTAATCAAGCATATCACTATATGCCTCTTTTCTTATACTCACTTATTTCAAGGATCCATACCAAACTATTTCTTTTTTCCCATTAGCCACTTTAAGCTGTGATCTTCTAACTTCATATTATTGTAAATTTAAGAATACTATACTATGATATGATCAGGTCATTCAAGAATAACTACATGGATTCTTTATTTCATGTAGAACAGTAACTAGGAGAGTGATCAGTAGAAATTAGTAAACGCACTTATCCATTAAAAAAAAACATGACTGGGAGCAAATATCTCATATCCACTTCAGATTTTTCTCCCAACAAAATTAATGATAAAACTTAAAATCTTATGTGTTTTTTTATCATTCTTTCTGTAGATGAAAATCTTGCCTTCATAGAAGCATAAGTCATTTGACAAAGTAGCTGTGACAGAGAATGGCTAAGAGCTCATTAATCCCATTTACTATTCTTGAAATTTAGTTGTGAACAAGTTCTGGTCAATGAGATGTGGTGGAATTTCCAGGCCTGTCTATAAACCTCCAGGGACTAACTGACATTCTTCCTTTTTCTCCTGCAGTAGCAGTAGGGAAGCCATATAATTTAAACAAGTTACACAAAACGGGAAAAGAATATTTCCAAATGACCATTTGGAAAGAGGCCCCCCAAAAGTGTTTGGACCTGTCAGCTTCTACTGAATTAAAAACAAGGAATTAATCGTATTCTTTTATGTGGGACTGGGATTTCAATTCAGAACCTCATGTTTGTTATCAGACACTCTGCTACTTCAGCCACACCTTAAGGCTTTTTTTAAAAGTTATTTTTCAGATAGAGGTTCACACATTTGCCCAGGATTGGCCTCAGACCACGCTCCTCCCATGTAGTTGGGATCCTCTTGAGTTGGAGTATCATTACATTTTGCCCTATCTGGGCTGGAATCATGTTCCTTTAATCTCTACCAGATTTACTGGAATTATACATGTGTGCCACCATGTCTGGCCACTAAGTGATTAAACTTTATTATATTTAGTTGCTAGTATGTCTGTGTTTATTATTTTTTTACCATAACTTAGCAGAATATAACAGGACTTAGAATGATATTGTACCATTGTGAGGAAATGGAAAGACTTGGGAAAAATTACATTAAGTGAAGTAAGTCAGAGCTAATGAAACATAGCCTCCATGGTTTTCCTCATTTGTGGTAACTAGAATGTGTCTATAAACCTACAAGAAAACACAATGAATGATATACATATATAATATATAATATGTAATGAATGATATATATATAGTCTATATACAAATATTTATGCACACACACTGGAACATGATAAATTATATAGGACTGTAGTCATTTGTATCCTGAGGACAAAGAAGGATATGCATAAGAACTATGTGCATATGATCATCTAAAATAATATTCTATGAAATGAATTCCAAGAAAAGGAAACAAGAGATATTTTTAGTTACCACTGTTGCTGCTTTTCTTTTTTTCCCCCTTTTCTCTTGTTAGTTTGTATTTGGGAGGGCAAACAAAAGGTGAAACAAGGGCAAACAAATGCAGCAGTGGTGCTCTCTGGATACCAAGTGGAAAATAAAGTGGATATGTTTTGGGTGGGGAAAACTAGGAAAGAGTAACAGAAGGGGAGACATGGTTCAAAAAGAATTGTACTCATTGCTCATTACCTGATTTATGAAACTGTAATCCCTCTGTATATCAACTCTACAATAACAATTAAAAATAAAAATAATAAAAAAAACTAGACAAATTTAAAAAAAGAAATGAAAATCAATTCATCAAAAAAGCCCTAACTATATGGCTATCTTCTTAGATAACATAACCAATATGATATTCAGATACTTATGTAGCAATAGGCATTTTTTATCAGAAAAAGGTCAATAGTTTTTGTTGAAATACTCAATCTGATAAACTTCCTATTATTTACTTCTCTGTTTAAAAATCCCTACAGGGTACCAGTTATTTAGCATTTAAAGTATTTTTAACTGGTCTTT
Source organism: Dipodomys ordii (assembly GCF_000151885.1). Classification (NCBI taxonomy): domain Eukaryota; kingdom Metazoa; phylum Chordata; class Mammalia; order Rodentia; family Heteromyidae; genus Dipodomys; species Dipodomys ordii. The sequence goes on from NW_012267312.1 coordinate 361,691, forward strand.
CAAGGCAACATTTGAAAGGATCAAGTGTTTGTAAAATACCATGCATATTTTTTCATAACATGTATTTGTTAAATCAATTTTATTTCCTTTTTCTTTTCTTTTTTCCCTTTCCTCTATCCTGAGGAACTGTAAACTGTTGAGAGATAGATATCTGATCAAGTATTAGGTGGAAGAAGAGGACAAAGTAGAGACGGAAGAGATGAATGAATTGTGTTGAAGTTCAGACAATGAAAGAAGTTAGGCATATACCTCTATCTTTCCCATTCTGTACTCACTTCTTCCCTTCTCCATTCAGAGCCCTCCTATACAGAGATGAGTAGACCTATTACATTGCCTTGCCAAGTTAAGCTCAAATTATTGTCTTCACGAGACTATAGAAGTATAATATGTACATCAACTCTGCAGTGCTCTTAAATACTATCTCATTATGTCCAGATTAAAATTAGTTCTAAGATTGTTATCAGCCATTGGTTTTCCTCTAATCTCTATTGTGACTCCAAACTCTACTGTCAAGCCAAGCATGGTAACAATACCTGAAATTCTTCCATTTGGGAAGTTGAGGCAGAAGAATTGTGAGTTTAAGATTAGCCTAGGTTACATAGTGAGACTCTGTCTCAAAAAGAATGAAGTACCCTTAATTTTAGTTTGAATATAATTTTCCTTTAATAAATTTATACTTAAATCATTAAATATTAATGCATGCCTCAATTGCATTACTTCAACAAATACTGTACTTTACGAAGACATGTTTGATACTAACCTTGGTTTCTGTGATTTTCTTTTGGATTGCATCCATTGTGTAAGGGCCCTCTTTCCATGACTCGAGCTTGGCTCTAGCCTGTCCTAAGACTTGCTCAGCTTCTTCCTTAGCTTCTAGCCATTGTGTTGAATCCTTTAACATTTCGTTCAACTGTTCCCTCCGATTCTGAAGATGTTCCTGTACTTCATCCCACTGATTCTGAATTCTTTCAACTGGAATGAAAGGGGGAAAATGAATAAATCACTTGTATAAATGTTAGCTTGGAGAAGACATTTTAAATTTTTTATTAACATATTTATTTGTACAAGAGGATTTCATTTTGGTATTTCCATGTATTACACCATTTGGAGGTAGCAAACTTTAATAGGTGGAGCCTAGTGGAAAGACATTGGGTTACTGGGTTTGTTCCCAATAGAAGTAGGCAATATTGAGACCTCAGCCCTTACTCACTCTTTACTTAATGGCTGCCATGAGGTGAGCAGCTCCCTCTGCTGCATGATCCCCACCATGATGTACTATATTGCTACAAACCCAAAGAAAATAGGGGAAACAGCTCACAAACTGAAACCTCTCCAATTGTGGGTGAAAAAAACAAAACAAAAAAAATCTTTCCTTTTTTTTTTTGCAAGTCCTGGGGCTTGAACTCAGGGCCTGGGTGCTATCCCTGATCCTCTTTGTACTCAAGACTAACACTCTACCACTTGAGCCACAGCATTACTTTTGGCTTTTTCTGAGTAGTTTGTTGGAGATAAGAGTTTCACAGACTTTCCTGCCCAGGCTGGCTTCAAACCAAACCACAATCCTCAGTTCTCAGTCTCCTGAGTAGCTATAACCTGTTATACTGAGTAGGATAACAGGTGTGAACCACCAGCCCAGCTAACCATCATCTTTTTAAGTTGATTCTTTCAAGAATTTTTTCAGGACAGAAAGGTGACTAACAAAGTATCTTACATATGCACATTCATGCCTTTCTACTTTACACTGTGAGTTAATGCATCACACGTTGTTACTGGAAGCTAAGAAATGCCAGTATCATGTTCATGGACTTCTCAATTTGCAGAATAAGAAGTCAAATTAAACCTCCTTTATCAATTTCAGTAGTTCTTATAGCAACAGAAAACGGACTATGATAAATTTTTCAGTGTCTCTTCACTTTCTTGTGGAATATCTGAGTTTAACATGCATACTCTTCTGTTGTCTGGTCCATGTAATCTGAGAGGTTTATTTACAAAGGAGCAAATCTTAACACAAGTAGGTTATAAGAAAACAACTACGTATAATACAAGAACCTTGTAGCAGTGGAACTATTATTACATCTAGGCCACAGGAATGAGGAGGAGAAAGAGAAGTGGCCAGAAGCAGAGAGTTATAATGAGAAACCACCTGGAAAAAAGCAGTAACCTTTTGTCAAGGGACATAGTCAGCCTGAGGCAACCTCACAGCAGGGAATTAGGAGAATAAATATCCTGATCTTATTTTGCTCACTCTCTTCAATCTCCTAAGAAGACTCCCTGGTGCCTAAACCAACTGGAAGCCAGAGGGCCTGGGAGCTCAGTAATGACACATAGGTCAGTCTCCCAGAATCGAAAGCAGAGAAGAGAAGTGCAAAGACTAGCTATGGATGGACAAGCAAACTGAATACAACACAGTATCGTGGAACTGTGCTTCTCATTTCATGATGTCAGTAAAGTTTAAATGAATGCTTCTGCCTATATAAAGGTATAAGAAATTATTATTATTATTAGGATATATGAGAAGAAGGATTTGAGCTATATGCACTGCATAGAACAAGGTTATTATGCCATGATATTGAGAAACCAAATTGGCACTTGATATAAACTATTGTTTTTAATAGGCTTATTTATATTTGGTTGTTTGCTATGAGTTACAAATTTTTTATTAACCGGTTTAAATGTCAGTCTCTCTAATCTTTGAGTATTTTTATTGTTGTTTTTATTTCACTAGGTAGTTGAACAACTATACAGTTCAGACCTAACAGTTACTGATTGGTCTTCTATTTAATGTATAGTTTATAAGAAAGCTATTTAAAATATAAATCAAATGACCCAAGCTTTCTGAAATATATTTCTATGATGATAGAAACAATTGGGATTTCTATTATACACTCTTTCTAATCTTGTCACAGCATAATATTTTATAATCTATAGTTAACACTTGTTTTTGTCTACTGTATTCTCTCTCTCTCTCTCTCTCTCTCTCTCTCTATATATATATATATATATATATATATTATTGGCTTTCCTTAAAAATAAACTTTGGTTCCAGTTTGTCTTTATATTAGCCTCATTTAGTAACATTTTAATATGGTAACAATTTTTAGTATGCTTGGTGGCTTTTACATAAATATAGTAAAGCTAATTGGATTCACAATATTGGATATTTAGTTCATCTATTGTTCATTTCAATATCACACAATCCATTTTTCAAAAATGTCATCACTTGATATCAGGATAAAGTAAAGTAGTTCTTGCTATTATGTAGACAGATATTTTTAATTATGGACAAAAGAGGGACCTTTATAGCCTTGAACAATACAATTACAGCAATGAAGATTTGTATCCAAGTGGTCATATACGCATAATATAGCAAGATAAAAATGGTATATGGCATGTGCACCCCACTGGGTGTACTTTCTCACTCTTGATCTATAATTGTACATTATCATCAGATAATACTCAACTAAACAAATTTATAAAATATGGAATGACTCAAAAACTCAATCCCTTTTTATACTACTACTTACCAATCTAGCGACAGTCATGCTTTTATTCACCATCTCCTAGATAATGGGCATTATGCTAAGTTTTGAGAAAACAATGAAACTGAAGATAAATTCTCAATTGTAATGCTGTCATTCACTATCTGCTCAAAGAACATGGAATGATCAGAGTGATGATAGTAAATTTAATCTTGGATCTCTTCAATGAGAGGTTTTGAGGATAATTCACAAAAGACAACCTTGTTAGTCAGTTGGATTGAATGTACTATAATGTAGTAAATTATTTTCGGAACAAGAGAAGTTTGGAATTGAAATTTTCTATCAGAGAAGTAAAAACGGAAACTACCAATATGAGCATATTCTCATTTGTCTGGCATATAGCTCAAATAGAGGGATGAGGGACTTCTAGCAATTTCAACATACAAGCACTGAATAAAACAAAAGAAGCCAATAAAATAAGTGAAAGACAAGAAGTCAGAAGGAAAACAAAAACAGCATAAGTATATGAATATGGAAAAGATGTTAAAACATAATTTTTCCTAAAATACATAAAACTTGAATATAAACATAGGTCTTAAGGGAGAAAGAATATAAATGCTTTCAAATGAATACTGATACTGCTAGATGGAGGAGAGTTTCTAAGAAGGTGTCTACTGAACATTAACAGCTCCTTCTCCTTAAGTCCTCTTTTGTTTTTAGCTTTTGTGGTTTTCTTGGAATAGATTATTCCTAGATTTTTGGCTATCACCTAATTCATTTAAATTTGTCTCCTTGGCCTTAGTGATTAATTCAAGGATGACCTTATGCTCCTCACAGGGCTAATCAGAGCCAAAGAAGCATTTCTGATTTGTATTATTAAGGAAGGAAACTGCTTCCTACTTAAGAAAAAAACATGTAACCCTGCAATATTCTGACATTCATCTTGAGACAAACTAAAAGGCATTAAACAAAAAAAAAATATTGTGCTACAAAGCCATGAAACAGAGAGGAAAATCAAATCAGGTCATACAAATTAATTTCTAGATCAAATATTACCTATTTTTCAGCTGTTTAGTGACCATGGTCAATACATCTCTTCTGAGTTATTTTAAGTTATCTTAACTGCATTTTAAATACTACATTACAGAAAGTTCTGACTGACAGAGAGAGAGAGAAAGAGAGAGAGAGAGAGAGGTTACTTTGATGGAAACACAAGTCTCAAAAGGATTGTGTAAAAATCAGAGGAAGTGTAAGTGGGGATATCTTTCAAATGGAAAAGTTTAAAGAAGACTTTGATCCCATTCAAAACAAGTTTAACAGGGTATCAGGATAAATAAACTTGATGCTTGGAGGAGTTCCCACATAAAAACTTCCAAAGCCCATGGAACCAAAGCTCACCAAAATGTCATGGCATTTAGATGATATAATTCTGTGAGCCTTATCAGTAGGAAGACATTTTTACCATCAGATCTTAGCCTTTGTCTATTCCAATTCCTTATGTGATGAATTCATAAGTGAAACATACAACCCAAAAGAGGGCTATCTAGGAACCAAATTGAACTAGAGAATACACATAGAGGATGGCCTTGCTTGGTTATAGTTACAGTTCCAAGTGTAATGGATTCTTTTTCCTTTTAAAACAGATCTTTGATAATTAACTTTCACTAAAATGTCATGGTCATATAGAAAGAATTCTTATGTGCAGTCATTTTCTCCCATCTTGGTACTGTCATGATACTCAATCTTTGAAAATTTGTACTTTTCATTATTATAATTTACATGTCACATATCAGTCTCCCACACTTGACAACAGTACCTCGAGGGAAAGGGAAAGACTTGTAGCAGATGCTGTCAATTTCCAAGAATATGCCCTTAGCTCTTAACATTCAAACGTATGTTAGCAAGCACTTGTCCTAGCACAATCCTGAAGACTTGCTTTTAGCTTTTAGCCTGCCCAGAGTGCATTGACCAGAAGTGCTGGGGAAGTTAATGCATCAGGAATAGTATTAAGCCAGTGACAGAGGAGAGTTGGAACTTAATTACCCTTGGTCCCCTGTTCTTGCCACAGTATGCAAAAATCTATGAGGTATGTTTTTCACTTTCTCCCAGGGTTTCTTCATTAGTTGTTGAACCACAGTTGCCCACAGCAATAACCTGCTCAATAATTGACTCAATTATTGGCTTCTTTCCTTTCCCCATGTCTGTTCCTCTGTTCTATTGGTACTTCTTGAGATCACTTTACAAATAAACTACTTTTATTCTTAATTATTAGTTCAAGATCTGCCTGTTATGGAACCTAGCCTAAGTTAGCACTATAATCACTAAAAGAAAAATACTTGTTTTGTACACAGCCTAGTGTTTGATGCACTTCCAATAATGGTCTGCACAATGAAGTATCCTCATATACAATTTCAATTACCTATATTTCTTTATAATGAAGCAAAAATTTCACTTCCCAAATCAACCATTGCCCACCATCTTGATTCAGTCTTCTTCAAACATAATCATTATCTCTTTATTGCATATCAAATTTACATAATATGAGCACTAGCTCAAGTCTTTCATGCTTCCCTCTTTATTTTCCTGATACTTGCTCACAATCTCTGTCCCAAGCAAACACTCTTTCTTTGTCATATAGTTTGTATTGGTCATGCTTTGTTTACTTTTTGTAAAGAAAAATACTTTAATATTTACTGTAGAATATCTTTATTTGACATAAAGGCCACGGATTAAAAGGTACGGGGGAGGGGCTAGAACACCTTATGTGGCAAAACTAATGACCTCACCTCAGATTTTTTTTAATTAATTGTAAATTAGAAAGAATCTTTTGGCTTGACTTTTTACCTGTCTTCTTAATCAAATTGTAGACTAAGTAATGTAAAAAAAACACCTTTCTCTACCTAAGCTAAGGATAGTCTACAGACATTTTCTATTATTCAAGATAATAGAAGATAAAAACAATACTCATTATATTGTTATTAATGAAAGACAATTAGATGAATACCAGAGAGACAGTCAACAGAAGTATGGTCAACTGTGAAGTAACCAACCACAGGTGAGAATCTATTCTGCAGAGTAGAAACTGTGGAATGATAATTTCCTTTACAAGATGACTAATTATATGATTTCTAGAAATAATCATGTTATCATGTAGATTTAAAATATTATTTGACTTGCAATTCTTCTCCCAGGTATATATCCAACAGAAATGTAGTACTTACCTTCACCAAAAGACACATACTAGACTGTTGATAGCTGAACTAGTTGTAATTTCCCCCAAATGGAAACTACCCAAATTCCCAAAATCTACAACTGGTAAGTTGTGGTCTATATATTATATGTGATAAATATCCTTTTTCAAAAAGGGAATAGCATATTGCAGGGAGCCAGGGCAAACGCCATTACAAGATGGCGCCCACTTCCTTGCAGCTTTGAGGTAAACAACTCCATATTAGGCAGTGCTTGGCGGGACTGTGGGTCCCGGGCTTTGCGCATGTGCAAGCCATTTAGAGCCCTTAGCCAATCCCGTGGCACCTGGTGATGGTGAAAGGCAGACGACCAATGATAGAACGACCCGTGTTCCTATTCCTTATATAAGCGGCCACATTTTTGTGTATGGGGTCTCTCGCTCAAGCTCTCCTATCAACTCAAAAGCTCTCCAATAAAGTGTGATCTGAGAAGACTCCTGGTGTGGTGGTCGTTCTTCCTCGCTGGCCGAGAAGGCGTTCGCCGCAGCATATAATAGCATTATATTGGCTGTTATGAATGATAAATAGTAAGAGATACAAAGGTATTTATATGAACATAACACTTGCTTATTTAGACTTTAGACTCATATAATAGAGAATATATCAGAGAGATGGAGCTGTAGCTCAGAGGTCCATCTTTTGCCTATTACCTATGAGGCCCTGGGTTTGATCCCAGCACCACAGAGAAGAACATTTCAGAAATATTTGTTGGACAATGGAGTGGACTAGAATTGCAGAAAGAAATCAGTATGCACAGACTACCCAAGTAGCTATTCATCTATTTCATTAAAGAAACAAATCTGTGCAATTGATTTATTTAGCAATCACAAGAAAAGATGCCACAAAAAATGAACAAAATAAAATTTTAGAAGCTGTTCATGTATTCCAATTTTGTCAGGCAATGAAAGAAAACATAAAATTGATTATAAAGGTGAAGCCGTTATCCTGGAATAGGTTCAGTATGGGAGCTGGACATCATACAGACCTGGTAATTGTCCATAATTGGGCATCAATTCAAATTATAGAATTTAACCACACTTGTGACACTTCACCCAGGAGATAGATGGACCAGAGATGTATTATAGCAATATACTTGGTCACTAGAGCCCATACTGTTAGATTTACATTTACACCAGATTCATCTGACATACAAAAGTGAAATAATAATAAAATATATGCACATAAACCCAGACAATCTGTGCATGCTTATAATTGAAGAGCTACCCAAATATGCACATTTCTTCTCACAGAGGTCCATCATGGAAAGCTTCTCAATTGATTTGTGCAGTAAATAGATGCTGGATAATGAAGGGAAATAAATAACCAATGCAAAGGCTCAGGATGACAGACTGGGACCCAGCATGTGTTTTGATTTACAGGTCTCTAGAAGTGTCAAATTGGAAGCTAGGCAATCATGTCAAGAACCACAATATTGCAGAGAAAGAAACAGTTCAGTTGATTAAGTACTAACCAATCTTTCACTTCAAGTTTTTAAACTAGCTATGTTTGATTATCAATATACATTCTTGACTGGTATAAATTCCCACATCTCTCCCAAGGAGGAATGTTGTTTTTTAAAAAAGAAATGATTGCTATTTTGAATGCATACTGCTACTGAACAAAGAATAGCAATTTCAGCTCTGATGATAAAGCCAAAGAATTAGAAGTCAGTGTGACTGAGTTTTAGAAAGCAACCTTGACTATTGGTTTATTCTGGCGTACAACATTGTACGCCAGTAGCTAAATTTAATTTGGGAAAGGTGACTTGCCCAGTCAACTTCAGTTTCCTCAATTGCAAAACTGAAATAATTAACAACTGTACAACTGCAGAAATGCTGTGAAGATAAAATTTAATAATGAATAAAAGTATAAAGGACTAGCAAGTTGTTACTGCTTCTCTGTAGAGAGATTAAAGAATGAGCTGATTATAGTTATCAGCAAATTTTCATGATCAGCTGGGACGAACACTGGGATCTCAGTGGTCCTACAGGTTATGCAAAAGTTCTAGGTAGAAACTTGAAGGGTAAAACTACAAATAAATCTTTTGAGATCATTTAAGTAGGTGAACAGCAACATATGTTTAACTGTAGGCAAGCCTAAGGAAAAAGAATTCAAAGTGAAGTTAGGACAACAAACTCCAAAATATTTATTGGAGTCAGGAAAAATATGTGGAAATTATTGTAGATCCCTGAGACTAAATTGCCAACCAAGTATTAGTTTTCATCAAGAAGTAAGCTGAAAACAAAGAAACTATCATATTGCACTCTTGTGCAAAGTCAAGATACAATACTGCCTAAAGAAATGTGAACATATCTCAGTAGTTGACCTTCAAAGACATATTAGAATCTGAAGAAGGTAAAAAATATCATAGCACACATTACAAAGAATATTAAGGTATATTAAGGTATGTCCCTTCAACTTCGACAAGGCATTTAACTATGGTTTTGTAGAAAGTCTATCTACAGTTAAACTCTACAAAAGAAGTCCCAACACAAAACCACATGGAAGGGGAAGAAGCAAATATATTAACCACGTAGTGAGAATGGCTGTGAGTTTACTCCATTTACGAATAGGAAAGGAGGAATGTGCAAGATTCCTGTGCAAATACAAGATGATGAAACCCTAGTTCAACAAGGTGGAATATCTATTTATTCATATTACAAAGAGCTACATTGTAGGAAGAGCCAAGCATTGAAATTTGCAGAAGACAGAACAAAATAAATGAGCACATTACATTAAATATATATCCACAGTGGGTACGGGTGGCTCACACCTGTAATCCTAGCTACTCAAGAGGCTCAAATCTTGGAATTGGGACTTGAATTCAGAAGGAGCCAAAAAGTTCATGAGAATCTTATCACTAACTAACCACCCAGAAGTAGAGCTGTGGTTCAAGTGTTAGAATGTCTGCCTTGAGTGAAAAATGCTGAGGGAAAGCACCCAGACTTGGAGTTCAAGTGTCGTGATACACAATGCACTATATGTATATCTAAATATATATTGTGTGCACATGTATATATACATGTATGCTACATGTATATATAATTATATATAATATATACATATATGTTGTGTGTATATGTGTTTATTTTAGTACATGGAAAAGAATTTGATGCTATTTGTAAATTCAGTTTACTTCTCTGTATTATGATAACAATATTAAGTAGCAGATTAATAATCTATAAAGTTGAAAGAAATAATGAACACAGGCACGGGCAAAGTGGTTCCTAACTAGGTCTCAATTATAGAGGCTAAGGAAAAGCAATCACATACTTTTGTGACACCATAGGACTTCTCTGGGTTCTTAAATTCTGAATCATAAAGCAAAGGGGGGTAGATTGGTAGTCCCTGGGGTTCCTTCTAGCTCTAATCATCTGTGAAATGCATGTTCCTGTATGCTTCTATTAAAGATTCAGTCTCACCTCATTGTGAAGAACCTAGCCAGCCAAAGATCTGGATGAATACTTGGCATTATCAACAGCCAGGTCATCTTCCTGGGTAGAACTTTGTCAATCTTTAAAAAATGTTCTTTCTTCTGTTTTGATTGTATTCTTTTGTATCTTAATAGAGGCACACATTATCCAGGTGTACTCACTCAAAACTTAATGAACGCGCTTGGGCACCAGTGGATCATAACTATAATCCTAGTTACTCAGGAGGCTGAGATCTGAGGATCGTAGTTTGAAGCCAGACAGGGAAGTAAAGTCCATAAAACTCTTATTTCTAATTAAACAGCAAAAAGCTGGAAGTGGAGGTATGGTTCAAATGGTAACTGAGTACCCAGGCCCTGAGTACAAGCCCCAGTACTAGCACAAAAATCATCAACTAAGGAAATGACCTATACAACTTGGGGGAGGGAAAGTAGGAGAAAAATGAGGGAAGGGGTAACAAGTTTGACAAGGAATGTATTTATTATCTTACTTGTGTCACTGTAACGACTCCATACATCACCTTGACAATATAAAAAAATATCACAAAGAATGTCGCTGCCCCATTTGTTAGGAAATGGAAAGACTTGGAAAAGAATCATATTAAGTAAAGTAAGCTAGGCCCAAAGAAACATAGGTCCCATGGTTTCCCTTATTTGCAATAACTAGTATAAGTCTAGTACAAGCAGAAAAGGTCAAAAGCTATGTACATATGACCATGGAAGCAAAATGAACCCCAAAATAGGGACACAAGAGGTTTTATCTTTGTTGCTGTTGTTTTTAATGTAGTTATGATGTACTGTGTGATTTTTTTGTTTCTTTTGTATGTTCTTCCCCCATTGATATAATCCCTGTTTTCACTAAATTTGATTCTGGTGCCCTGCATCTTGTATATACATTTTTCTAATCTGGGGAAGGAAAGGGAAATAACAAAATGCTGAAACAAGGATACAGGTTGACCCATTGTAACAACTAGATGTACAAGACACTATGTTGCAAACAAACTTTACAGCTTGTCCAGGGGAGTGAGAAGTTGGAGAGCTAAGAAGGAAAGGGATAGTAGGGGAAAAACAAAGGAGTGGGTAACAATGTTCAATAAGAAATGTACTCATTTACCTGTAACTCCTTTGTACAGTATCTTTACAATAAAAATATATATTAAAAATCATCACTAAATGATATATCTGAAATTTTTGTTACACAAAGTTTACAACAAACAAAAGAAATATAAATGAATACTACTTTCTAGATATGATATGTATGTTGAAGCGATTTACAGGTAAAGTGAACTAATATCTATTTGTAAATGTATTTGGAAATAATAGGAATTGATAAATAAAGGGAATCTTTCTGTGGTTCAGGGTGTTCATTGTTCAGTTCTTTTAGCTTTTGGTACATTTGACAAGTTTCCAAATATGTTAGGTAAAATGTTCTCTCACAGTGAGAACAAAACAACATTTATTTTAGTAGTCTTCTAAGTCACTAACACCATTTTCCTATTAAGAAAAATTACCATCTGTGGAATACAGACATTTATAATATATTAAAAAATTGATGAGAGTGTAAATGGCAAAACATTTGCTCAAAGTTACACCCAACATATGTAAAGACGAGTTGGAAATGGAATTAGGCAGAAGTTTTAATATGCTAATCAACACACAGTCACAGATCAGATCACTTTTCTATAAGCAGGCTGAATATTCTTATAGAAAAAAATGAGCTCGTTCTCTAAAGAAAGTTGTTTGTTCTGTTTGGGTTATAGAACATATGGAAACGTGCTGGTTTCCATACTGAACGGTGAGTTAAGAATAAAGGAGGATTGTATTTCTAATTCTAGGGGGAGAGTTGTACATTGTCAGAAATACCAACATTAAGCCATAATAAAATATATAAGTTGTTTATTAATGAAACAGGTGAATATTTAAGTGTGAGAGACAATCATTAAAATGAATGAATTAAAATGAATTCTTTTCCCTTTTTTGAGTAAAGAAGAGTTTATTAGGTGTTATGAAAGTCAAAATTGGGGGAAAATTTTGGTGTATAGCTCTAGAAGGTTGGACCTTACATATCTCCTAGTGCCCATATGTTAGAATTCATCCTCAGCTTGGCACTTTGGGGAAGTAGTAGAAACTTTTAAGAGGTGAAGTTCTTTTGATTATGAGGATATTCCCTGAAAGGAAATTATGGAATCTCTGATTCTTTTTTCTCTCTTCCTGGCCTTTAGATGAACAGTGTTGCTTTTCCATGTACTCGCTTCTAGGATGAGCTGCTGCTCATTCATTACAGGTCTAAAAGCAGTAATTCCAACTAATTGTAGACTGGAACCTCTAAACTTGTGAGCCAGAACAAACCTTTTCTCTCCATGAGTTGATTATCTTGGGTATTTCTTATAATGATAAAAAGCTGATATGTCAGCTTATCTTTCTAGGTCATTCACAAGTCACAGAAGAGAAACTTTCTAGGTGTGATATAAATAACATATTTCTAGACCATCCATTTGCTAAGCAACCTAGTCATCTCTTACTTAAATGTCAAATGTAAAAAAAGAAGTACTAACAACTCAAATGTGTGTAAGAATAATTCATTACAATGGAGCTAGAGGCTGCCATTATGATTCTAGCACGACAGATTGATTACTGTGCCACTAGCATAGAATGCACATGCATTTGCACATCAAAGTTGATATATTCACTGGTCTACAAATATTTTAATATGCAGAATGAAACATTTTAAATTTCATCTATACACCTTGTCACTCAAACTTTCTTTTGATGAATGAAGAAAATGTAAATAATCAGAAAAACAACATAAATGCAAGCTGGTTGCTACCATTCCCACTGTAACTCTAGCTACTCAAGGTGGCTGAGATCTAAGGATCAAAGTTGGAAGCTTAAGCTCTAAGATTTAAGATTGGGATGGCTTTGTAGACTCTTATCTCCAATTAAGTAGCAAAAAGCCAGTGGATGTGTGGCTCAAGTGGTAGAGTGCTAGCCTTGAGGGGGAAAAACGGTGATCAAGAGCCCAAGGCCTTGAGTTCAAGCCTCAAGTCCAGCACCCAAATAGCAAAACAATTCTTTGAAAAGAAATTATGACTAGATAGAAAAATCTTACACATTTGGACTTCCTTTTCTCTCCCTTGCCTTACCTTCTCTTCAGATGGGTGTATCTCTCCTTTTATGCCTGATTCTCTTCTTGGACTAAGTGTTCCAGTGTCTTCTATCTCCTAAGAGAAGTTATTTTAACCCTTACTCTATCTTCAATGGCAGTGGAGAACCACATTTGTTTCTTTTCTTATGTGAAAAGAGAATAAGGAAAAATGCCTTTGTTCTTTAGGGAAGACTGGTTTATATCAGTAGTCCATTACAGGATGTTTTATGTAGTAGCAGATCTAGAATCATCACTTCTGCCCTATACCAATGCAAAATCTTAGATCTTACCCTGGACTTATTAAATGCAGATTCCTTGTTGATTTAGATACACTTTAAGGTTTGAGAAGCATTAGTATATGTCTACTATTTTCACATTCTTACCTCCCCATAACATTTTCAATCCACTGCAAATTGAATTTTGACATTATAATTACTTTTGTAGGTGACAGCGATGACTTTAAAGTTGTTATAGCACTGGTGTGTTTAAAGTCAATTTTATAGAAGTCCATTTAGGACATTTCATCACTAATGAACCTTTCTTGACAATTCCTTAAAATGGTAGGATTCTTTATTGCATTATATTTTACCACTTTAGTCACATCTCATTGTCTTTCATTCATTTTTGTTCATTTCTTAAATATTACTATTTGCTAGGGGTATACTTTCAAACTTCTTGTATATGTACTGGGGCACTGGGCACTGGGCCTGGGTGCTGTCCCTAAGATTTTGTCATCAAGGTTTGTGCTATACCACTTTGAGTCATAGCGACATCTCCAGCTTTTTGGTAGTTAATTGGAGATAAAAGTCTCACAGACTTCCCAGCCTGGGCTGGCTTTGATTTGCAATCCCCAGATCTCAGCCTCCTGAGCGGCTAGGATTCTACTTATGAGCCACTGATGCCTGGCTTACTTTCAAATTTATATATTATCCCTGGTCAATTTATTTACTTGTATTGCTTCATTTCTTCATTGTTTCATTACTAATAATAATAGTCAAATCTTTGTTTTAGGGTTAAGAGCTCTCTTGAAATCCATATCCATAGGATTAGATGCCTACAAAATTGTTTTGAGATAGTCATCATATCCAAACTCTATTTCCCTACATTCACCCTTGTTCTCACCTCATTACTGACACATCTGCTCCTCTAGTCATTCACAGAGAAGCCTACAAATCACCCTTGGTTCTTTTGCCGCCTATCTTGTAACCAAGAATGATGCCAAGTCATTCATTTCAACCTCTTTAATTACTCTCTCATCTAACCTCTCTATCATTCAACTATCTCTTCTCTAGACTGCTTTAATTAAAAGCCTCCTGATGTTTCCTCTAATTTAGTGGATCATAACCTTATCTGCACATTTCAATCAACCAGGGTGCTTTAAAAACACCATGTCTGGGACATATTCCCAATGGTTCTGATTTAATTGGTTTGGGGTAGGGTCCAGATACTAGTCTGAATTCCTCCCTCCTCTAGTGATTCTCCAGAATGGAGAACCATGATATAATGTGTAACTAGATTTTTGTAACTTTCATCCATCTTCACTGCTCTGGTCAAGAAAAGCCTTTTGAAGATGAAAATCTGAGTATGTCATTACTTATTAAATTCCTTCCACTTTATCTCCACACCATTGATTTTGGGATGCAATCAAAATGACCTACTTTTTTTTTTAAAAAGTACTCTTTGTCTACTTTTTAGCTTCTTAGGATTTTTTGCCTGTCCTGGGCTTGAACTCAGGGCTTGGGCTCTGTCCGTGAGCTTCTTTTGCTCAAGGCTAGTGCTCTACCAATTTGAGCCACAGTTCTTTCACTTCCAGCATTTTTTGAATAGTTTATCAGAGATGAGAGTCTCACAGAATTTTCTGCCTGAGCTGGCTTTGAACTGTAATCCCCAGATCTTAGCCTCCTGAGTAGCTAGGATTACAGACGTGAGCCACCAGTGCCTGGCTTAGCTACTTTTCTTTTATTTCACTATTGTGAAACCTATGCTCCAGTTTTATAGCCATACATGAGTCTTTTCTATGGTACACAACTTCCATGTGTGACTGATTCTTCAGACTGTTTTCTACTTTTTCTACTTAGCAGTACTCTGCTCTAAAACTGCTGATTTGTAGTAGTTTTAATACTCAATATAGTGATTCTACTATACAATGATTGTCTATTTCATCACTCCTGAAAGATGATTACTAAGGAGAAACAATGTAATTTTACAACTAGATTCCTACACATAGGAGCACATAGTATGGCACATAGGAATGTATAAAGAAATATGTGGAAAAAACAAGCACAACGCCTAAGTCGCCAACCAGAATCTATGAGCTACTATAAAAATGAGAATAATCATGCAATATATAAAGATCAAATATATACATGTAGTCAGAGTTATGAAAATAAAGTATATTTTCAAATATTTTTAAGAATTGGTGAATATGGGACTCTTGCATTACACAGAAATACATTGACAAAGCATAGCCTAACTATTCACTCTGAATGCTTTTTCAGAAAAGCAAAACATGGGATTAAATGTAAGGATCAATTGAGATCCATTTCACATATATACTATCATTAGGCTAAACATACAATCAGTGACCATAAGATGTATTTTAGTCTAATTTATTGGATGAAAAGTCAAAAGGTAAACATATAAAAGACTTGAGCTGTAATTCTTAGACCTCATTTTGAGATATTTCTCACTTATTTAAACATCAGAAACATAAATGTTATAGTAAGTTATGTTAAATATGAGTTATTCAAAAGTAATTCTTGCTGGGCACTGATAGCTCAATGCCTGAAATCCTAACTATGCAGGCAGCTGAAATCTGAAGATCATGGAGACCTGAAGTTCATGAGGCAAGAAAAGTACTGGGTCTCCCCCAATTAAAACTTGGAAGTCAAGACGTGGCTCAAGTGCTAACCATGAAGGAAAAGAATCATTCAAGAGTACAAGGCCCTGAGTTTAAGAACCCTAGATGTAATTTGTGAAATTTTAGTATAGTGACTTCTAAAATAGTTTAGCTGCTTCTAAATGAAATGTTTGAATTTACAAGAAGGCAAGAAAAACTATCTATGGCTTCTACTCCTTCTGCTTACCTGGAGCAAATCATAACTGTATATCTAGAGAAAAGAGACCCAGGAGAGAGACAATACTTTGGTGAAACATATGGTTAAGAAATAGAGGAATAAGATAGGATAATTCCCTTAATTTTCAAGAAAGTTCTTCCAAAGCTGAATCCCCATAGTCAAAGAAAGAATATGTGAAAAATGCTCTTTAAAATACAAAGCTGTCAGCAAACATAAGTTATTGTTGTTATTTTCTTTAAAATGAGATACAGACTAGTATTATACCTTTACAATTCACAGCACAAAAAAGATTCTGATGCTTTTTAACCTAAAAAAATGCACACATAGTTAGAACTTGGCCTCAAGCAAGGCTATATATTTTTCTAAGTTCTTATAAATGATAAGCCAATCGATCATCCAATATTGATTTGCTGTGATATATTTATGTCTTTGTTCCTTTGTCTATTTGTGGACTATAAAGTTTTTTCTTTATAACCTACTATTTTTCTGAAGTTGACAGACTTTTTACCAACATCAAAGCTGAATGAGAAATAAATACTTCATAATAATCTATATGCACTCATAAGCAAAACATTCAGTTCAGTATTCACGTGCGTTGGAGTCATTTGGCTTTTTTTTTAGAACTTCAAGATAGAATCCAATTATTCAAATTCATCATTAATTAGAAAGAAAAAATAAAGGGGGATTTTCATAGCTCCAAGTGGCCTTGTGAGATTTGGTTTGGATTTTGGTCTTCATCTGCCCATTGAGTGAGAATGCACTGAAAGGTTTTAAGCAGGAGAATGGTACCATCTAATCTGTGTTGGAAAAGATTATTCATTCAGCTATCTGAAGAGTAGACTGGTGGGGGAGACAAGAAAAAATGCAAGAAGTAGAACAAAATGTAGGATAGACATCCAAGAATAGCCTGATGATGGGTGGTAAGTGGAATGATAATAAAGTTAGCAAGTTATTTAGAAGATGAAAAGTACAAGACTTTGCCCATGCTCTGACACTTGTCTACAAGGCAGTGCCTGATACACGATTTATGAATGCCTCTCAGTTGGAAATGAATGGAGTTATTAAATGTCTTGCAGTTCCTACAAGAAATCTTAGAGGAGTCCTGACTCTGCCATACTTGCCCTCTCATAGGAAAAAAAATGAAAATGATTGACTGGAATGATTGTTTTTAACTATAGTGTGCCTAGGTCCCAGATCCCTTTTAGAACATAAATTGTATGTAATGCCTGAAAACTCTTTCTTTGCTTATAGTCTCTTTTTTGGGAAATTTTATTTTGACTCTTAGCTTGACTGTTGATATATTTCTAATATAAATAGCACAGGAACTTGGCACTGATGGCTCACATTTGTAATCTTAGCTATTCAAAAGGCTGAGATCTGAGGATCACAGTTTGAAAGTAGCCCAGGAAGAATAATCAGTGAGACTCTTAGCTCCAATTAACCACCCCCAAACTGGAGGTGGGGCTTTGGCTGAAAGTGTTGAGCACTAGCCTTGAGCACAAAAGCTCAGGGACAATACCCAAGCCCTGAGTTCAAGCGCCGTGATTTTAAAAAATCAGAGAGGATTGAACCTTTAGCTATCACAAACTGTAGAGAATGCTGTTGTTAGAAATCAACATAGGCTCAGGATTTCATGTAGAATTTAAGGTTATAATTATCCATAAGAGGAAAAATGATGTAGACAGTTTGCCATATGGAATAGATCAAACAGGTGAGAAGTCAGAGTTCTCAATTTGAGAACTCCATTCATACTGTGATGAATTACCGAAGCCGTAAGTATAAGGGAAAAGGGCAAAGTCTTGGGTATAGTCTGGAGGGACAAAAGATTAAATGTGGAGAACTGAAAGGAGAAATTCAGGAAAGGTTATATTTTCTCTGCATGCAAGAAAGAAGCTTTGGAGATGAAGCATGAGAGTTGGTCTCTCAACTAAGCAAAGTGAACCTTTTCAATGGTCATTAATACTTCAGAGAAGTAAATAGAATACAGGCCACAAGAGATTAGATATAAAGAAAATGAAAGACATTCTTGTAGAGATCACTCTGGTTGTTAAAAAGTAAAAATCAAGCAGGAGGCTGAAAGATTGTGAACTGCCTCATTGTGGGCAGAAGACTCAGAAGAAATAGGAAACAGAAAGTAGAAGACTTGGCAAAATTCCAGAGATATTAGTTTAGGTGCAATATTAGGAGGGGTAACATTGATCAAGATGCATTATATTCAAACTGACAGGGTGAATTGAAACTTCCCTTTTTTGTTTCCATATCTTGGAGTTCATTTCGATTAGAATCATACTATATGGTCATATGAACAATAGCTATTGAGCTATTGTGATCCTTTACTAGGACTATCCTAGGCAAATACTAATTATTACAAATGAGGGAAAACATGGAGCTTGTGTTTCTTTGGGTATGGATTACTTCATTAATATGATTTTTTTCCAAGTCTTTCCATTTCCTTACAATTAGGGAGATGCCTTTCTTTCTGATAGAAGCATAGAATTCCATTGTGTATATATATATCATATTTTTTATTTTTTTATTGTAAAGATACTATACAGAGGGTTACAGTTACATGAGTGAGGTAATGAGTACACTTCCTCTTGAACATTGTTAGCCCCTCCATTGTTTTCCCCCTACCATCCCCTCCCTCCCTCCCTTCCCCGAAGTTCTTTTTTTTTTTATTGTGATTAAGTGATTACATAATTTCTAAGTCACA
>NW_012267312.1:386077-395761 GCF_000151885.1 Dipodomys ordii
GGGCCTCATACATCCAAGACTATCACTCTATTGCTGAGCCGCCTTATCAGCCTGAGCTCCTGCTTATTATCAGGTGCTGGCAGCCTGTGTTGCCCAATTCCCAGCCTAGGGTATATCGGTGGAGTTTTGGTGGGGTTTGGGATTCTCTTGTCCTGAGTGTCCAGGTCTTTTGTTGTCACAGGCGTGCTTCCCGGGGAGTGTTGTTTCCTGGTTTTCTCCCCTCTGTTGAGGCGTATGCTCAGCTTTTTACTTCAGTTGGGAGGAGTTGGTTGTGTTGTTCAGGCGCCGGATCCCCGGGCCTGGTTCCGGCCCCAGCCTGGAGCGTGCTCGTTAGGCCTGTGCTGATGTGTATCCACCTAAGTTATGCAGCCTGGAGCGCGCTCGTTAGGCCTGTGCTGCTGTGTATACCACCTAAGTTATGCAGCCTGGGGAACACAGTTCAAATTTCTTCTACTGTTGGTAGTCTTGACCCAGGGGCGCTGTTCCTGGCTTGGGCATTTAAGCTCCCTTCCAGGGGCACTCTTGCTCTGGCCTGGGCAGCAGAGTGTGCTCTCGAACAGTTCCCAGTTTTAATGGGTCTTGTGGTCCGGGTGTTGGGGTAGGGAGTCTAGGTCAGGGTCTGGGGATTCTCTCCAGCTCTGGTCTCCCTTGAGGGATGCACTGTCCCCTGTGAAGTACTCACCCTGGAGCTGGTTGTTTCTGTGTGGTGTAGGTCGTCAGTTGTTGTTGCAATCCGAGTTCAGTTGGGGTGGTTGCGGGCTGGGTTGGGCGGCCCCCGCCCGGTCGTTGCGAGATCGCGATTGGGCGGGTAGTCTGCCGACAGGTCCCTTTGTCGCGCTGCTGGTGCCAGGCGGCTTTGGCGGGATGGAGCCTCTCCGCTCCAGTGGAGAGTGAGGGGTGGGGGTGGGATCCTCGTGGAGAATCCCGGCTGGGCTGGTAGGTTTCTCTGTTCCTGGCAATCCGCTGTTCTGCGAACCGGTACCTGGTGATCTGCAAGCGGCCCCCTGTGTCTCTGGGGCTCCGGCAGCCCCCGCTGGGCCGGCTGGCCGGCGGCTTGGTGCACTGCCGCGCGGCCAGTAAAGGTTGGGGGAGGGGTCTTCGCTCTTCTCTGTTCTGAAATTCTTCTTTTCCTCTCTTTTTTTGTTATTTTCCACCTCTGGTTTTTCTCTGAGTGTTCGTCTTTTTGTTGTTGTCGGTCTCTTGGGGAGATTAAGCATTGGAACTCGAACTCTCTTTTTGGTTGGAGAGAGCTGTGGCGTTTCCCTACTGCCCCGTCACCATCTTGGTCCCCCCTCTATCATATTTTCTTGATCCATTCATCTACTGAGGGGCATTTAGGTTGGTTCCACATCTTAGCTGTGGTAAATAATGCTGCAATGAACAGGGTTGCACTAGTAGCTTTAGTATAGCCTTGCTTTTGGTCATTTGGGTAAATGCTCAGGAGTGGGATTGCTGAATCATAGGGGAACTCTATGTTTAGTCTTTTGAAGAACCTCCATACCACTTTCCGGAGTGGATGAACAAGTTTACACTCCCACCAACAGCACAGTAGCGTTCCCTTTCAGCCACATCTGCACCAACATCTGTTGTTATTAAATTTCTTGGTAATGGCCATTGTAATTGGGGAAACCATTTTTTACCACTACTTAAAGATTATAAATCAGGAGCCACATTTGCATTACAAGATTTCCAAAATTTAATTTATAATACAAAATATATGCTAACATTTAAAATAATTCAAGAATGACTGAACTTGAAGATTCTACTCATTAATTAACCAACCCATCCAGAACATTGGTCTGTATCATCACTCCACATTTATAGTCTCAAAACTGATTATTAAAAGGAAGAACATTATTTGTGAAATCTACATTTGCTTTTCTTCAAGTTAGGCTGTTTTTTTGTTTTTCTTTACTTTTTAACCACTACCACATACTTACTTTCTTTTACTGTCTTTGAGTCCCTCAACATCTTCTCCGATTACATCAGATACTAGTTTTTCTATATAGCACACTCCACAGAAAGCACTTATTTATTACATGTAACTACATCATTGAGAAGTACCAGTTTATAACAAGTATATCACCCTAAGCCAGGCTAATGTTGGGTCCAATGGCAAGAATGATAATGCACCTTTCTCTTGGCTGATTAAAAGTTGCTATACTGTTACAGAAAGTTACCAATAGGTGTGTTATCCCTTCTCAATATAGGCTTCCTAAGCCATTCTAACTGAACAGTCCCTTCTCTCACTCACCAATTTGTTCCTTTTAAAATTATCTTGGCTCTTTTCCTTAGAAACACATATGGCAATGGTAATTAGGTTTCTATTTTCTTATTTATATGTTCAGGTTTCCTCTCTCATCTTGTTCTTGAGCTCAGTGAATAAAAGACAGTATCTGCTTTGTTCACTACTCTGTGCCCAGGGCATGGCACATAATAGTTGCTCAATAATTAACTGCTCAGTACATAAGCAAATAAGTGGCGAAAATCAAGCAAAAACAAAGAGAAACAGGTGTGCTGTGAAACAGCAGCCAGCACAAACCCTATTAGATGCACTCTTCATTCAAGTCTAGTTTAGTTAACAACTTTGTCCTTAAGTATTTTTGTAGAGACCAATACAGTGTGTTAAGTTTACTCAAGATAGGTATTAACAAGAGGTTCAGAACAAAATTACTATAGTTTTTCCCCACAAAAGATTGTTGATAGGAACCTGCTATGCTGCTGGTTTGCTATGGTGTTACTGACCTTCTAATCTCTTTGCTTTATTTTGTTCATCCTTTCATTTTTTTCTCTACTAAATCTCTATCTCTTGCTGTTTAATAAGCTGGATGTTATTTGGAACCTAATGAAAGAATTTTCCCCCTCAATCTAAACCCTCCTAAATAGCCTGTTCATTATTCTATTCACTTTGAACATTTAAAAAAAAACAAAGCTGAAATAACGAATGTGAGAGGTTCATAAAAATCTCCATTCAGGACACCATCATCCTAATTGGTTTATAACCTGCTGTGCTGAATAGTTCTTCCACTCATCCTATTTTTTTTACCTTAAAATGAAAACTTTTGTGTTGTGAGAACAAAACAACAATGAGTATAGAATATAGCAGTTTTTAAAAAAGCAACTTCAACAATGACCCTAGCCTTTGTCTAATTGTTTGAATGGAGAAAATTATCTACAAGGTACCATGTGTTTGCAAGATTTCAGTTCACATTTTAACAGCCATAATAGAATTAAGAATGAATGCCGGATGCTAAGAAACACCTCCTTATAATTCTATGTGAAAGAAAAACTTCAGAAATAATGATGGAAAGAAAATACCTACATAGAAATAAATGGTATAAAAGATCAGGAAAGGTCAGGAAGAAAAGATAGGGAAGAAATCCACTTCAGGAAAGTTGTATTGATTTGTGTTTACATTTATATATTCCTGATGGTAAAATACAAAGACAAATCCTTGAATTATAACTATGGCAAAGCATTCCATCATTAGGAGTGTTCCTAAAAATAGATGTTTATTTTTCAAGTGTCTGCAAAGAATTAGAATAATATTAGGCAGATATATTTATATGTTGCTTTTGAAACAACTGAGCTCTATTTTAAAATGTACTTTGTTCCTACTCAGACTTAGTGAATCAGAATTTCTTGGCATTTGAATATTTTTAAATTTATTGTAATGGTGATATGCAGAGGAGTTACAGTTACATGAGTCAGGTAATGAACAGTGTCACCTTCTCCCTCATTCTTTCTGTTTTTCCCCTCCGACTTCCTTCTCCCCAATGCTGTATAGTTAATTTCCAACATAACATCTAGTGGGGTTCACGGCTGAATTGGTTCACCCTTTCTTTGTCCCATTGTTTCTGTGCTTCCATTTCCTCTCCCCAAATCAGATAAACTCATACATACAAGACAAAGGGTACAGAAATCAAAAACAGCAGTGACAAAAGCTAATAAACCAAAGAAAAAGGGGAAGAGAAAAGAAAAACATCCCGGCACTGGTGGCTCATGCCTGTAATCCTAGCTACTCAGGAGGCTGAGGTCTGAGGCTCATGGTTCAAAGACAGCCCGGGCAGGAAAGTCCGTGAGACTCCTATCTCCAATAAACCACCAGGAAACCAGAAGTGGCGCTGTGGCTCAAGTGGTAGAGCGCTCCCCTTGAGCTGAAGAGCTGAGGGACAGTGCCCAGGCCCAGAGTTCAAGCCCACGACCAAAAATAACAACAACAACAAAAAGAACCACAAACAATACAATAAAAAAAACCCTGGCTTTTGAACACAGTGCATATATTTTAAATAAGGCACAGTTCCCCAAATTCTTAGGTACTTCTTAGGACAAAATTCTTAGGTACTTCTAAAAGGTATAATAATTTGTAACTTGCCAATATGTGACAATACATAAACAGAAACGATATATTTGTGGTACTGAAGTTTTTATATGGGGATAATTAAATAAAAGTCTGAAAAGAGTTCTTATGGGATAATGATTAAACAAGGCTGAAAATAGTATATTAGTGTATGATATTTTAAAGATTCTTTTCTGAATGTATAAAAGCTTTATTTGATTGTGTGTATTGGGACAGCATAACTAGGTAGAAAGGGAAGAATTAAACTCACATCAGTTCTACTAGTGATAGCTATGTAATATCTTATTCTGTTTCCTTCTAATTATAAATATTTCTTGCCGAATTTCTGTTTTTATAAAATATAGTAACGTGGCATAAAAATTCTGAATCCCACCCTTCTTCTAGGTGTATATATTGTATTCATTCTTCATGCTATTAGATACTATTTGCAAGTACTTCCAATAAACATTATAATAGTAGTATGTAAAGAGTATATAGTTTTCTGTGGTACTGGGGATGAAACCCAAAATATTACACATACAGGAAAGCACTGTAATACAGCTAAACTACCAGCTCATGAACTAATCTTTACCCAATTTTCTTCAAAAATTAAATTATCTTTATTGTATTGGTATACCACTTTAAAGTTGTAGAGTGCTAGCCTTGAGCAAAAAGAAACACAGGGAGAATGCCCAGGCCCTGAGTTCAAGTCCCAGGACTGGCAAATAAACAAAACCCAAACCAAAGAAAACAAAAAAAAAGAAAGTAAAAAAATGCACTTCAAATTATGAGTCATTTTCTCATGACAAGTAATTAAGTTTTAAATGAACATAAAAGAGCGTTTGGTGACTAAATTCTTTATTCAATTTCTATCTCTGTTCAAATAATGACATTTTATCTTCTCCTTTCTGTCTGTTTTCTTTTTCTTGCTTTCATGCTCTTAATGATTTTTTAACCAATATTTCTGAAATGTTTGCATGTAAGTCTTATTCTAACCTTTGCAATTCCAAAGAAAGCTGAGTCAATCAAGGAGTGCTCAGCTCAGAATTTCAGCATAAGACATAAAAACAGGGTTACTGGGGCTGGGAAGGTGACTCAGTGGTAGAATGCTTGCCTTGCATGCATGAGGCCTTGGGTTTGATTCCTCAGCACCATATAAGCAGAAAAAGCCAGAAGCGGCACTGTAGCTCAAATTGAGCTGAAGAGCTGAGGGACAGTGCCCAGGCCCAGAGTTCAGGCAAAACAAACAAACAAACAACAACAAAAAACACACACAAACACAAAAAAACGGGGTCACTAATGTATGTGTATCTTTTATCATTTAATTCTCATTTAATTCTTCATGAGAACAATGCCAAAATGAGATAAACAAGCATTACTTGGGTTAGGAATTAGTTTTTGTATATAGGCCAGAGAAAAATATTTTCTTAATTGAATTTAAGTTTATTATGCTATTTTCAACTGAGAGTTCTTGACAATTTCAAACTGGAATTAAGAATGTATATGAAAAGGGGGAACCAATGCAACAGCGATATTTACAAGACAATATGTTGGAAATGATCTGCATAAACTGTGGGGGGGGCTGAGGGGAGGGAAAAATAGGAAAAAAACGAAAAAAGAAATAACAAGTTGGACAAGAAATGTACTCACTACCTTACTTGTGTAACTGTAGTCCCTCTGTACATCACCTTGACAATCAAATTAAAATTTAAAAAAAGAATGTATGTTTCTGTATAGTTCTAAACAGCACTTTTCTATTTCTTTTTTAAATAAGTTTTTTATTGTGAAAATACTGTACAGAGGGGCTACAGTTACATGAGTACATTTCTTATCAAGCATTGTTGCCTCCTCCTTTGTTTTTCCCCTACCATCCCTTCCCTCCCACCTCCTCAACTACACTATCCCCTTCCCTACCTAAATGGTAAAGTTCGTTTTTCAACATAGCGTCTTGTACATCTCATTGTTGCAATGGGTGAAGGGAAAAAACAAATAGTTTAAATAGGGATACTTTTCTTTGTGTGTGTGTGTGGGGGGGTCTGGTCGTGGGGCCTACACTCTGGGACTGGACGCTGTCCCTCAGCTCTTCAGCTAAGGTGCTCTAGTGCTCTACCACTTGAGCCACAGCGCCACTTCCAGCTTTTTTCTTTTTGCTTATGTGGTGCTGAGGAATTGAACCCGGGGCCTCATGCATGCAAGGCAAGTGCTCTACCACTGAGCCACCTTCCCAGCCCCTAAATAGGGATACTTTTCTATTTCTATGCACCCATATATACCTGTATTATCTAGATGTCTATCTAATGTCTATGTACCTCGCTACTATTATGTCTGCATCTCTCTTTACATACATCAATGCCTAGAGATTCAAAGATTTAAAATTCCAGAAAATTAAAAAAATCCAGAGAAAGAGATATTTGGAAATTAAAATTAGGAAAAACCAACTTGGCGCCCATGGCTCACATCTGTAATCCTAGCTACTCAGGAGGCTGAGATCTGAGTATTGTTCCCTGAGACACTTATCTCCAATCAACCACCAGAAAACCGGAAGTAGTACAGTGGCTCAAGTAGTAGAGCGCTTGCCTTAAACTAAAGAGCTCAGGAACAGCACACAGATTCAGAGTTCAAGACCCACAACTGCCAAAGGAGGGGGGGGGAAACCAGTAATAGGTAGTGTTGGCATAGTGTTGGCTGTTACCAAAAGTAGCCCAGTTGAGCATAGATGACAAGTTATCTAAGATAATGTACTAAACTTCTTAAAGTTATAGTTTCCAAGAGTTTTCTTGTATTCCTAATATGTCAAAATTTCTTGTGGCATGTATATGCTCAAAAATTGTCACTATGACTTGAAATCTTTGTGAGAAAACTTGGTTTTATAGGTCATTTGTAAATGAAATAACTCAGATTAAGGAAAGAAAAAAATGAGTAGTAATGTGATTACTATAAATCTTCCACATATTAACTTAAAGCAGTGCTTCTGCTTTTTATGTTAGAGAGGATGGGGCTGTAGTGTGGAATCTAAAAGAGAAAACTAGGGAAGAGGGTTTTCTATCATGTATTAAGTACCATTTGAGAATATCTATTTCTCTATTTCTACATTGGAAATCATGTAGGATAATAAAGATGGGAAGCTCATCTATCTTCTTTTAGTTAATGAACCATCCTTTAATAATATCTTATAATTCCTTTCCTATTTCTATGGTCACTATCAAAATTTACATGGTCATATTCAGGCATCTGTACAGTCCTCTTAGGGAAGAGTAGCCTGAGTAAATGATCATTATTGAATTCCCTGGCAACATTACATTGAATTACAGCACAAGAATTTGATGTTATTATTTCTTCTTGCAAATGGCATTCTTTGTCTTGTGAGTTTTTTGTAGCATGGGTCAGTACCCAGAGGCCAATCACCATTAGATGAACTACTGAAATTAGTCGTTGGATATGTGAAGCTGAAGACTAGACAGTCGATCCTAGGCAACCCCTCTATGTGATGTAAATGCTATATCAGTGGCTTCCTTATGAGGCTCTTTCTAAGATGGCATAGGATATCACATTAAAAACTCACCAAGGAACAGATGATAAAGACTAATATATACCTGAAAGATCAAATGGTCAATCCCAAATCCATGTGAAGTACATCACTTTGATTATAGCTATATTTCAAAATTTTAATCTTATTGACATTATGCATTAAAGCAGTAAGAATAATAATTTATTAAGCATGAGAATAATTAAGAATCAATAAATCATTGGGTAAATGGTAAGTCATATTCCATATAAAATTCTGATTCATTGGCTATAGACCAAGAAAGGCTTTTTAAAAACAGTAACTCTTTTATATGTCTTTATAAATTTCCTAGACTTTATTTCTCTTATGCTCCAAGTGTTTCTTTAGGAGATTTTAGTAACATTCATATCCACTTAAAACAATTACTAGTTAAGTACAAATTAGCTCCTAAAATCAATCTGAAAACATGCTGTAGAAACTTACATCTTCTGAAAGATGATTTTCTCTTTTATGTTCCCCCTCCTATGTAAAAATTATTAAGGAAGAGTCTGTTGCTATGGAAACACTCAATTTGGCACCATCTGTATTCAAAATTCAATTGCTGCGAGCTTCCATCCAATCTCCGGTTTTTAATTGGCAGACCTTCCCAAAATACTTTACAAATCTTTTTTGGGGGGGAGGAGTGAGTGGGAGCTAATCCATAAAGCATATCACAATATAAAGCAACATGAAAGTTCACAATGCAAGCCTCACTCCATTATCTTAAGATCACACGTGTGAAGTATCAAAGAATCAGGCCTTCTGATAATTACTTGGCATGTGCTTAATGCCTAAAATTTATTGCCAAGTTGTTTATTCAGCCTACTCAATTTTATATGGAAAGAAAATACTCATTTAAAAAGTGCATAAAATTAAGTATGAAGAATACACTGAAAAGGAGCCTTGGTGGGAATATTTTCCAGGATACATAGTTCAGACCAGCAAACACATAAAAGAAATAGTTCCAAACACATGCATTTCACTCAGTCCAACCAGAGATTAAAAGATTAACAGGAACATTCATCACCTATTTTACTTAACCTTTCTATATCTCATTTGTGTAGTCCATAAAAGATCTATTATGAGGATTTTAAGAAGTATGTTTTAGGGAATAGAGATCCTTCCTATGCACGCTAATGGAATTTGGTAATCCATATTTTATTGAAGAATGTTCTTCTGGAATACTAAGTATCTGTATAAGGATTGTTAAAATTCACAGAAGGGAGTATTGAAGACTGCTATTGTTTGAAATATTCTTTTTAAACAAACAGAGGATATGGCTAGAACTTGTAAAACGGTAAATATGTTCCAGGTAAGAAAATGCCAAAAAAAAAGTATGCACAGTTGTGGGCCCAGTCATGACATTTTCATGTGTTAGAGAAGTTACCACAAATGAGCATTAGTGTGGTCTCTTAGGAGGCTCTGTCAAACTCCCATATTATTATTATCCAACATGAATCACACCCTATAGCTGAATATCATTGGAAAGTCACCTTCTGGAGTTGTATAGTGCATTAAGTTTGCTGTATTACTGCTTCTGCCCTACTGGAAAGCTAGACTTCAATGATGTATAAGAGGCAACATTCTAGCTACACTACTTTTATTTTATTTCTATTTTTTTAATTTAATTTAATTTTATTTGTGAACATACTGTACAGAGGGGTTACAATTACATGGGCAGGATAATGGGTACATTTCTTACCAAGCATTGCATCCTCCTCCTTTGTTTACCCTTCACATCCCTTCCCAGCCTCCCCCCTCCCCCTCAATCCCAATCCTTCTCCTTCCCCTTCCTTCCCCC
>NW_012267312.1:395811-396405 GCF_000151885.1 Dipodomys ordii
CCTTGGCTCTGTTGATATGTTGGATTACATTTATTGACTTACGTATGTTAAACCATCCCTGTGTCTCTGGGATGAAGCCTTCCTGATCATAGTGTATTAATTTTTTATGTGTTTTTGTGTTCTGTTAGCTAGAATCTTGTTAAGGATCTTTGCATCTGTGTTCATCAAGGAAATTGGCCTGTAATTCTCCTTTTTGGTTGGGTCTTTGCGTGGTTTGGGGATGAGTGTGATATTGGCTTCGTAGAATGAGTTTGGGATAGCTCCCTCCTTCTCTGTTTCTCTGAAGAGCTTGAGGAGTATGGGTATTAGTTCTTGTTTAAAGGTCTTATAGAATTCTGCTGTGAATCCATCTGGTCCTGGGCTTTTTTTTGTTGGAAAACTTTTGATAGCTTCTTGTATCTCATTATAGGATATTGGCTTATTTAATTGGTTAACTTCTTCTTTGCTCAATTTGGGTAACTTGTATTTCTCTAAAAATGCATCCATTTCTGCCAGATTTTCTTCCTTTAGAGAGTATAGCTTTTGAAAGTAGTCTGTTAGAATTGTTTGGATATCTTGGGTACATGTTGTGATGTTTCCGGTGGCATCCCTAAT
>NW_012267312.1:396455-417899 GCF_000151885.1 Dipodomys ordii
TTTTTTTCTTTTTGCTTATGTGGTGCTGAGGAATCGAACCCAGGGCCTCAGGCATGCAAGGCAAGCACTCTACCACTGAGCCACCTTCTCAGCCCCTGGAACTATATTTTTTGAGACAAGGTTTTGCTCTATAGCCCAAAGTACCTCAAACTCTTAACCTTGTGCCAGCCTCCCAAGGGATGGGATTATAGGTTGTGTCACATACTGGTTTGAATTATTTTGAGTATTATAGTAATCATAATCTGGATACGTTTAAGTGTTTATCTTTAGTTTACTCACAATTTATACATAAGAGAACTTAGAATATTCAGTAATACACATAGTAAAGGATCTATTATACTTCTAATTGAGCTAAATCATTTGTGAGCATGATTTCACATTCTTTTATTATTAGCACAGCATACTGTGATATCAAAGAATATAATTTTTATTAAAATAACCGGTTCAGATACTTTAGCATATTAAAATAAATTTACTAATTTGTGTTTTCAATTAACATTAAGGTATTTTCAATTAACATTAAGGTATAGGCTCACACCTATAATCCTAGCATTCAGGAGGCTGAGACCTGGGTCATCATGGTTCAAAGCCAGCCAGGACAAAAAAGTCTGTAAGACTACATCTCTAATCAGCAAATGATGGATTGCAAGCCTGGCTCAAGTAATGAAATACCAGCTGTGAGCAAGAAAGTGAAGTGAGATCACAAGCCCTGAATTCAAGCTCCCAGTATTAGAACACTCACAGAAAAAAATATTTTCTTAAGATTGTCTTACTTGTATCCCTAAAACATGACAATTTTTGTTTAACATTACAACTTGTTATTCAATGATTTTCATCCATACTAGATGGTTGGATATGCCAGTACGTTTAGAGGATAGAGTTTAGAAACAGGAATCTTGTTTTTGCATTCATGATATGGATCTATTATATGATCTCTACAAAAATGTATTAAAATTTATGAGAATGAATATATTTTAAGTATTATATTTGAATGGATGGAACTAGGTCAATGAAGCCTGTTAAAATCATTTAAAGATGTGGGGAGGGGTGTAAGGGAGATACATTGAGGGAATGGGGATGATCAGGACATACTGCATACATATGTGGAAATCCCTGTTGTACAACTAATATATGATAATAAAATACATTTAAAGTTAAACTGTTTTGAATGACTGAGAAACTTGTTAGAACATATCTATATATCTCTACCTCTATATCTATCTATCTATCTATCTATCTATCTATCTATCTGAGAATCATGACATATATGGACACCATTTAATAAAAACATCTAATATTAGAACAGAACTCTCAAATGTCTATTCCAGATTTTGGTACTTTACTGAGGCAAACCATCATGGTTTATCTGGTTGTTGTAAGTCCTAAAATATTTAAAAACTCATTATCTACTTAATGAAATATAAAGGCAGTGAATATGATATTCTTAATGTCCACAGAACATCTTATTTGTCCTACTTTTCCTTTGGACAACATGTTACACAGCCACATACTACTTTTACATAACACAAATTCATTTTTCCATTTTGTCTTAAATTAGAAGATCACTTCTATTAATAGAGTTCTCTAAGCCCTTTTAATATATATTATGCTTGAGAGATAAGACAAAGAAATTTTCATTAAGATAAAGAAAAACTTAATCCAAACATCTACTTTTAGGATTGTGAGGGTGGGAAATTGAGCTTTTCAAGATTAAGAGCTCTGTATTTCCATTTATTTCCATTTTACTTACATCAGCAGGCCATCCAACATGAAGAATATTTCAAATGATCTACTAGCTCCTACTCTGCAAGGATGAGTTATAAGCTGACTCAGACCAAGGTGTTATTCCAATTCGTCATGTTTATGAAAGATTATATTCAAAAGACTCAGATCCTTAAGGTTGGAAATTGATGGAACATTTGAAAATATAGGTGTTTGCTTTGGGATTCACTTTGTTGTTGTTTGTTTTCTAAGCAGAACACTTGATTAATCTCTTCAAACTAATTATTCTCAATAGTGACTCATGGTCTTGGAGATGATTGTGGAACCTTAGCGCCCGCACTAGTTGCCAGCTCCCTTGTGAGACAGTCCATTCAATCAGTAAGTATTTATGGCGTGACTGTTATTTTTAGAACAGGTTGCTAGGAGTTTTAAGTCTGAAGTTCCCCTTTCATTCAGGGAGTTGAAACATATATAGTATGAAGAGATCCAACAATGCTTAGAATTTGTAACTTCTGGCTGTGGTAATTAACATATATAGCAGCAACACTAGAGAGCCTACTTTCCCCACCTTCATATCTCCAGTTTGGACTACAGTGTTCCTGTTTCTCTGATTGGAAGGCTTGTTTGATACTTCTTATTTTTTCCATATTCATATCATATTTTTTAATGGTCTCAATGTGACTTTTCATAAAGGTATATGAATCAGTCCCTCTGAGGATCATTAACACTCCATTTAGTACATCCCCAGCTTATTTGAGTTGAATTAATATAAATAAGTTGTTAGCTTTTTATGAATATATTAATATATTTAAGACATATATAAATATAATTTATTACTATGTGCATGTATGATTCATAATAATATATAGATACATACATGCATACATATTTATGCATATGTGTGAATGTATTACACATACATAGGTGGATAACAGATGGTCTTGACCTATGATAGTTTGAACAATATTTGGAAATTACAGTAGCCAAAAACTTGACACAATATTTTGATTTTGATTTTTGACATTTTCCTGAGCTCATGGTATGTGGGAGCATATTTGCTATGATGAATAGTAGCACTCAATCAGCCCCACTCTCATCAGGGTAAATACCCAGTACTGTGCTACTATGTATTTTACTGCTCAGAGAGGATGTTTGGTAGGTTAGGTGCATTCAATGAACTTTACATATTTTAACTTAGGATAGAATTAGCAAGATACAATTCCACTGTAAGGTGAAAAGCATCTATCTGCCTGCCTACCTGTCTACCTGCTTACCTACTAACCCACCCACCTACCTCCTGGTTTATTTAAAATTACAATAAATGACCCTCTTTATTTCTTTCAATTTAGTTTAACTTAAGTATGGTATATTCAAGAGAATATCTTTGGAAGGGTTGGTGGAAGGGTACAGAACTTGAGGGAAAAAAAGGTGAAAAAGTGCAACAGTGGAACTCACTAGATAGACATTGATGAAACTGGTGGGCGGAGACAGGAGGGAGAGACTGGGAGAGAATGAGGGAACAGAAGACACTGTATGCAAGGAAATATACTCATTACCTGACTCACATCATTATAATCCCACTGTATATCATCTCTATAATAGCAATAAAGTAAATTAATAATGAAAAATGACTTTCAAAGTGTAAACTACTTTTCTTCATGGGTTTTGGGAAAAATGATTCATTTAACACATGTTTATAGAATCAAAGGGGTTGGATTAAATTCTAGCTCTACCGTTTGCTATCTATGTAACCTTGAGCACTCATATATTTGATCCAGGTTTCCTCATTTTTTAGGAGGGACAATGCTTACCTTAGGGGCTGTTGTGAAAATCAAATCAACTATGTATAACAGCTCTTTATCTAATTCTTATAAAATACAACATAAATCTAAAGTATTATTATATTGTAAGATTAGATGTTTTAGAATGTCAATAAAATTAGATCTTATTTGCCCTATAAATAAAGTGAAAATTTTGACAGTTCTAAATTGTTTAAAATGCGCCATATTCTAAATTTCCCTGGGACATGTTCTTGTTAGCTAGTGAGGGAAAAACAGGGGCATTTTCGTTGCCCTGCCAGATAATAAGAATGAAAAAATGAGTCTGATTCTTTTTATTACTATATGCCCTGAAGTATGCTTACATGGTACCCTATAAAAAGACACTTATCTTGCCATTCAAAAATGCTGAGTATCTTTACAAATTCTTTCAATAACAGAGATTTCCCTATTTAATACAAGAGGACTGTGTATTCCCCTTTCATTTCTTCCTACAATAGGTAAGTCTAAACCAAATCTTTGACAAGAAGAAAAGGTAGCGTCATTGTTTTAAAAGGCTAATACAAGTCACAGTATTCCTATGTTGCTCATATCACCTTATTATTCTGCATAATTATAAGTGCTGTTTGCATTTTCAGGTTGACTGGATTTCATCAATTCATGGCATATTTTTTTCTTTAATTACAGACAAAGGAGTTTCCCCTCATTCTTATTCTGTACATTGGAGATTCAGTTTTATCTTTCTAAACTGTCTGTTGTTTAGTACACAGTTTTCTGACAAGTGAGTAGAGCTAATACACGATCCCTACTTTGTGTTCCTTCACCAGTTCTATGTTACTATGAAAACCAACTGTGGCCCAGGGTAACAGATTAATGGCTCTCACTTGAAAGGGAAATTTCTGACTGTAATGGCTGGAGTTATAATTTCTTTCACTACCCTATAGATTTTTCAGAGACTCTTTTGGGCTAGTTTTTCTTTTGTAAAAATTCTCTTTAAGTAGTTGTACAAAGGAGTTGCTGTTCAACAAAGCAGTTTATGAATACAATGCATCTTGATCAATGTCACCCCTTTCAACATGCTCACCTATCCCTTTCCCTACCTACCTCTTCCCTTATTTTTAAAAAAAAGTATAGCTTATACATTGAGATTTTGACTGTGTTTTCCTCCCCTTCCCTTCATTTGTCTACCTCTCTCCCCTTAACCCAACCCAACCTCTTTAGGTTGAATGTTTTCTCTCATATGTGGAACCTACAATTAGCTTATAAACATATAGGTAAATCCATTGGGTGGTATATGACTGTGTACAAATGCATTAACTGAAATATGGGTATTTGTAGAAGGATCTTAATGGCTTTACTATTACAAACCAGTCACTTAGAGACAGTAATAACAGGCTATGTGGGAGTTGGAAATGCTGAAAAGATAATATTCTATATAAATAGTTTTGCCTTATGTTCATATTGAAGTAGTATCCTAAAATATTTCATTCATTTATTCCAAAATCTTGATGGATAATGTATTTTTTCCAAGACCCTAAATTGGATTTAAAAGAAGCAAAACCTTCAGAAAAAATTCTTGGTATATTTTTATGTGCCTGTCTTGGGGCTTGAACTCAGGGTCTGGGCTCTGCCCTGGACCTTTTTATCTTGGTCCAGGCAAGCACTATCATGTGAGCATGTGAGCCACAGTTTCACATCCCGCTTTTGGGTGGTTACTTAGAAGTAAGAGTCTTACCGACTTTCCTGTCTGGCTGGTGCCAAACTATGATCCTCAGATCTCAGCTATCTGAGTAGCTAGGATTACAGGAGCGAACCACCAACACCCAGCCTCAGAAAAATATCTTAAACAAATACTAAAAATCATGTGTATAGACACAGGAAAACATACTAATCATTATACATTCATTTTCTAGATGTAAAATTACTTATATTTATAACAAGATGTTATAATTTCAGACTCTGTAGCAAGCCTACACAACCAAGTAAGGCATTGAGTTTTGGAGCAATTTCTTGGCAACAACAGGTAACAACGAAAGCTATTCATTGATTATAATAGAATGACTACCACTTTCCCCTATACATGCAGATACACCATAAACTATTAAACCTTTCTGCTTATTTCTAAATGCTTTAAGTATGGGAAAAATAAAAAGGTTACTGGCAAAAATATTTTCTTATATCACTTCAAATTCCAAAGAAATTTTGGGAAAGAAAGAAATGATCAATCCAAATTTATAATTCCTATAATTTTCTAAGTGATGAAGAGCGATTTGAGGGTATCTTTTTGGAGCAGTCCATGGTATGGATCTAATCCTTGGCTTAGCCTCATCTAAATTCTTATCACCAGGATACAGTATACATATTCATGCTTACAGGTACCAAAATATAACAGAAGGTCAAGGTTTTTTTGTTTTGTTTTGTTTTGTTGTTGTTGCAATGTCCCATTAGTTCATACGATAAATATGCTGGCCCTTAAAATCTGTGATCTCCTTTTATGGGTCTGTATCTTTTTGTCTCATACTTATTGACTCATTTTGTCTTTTTGTGATATTTCTCATAATGTATTAATCTATCAGAATATTTATTCTATCAAACCATAAAAGATAGATGTCACCATCGTTATTTGGTTTATTTAATAGTTGTGTTCATTATGTTTAATTTTTAAAGTGGGTAAGTAGGACATTGGTTAATTCAACTCTTTTCTCTTTAAAAAGAACCATAATGACCATAATGTAATCTTTTGGAGCAGTTAATGCACACTAAAACAAATGAAATGAGTGATAGGAAAGTAGGGCAGCTTCTGGTCGTAGGTGGTAATTAAGTGAGAGGAGGATTATTGAGGAGAGTAGATGAAAACAGAATGATGCAGCCTGTTTGGGTGGTTTAAAGAGAAGGTAGTGAGATGTGGGGTTAGGCTGATCAGGACATACTATGTGAATGTGGGAAGTGACATAATAAAACCCCTTTTATTGTTGTGTGATAAAAGAGAAAAATTATGAAGCAAGTACTCATCAAAGCTCTGAGGAAAAAAATCCTTTCTTTAGTCTCAATATATGAGCTAGTAGTTAAGAACAGGATAATATTAATATTTTATCAATTCTATCACCCATGTAGTAGTTTCTGATGGAATTTCTTAAAAAATCAAGGAGGATGTAATCCCAGCACTTGAGAAGCTGAAGCATAAGTATCTAAAGTTTGAAGCCAGACTGTGCTTCATAGCAAGACCTCTTGCCACCAAAAAAAAATCAAGAAATATCTATCCCTACTTCCAACTTAAGAATATTATGCACATTTTTATTTCTTAGCAAATAACTTGTTTCACTATAACACGTGCTAATTTGATGAGAACAAAAGTTGGTGAGATTTCATCAATAAAACTGACATCTGGAATATTTGTAAAACATTCCATTATTATCACACCCTTTTAATTTTATTTATACATTTTTCAGCTTTGTTGAGACATAATAAATCAAATTGTACATATTTAATATGAAAAAAGAAACATGGTGAGAATGTAAGCAGGTAGAAAGTACTGTTTATGTCCATAATTGTATTTATATGATTTTTAATAAAGTACATTTTCCTATTCTTTATTCAACTTGAAAGATTAATTAAATATGGACATTTGGTTTTAAATCATATGTAAATGTATTTTGATATTGATCCTCTTACAGAATTGTACAAAATGAGACACACTAAAACAACTATGATAGATGTTTAGTATTAATTTAATACAGCTAGGAGAAAGAAAACATATATACATATTTTTGTAGATAAACTATTTTACATATAGGTTATTATTACCCTGGTAGCTTTAAAATGCATTAGA
The DNA here is from genome assembly GCF_000151885.1 of Dipodomys ordii. Classification (NCBI taxonomy): domain Eukaryota; kingdom Metazoa; phylum Chordata; class Mammalia; order Rodentia; family Heteromyidae; genus Dipodomys; species Dipodomys ordii. The sequence goes on from NW_012267312.1 coordinate 403,785, forward strand.
ATGTTGAAGAGAGTTTTTTCTAATTAATTTCAGGTGTAGTTCCAGGTATCTTATTAACTGAGTACTAATAATTTTTTTTAATCATGATATTTACATGTGAAAGAACATTCAGCATTTGGAACCATGCTGGGATAATGTGTCAACTTGGCTAATCTGTGATTTGTTAAGCACTAATCTGGACTTGTACTGACTATATGTGTGTGTACATGTGTGTGTGTGTGTGTGTGTGTGTGTGTGTGTGTGTATGTTTAGATGGTATTGCCATTTGAATCATTGGGTCTTTGAGTAAATCAGGCAACCCTCCACATTGTGGGTGAACTTCATCTAGTCAATTGAAAGCCTTAAGAGAAAAGACAAGTCCGCAATATTAACTCTTCCCTAGGTCTTCAACCCTGTCAGCCTGTCCCCACAGTTTAAAATTGTCAACCCCCATAATCCTGTGAGATCCTTAAGATCTCTCTTCTGTCGCCTTCCCTCAACTCTTTCTTTTCCCTCTGCCTATTTAAAATACACACACAGACACAGGCACACACACACACACACACACACACACACACACAAACACAAACATACACACACAGAGGCTATGTATCAGATTGGTTCTATTCTTTGGAGACTAACACACTTCCTATCACTAATATAGAACACTGGAAGAAAACAATAGTATTATTTGTAATAAAACAAGATTAAGTTTAAAGAAACTCATTGTTTTGTAGCAGATTTGAACAAGTCATTTGCTTTTGTGAAGCCTTTTCCTATACTACCAGGATTCACTAAATCCAAATTTACTTTTGGGTTTTTTTTTCTGAGAAGTTTAAACTATTTGCAAAAATTGGTATTTTCTCCCAGTATGGTAACTCATGCCTGAAAGCCAGCTAATTGACAGGCAGAAATTAATTACTAAATTAATTATTGCCAGTCTCAGGAAAAATTATCTGATAAAAATTAAAAAGTTCAAATGGTTGGGGGCATGACTCAAGTGGTAGAACATTTTCCTAGCAAGTCCAAAGTCTGAAGGCAAACCCCAGTATCATCACAGAAATGTATATTATATGGCTTTCATTCTTTCCTAGGGGTTTAAGAAAGGATTTGATATTTCGTTATTTATTGTTTATTGTGATATTTAGGGAATAAAACTTACTAGGCAAACACTATACCATTTGAGCCAAGCCACTAGTCCATAAGTTCTTTATTAAATAATGTTGGGGTTTTTTTGGAGGGGGGGGAAATGGCTCAAATGTTAGAGTCCTTGCTTAGGAACCCGGTAGTTCAAACCCCAATACAACACAAAAAATTTACTTTATATACAATTACCATACAAGCCCACTGAATTCTCTTATGTGTCTACAATTCATTGTGAACCTCTGGTAATCTAAATTTCCCCTTGTTTTGAGACTTTTTGGTATCATTCATTAATTCTCCTTGATGATGCTAAAATGTATAAAATAAGTGAAAGAACAATGGTATTGCATAGAAGAACATAATAGCAAATAAATCTCCCTCTTTAGTTTGGTTACACTGATTGCCAAAATATTGCATCATTTTTCAAATAGGTGTAAGGACGACTGAAGAAATCATCAAGTCTAATTTCAATCTGAGTTGTCCTACAAAGGTCTATGTGGTAAAGTTTTGCTCCCCACAGTGATTTATTGCCAAGGTGGTAAAAATTGTAAGAGCTGGGGGCCACAGAAAGGGCTTCAAGTCACTGGAGATGTAGGGGATGATGGAACACTGGTCTTTTTCTCTCCTTTGGTCTCACATCCTGACCATTATATGATCTGTTTTGCATATCTTGCCATGATGAGTTGCCTCCGCCACAGGCCCCAAACATACTGCAACCTTTCCAGAAACACATTCTGCTAAATGTGTCTAAATGCATCTATTTAACCAAAACAGGCATTGGAAAGGATAGAGGTATATTTGCTTTTACCTGCTAAATGGTAACCACCTCTTAGTCTCGTCCTTACACCTGCTTTTCACCAGGCATTCTCTCTGTGTAAGCTATTCTCAGTAATTTTAAAATCACTCTACCGTTACTATTCCAGCTTGACCTCTACTATCTCCCTTCTGGTCTGATTGACTCCACTTTTTCCTTATACTCCACAACACACACACCCATACCCCCGCCCCACACCTCATATCTAGAAATTTATCTGTCATATCATCACTAATACGGTTTTAATTTTGCATTTTTCTATTATTCTTCCTTAAATTTCCTTCTCTCTGTAACCGTCTGCTTTTCAGTCTTCTTCATGACCAGATCAAATTTAATCTCCTTGTAGAAGCATTTCAAGACCCCTGCACTCAGAGCCAATCTCCTCTCTTCTAGCTCTTTCTTAATTTATAATACTGCTCTATGAAAATCTATATCACAGATGATCTTGCCTGAACATACTTGTCCAAATACTCACATTTGATCTTAAGCATTTTGAAGACAAATGCTGAATCTTTGCTCCCTGTAACCCCTCCATCACCTCTGATATTAACTGGCACAGAGTAAACATTCAAATATTGGTTGAACTGAACTGAACTCTTTGGTTGCCAGCGGCATCCTGATGGATGTAAATTCTGAAAGCTGCTTGTAGCTATAACAGGTTGACAGCAGGTGCTGGATGTCAAAAGAAGGAAATTTATATGGTTGATTCCACTTCTCTAAAATAAGCAAGCCTCTAATAGACAATACCTGAGAGGAAGATATTGGCTGGCATTTCATTAGCAATAGAGATTTCAGGGAAATGGAGACAACAAAACAGTCTTTTTAGTTTGTCATGTAGGCTCTCATGCATTTGGTTGCAACACTGAATGATGGGTTGACAATACTGCTATAAAACTGTCAGTTAAGTCAAAAAATCTGGTGAGAGTATTTTTATTCTCATACAGCAAGCAGAGCATTCTGCTGTCTACAGCCCCATATACCAGGACTTTAAGCAATGCAATGTGAATAACTTTTTTTTTAAATTATAAGATGTCACCAAATTTCTCACAGAATTCTGGACTAGTTTGAAAAAGCCCTAGCTGGAAAAAAATAATTCCAAAAGAAAAAAAATCATTTCTTTATCTGTGGCCCTGTTGTAGGTCATGCCCTGGTTTAGATGATGAAAAGTTCATCTTCTATATTCTCTTAAGTCCAATTCCTCTAGACCAAAGTTCTCTCACCCTAACAATCTGTGTAAATTATTCAGCATCTCATACTTGTCACATATTTTCATGAGAACCTTAAAGTGATATGCCCTTATAATCATGCAACAAGTGCAATTAGTCCCTTAAGATAGATGAGGAAATCATGGCATCTGGAAGTAAGTGTACTAGGCAAAGTTTACAAAGGTAACAGATCACTGACATTTACTGTTAGTTTGTAAATCTGCTACACATAAACGAAACAATTCTATAACTAGACACTCAAATACAAAGAAGGTAATTATAAAGAAGAGAAAAAATTCTACTGAGCCTCTAATAGTATCAGGTTAGCATAACGTTTAAAGTTGTCAAATAAATATTCCTTCCTGCTTCACTTTCTGTTTCATGTGTCTCAAACCTTCTCACCATATAGGGATGGAGTCAAATCTTTATTCATTACTTCCCATTTTCCTCAGACATTAAACCTTATGTTCTGAAGTCTCTATGTTCTAAAAGCCTCTAAAATGGGAATAGTACTATCTACCTCCTATCTATGTAGTAGAGTCAAAAACTTTAGGAAATACTGGATATCAAAACTATCGAAACAAAATGCTTACCAAAGTACTCTTTCCAAAATACTGACAACCTGAATTCATACATCTTATTCTATCTTTTCCTAAGCAACATTCCCCTTTCAACCTTGTGATTCTCTTTTCTTTTTTTATAATTTTTGGAAGTGAAATAATCAAAAAGCTACCAAGATCTCATTAAACCCTTTCTTAATTGGCATTCAAAGCAATGAAATGTTAGTTCTTGAAATAGCAAGAACACTCAATGAACTTTTACTATGGTTCCTGTAAAAGGCTCTACATGTGTTAGCTCATCTAATTTTCCTAACCCTTGAAATAACAAATCCTATCTTATGGAAGAGGAGACTGAGAGCAGTTTACTAAGTTTAGTTATTTGTTCAAGATCACAAAGCTAAGTGGTAGCTCCAGGCAGTTGACCTCTCAAAACCTATATGCTCTATTGTTCTAGGTCTTTCAAATGGCAGTGATGAGGGATATAGAGGGAAAAGTCACAGAAGCAAGTTTCTCAAAAAAAAAATCGGAGGACCCATATTTGACAATATTAGTTGTGAATTAAGCAGAATAAGAAAATAAAGAGATTTTTTCTGTATCATCTCACTGCTATATAAAGTATCATGCTTTTTACTCTTATTAGACATGAATAAGAGTTTTGCATAATTTGGACACCTCTGAGAAAGCAAATTTAAATTCTTCTCATCTTATTTGCTTTCTGTACTCTGACTAGGCCCTTTTGCCCAAAGAGAAAATGACTAGAATGGTTGACAAATTCAGAAAGACAAGAACTGAAGGAAAAGGAGCAATTTGAACATCAGAATTGAAGGAGAATTTCTCCCTGGAGTTCTCTTAAAATAAATCTTATTCTCCTACCTAGATTATTACAACATGATTTTGATCAATATAATTGTGTAAAATAACAGATGTCATGGCAATAGTTCTGTACTGTAAAACATGTTGCTATTTTGCAGACCCAATTATTTGAGGTTTATTACTAGTAGAAAGGAAGGGTTTTTTTTGCTGTTTTTCTATTGATAGAATGTAATAACCATGTGTAATTTCCCAAACTATTCAAAGTTATGAACCGGAGTCAATTGTTTCTGTACAGTATTATGCATATATTAAATACTTTTCTTTATTTAGTTGAGTCCTTTTTAATATCTGTGGAAGGTTCAGTGCAATAAATAAGGAAGATCAAAATCACTAAATAGAAAAATATGATTCTATGAACAAGTATTATATTTTGGCCCTTTCCTTAAAAGCTGAATCTACATTTAGAGAACTTCCAGTTGAAGATTATTGAAACTTTGAATATTGAATTTTCATCACATTTCATAGATTTCAAATGGACAAATAAACTGAAATATAAAAGGGCTACAAGTGATACTATTTAGATAAGCATATCCTGTAAGAATTGTCCTAGTTCAGCATCAGAGACCCCAGGAATAGTGGAAATCCAAGATTTTGGCAAATACTTCTAATAAGCAACATGACATGTTTTAACAGCTTTTAAGAAAATGTCATTTTAGACTAGTTGCATTATAATCCTTCTATTATGCAGCAGATATTCATAGAGTGAAGGGCAAAAGCTTAGAAAATATAATTATCGAAATCCCTGGATATTAGCAGAGGAATCCAAAATTGCTCTCTGATCATTCAAGTATAATCTACATCATGAAGAAAACCAATGCAGTATTACATGCTAGCCTAGCAAGTGGGAGGCCCTGAGTTCAAACCCCAGTACCTCTCAAAAGAAAGTTTCCCAATGTTCATATTGTTTTTCAAAGAAGAAAACAATTACTTACCCATACATCGAGACGTCAGCCTCTGACTGCATAAACCATACATTAAGTGAATACTTTTCTGCCTCCTGTATTTTGGGCTAGCTGTTGCAAGGTGGTAAAGAACTTTTCAGATACTAACACTTTGTTCTGTCTTCACTTTGCCTTCTCCCAACATATTGGCAGTCAGCTATCCTGGCCCTTTTTCCTTAGGGATGAGTTGAAATAGAAGAATGTACATTTTGAAGATGTACGTAATTCATGTTTTTTTTCTTTTTCTTTCTTTTTTTTTTTTTTTTGGCCAGTCGTGGGGCCTGAACTCTGGGCCTGGGAGCTGTCCCTCAGCTCTTCAGCTCAAGGCTAGAGCTCTACCACTTGAGCCACAGCGCCACTTCTCTTTATGTGGTGCTAAGGAATCGAACCCAGGGCCTCATGCATTCAAGGCAAGGACTCTACCACTGAGCCACCTTTCCAGCTCCTAATTCATGGTTTTTAAGTGTCAAAGCCTAGGCGTCATCTAACGTAAACAACTTAGAAAGAAAAAAAGATGCTTAAAAAGTGTGTGTTTTTTTTAAATTTTCATTCCTGCAGTAGAAAATATTCCTCTGGTTGTGAGAAGAGAAATGTATAGGCAATGTATGAAAAGCAAGAAAATTTAGTGTCAACACGTGCACTGGAAGGAAGGGGGAAATTCTAAAGAATGGGGAAAAACTAATAGCAGAGGACACCTGGGCCTCACTCCTGAGATAAATGTAAGGAAATGGAGGTAGAGAGAGTAGTTTTCTGGATGTTTTTCCTGATTCTCTTTGGATGCTATGCATAACTACTGAGACCACAGTCACTTCAAATCACTCTGTGTAAAGAAGAAAATAGTTGTCCAATGTCTAGGTCAGCATAATTTTTCCCACCATGCCACCATGATACAATATTTGACAATGAGGGTATCAAAGTAGTCAAGAGACTTCCAGATCAGCAAGTGCCATTAGCGATGGAAGTAAAAGGCTGGAAGTGCAGTTATGGCTCAAGTGGTAGTGTCAGCCTTGAATAAAAAGGCAAGCAAGAGGGATAGGCCCTGAGTTTAAGCCCTAGTACCAGTACACACATGAAACAGAAGGAGAAGGAGCAGAAAGAGAAAGAGGAGAAAGAGAAGAAGAAGGAGGAGAGAAAAAGGAGAAAAAAGGATGAGGAAGAGGAGGAGGAGGAGGGAGAGGAAGAAGATGGTGACAGTGATGACAAGTGAAAGGTGGTCCAAGTAGCAATTACATGTTTGAACCAACAACCAAGATTATGAGGAGAGTCTGGTATCTCCATGGATGCCAACCCTGATAGATGACAACCCAGGAGTAAATGTTCTGCCTTACTGTGCTTCATATCCTCCATACAATGTTTGCCTTGAAACAGTTTTCACCCTTTCTACTGAAAAACGTTTCTTCTAGTCATTGTAATGACTCACTTTTGAAATATAACAGTATGGAGTAAAAATCTTATTCAGTATAATAGTTATAATCTCCAATGATTTCCTATTTCTATAAATTGATGTAGAAATATTCATATAAGTTATAACCAGAATTTTCATGCATCTTGATTTGAGTTTCCCATGCTTGTTAAAAGACTTACTTCGGTCAGTAATAATTGTTCTGGCCTCTTGATTGCTTGTTTTGTTTTTCAGATTCTGAGCAGCAGTAATGAGTTCTTCCAACTGGGGGCGCCTCTGTTCTAAATCCTGCAATGTTGCCTGAAACAACAAATACCATTTAATTTTGTAGTTCTCTTTTTTTGTGTAATACAAGGTAAAGTACAATATTCCAACCAGCCAAAACACTTTTAGAAATAAAAAAAATTGTTACCAGATATAAATCTCTACTATGTAAGGCTTTACAGAAAATAATTGAACAAGAAATGTGTTTCATTCTTAGACACCAAAAAATATTGCAAGTAGAAATCTTCATTATTGATTTGCTTCACTACTGAAGATTTTAGATGGAGTCATTCCAGCGAACCTTGGTTTACTTAAGCCAACATACAAGAAAGGTACTTCTGAATTATGGCAATATATTTAAAAGTTATTTGTGCTTATATCTCATGTTAGAGGTTATAAAATTAATGTTTATAATTATCATAGAAGCAAAAACACTACATAAGTGAGTTGAAGGGTTATTTAACTTCTTTGTACCTGACACATAAAGAGCTGAAATAAGTGAGTTAAATCAGTTTTTCCCCCAAAATGCTTACCATTGAAATCACTAAACTTCTTTGCATATCTCAGAACTAATGAATTAGGAAGAAGGGCTGGAAATCTACCTTTCTTTGTTTCTGGTCCTGGGTCTTGAACTCTAGGCCTGGGCATTGCCCCTGAGCTCTTTTGCTCAAGGCTAGTACTCTACTACTTGAGCCACAGTGCCACTTCTGGCTTTTCCTGTGATGAATTAAAGATAAGAGTCTCATGTATTTTTCTCCTTGGGCTGGTTTTGAACCAGGATCCTTAGATCGCAGCTTCCTGAGTTGCTAGGATTACAGGCGTGAGCCAATGTCACCTGTCTTGGACATTTCCTTTTATGATTCGGCATGTTTGGGAATGCTAATCTAGAAATCAGTACTTAAATTCTCCATTCTTCCCAATGACAGATGGTTTACACAGTTTTGTTATTTTTATCCTCAAAGTAACCACACTAATAACCAAGCTATACATTCTATCTGATTTTAAGTAAGGTGGTCTTTTTACTAATACATGTGGCTTGTGAAAGTGAAAACCTAAAGTATGGTGAAGGATAAAAATGAAACTGATCTACTAGGTGCGCTTTGGCTCCTGGTGTTTTTTTTTTTTTATGATTTCTTGTAGTTTTGCAAAAGCCAAGTTGGAATCATTTAGTGGTGTTTCTTTTGTGAAGAAGCAGAGAGATAGGCTTTGTAATTTAACTTTGATTGTTCTTGGTAATATAGAGATAATGAGAAACATATACCCAAACATTGTACATTTATGTAGAGCATCTCTCTCTCTCTCTCTCTCTCAAAAATGGAGGGATGAACATTTAACAAATTTTCCACATTTGTAAGCTGTGATTGCTCAGAAGAAAAATCCAATTTTCAGGTTTCTAACTTTTATGGTTTCTTTACACAAAAGGGTGTTTGAAATATGGAACAAATTGCCAAAGACAGCTTTTGAAGTAAGTAGCATAAGTAAGTTGGAAAGTACTGAAGAATTCTTAAAGTAGAAGCCACACAATACCAGACAGATTTTTATGAAATAAGATATTTTTCAGAGTTAGAATATTAAAGTCTGGTCATCTGTGACACAGCAAACTGAGAAGTTGCTGTGGTAATGCTTACTCTCAAATATTTGAATACATTTGATAGATGTCCTCTTAAATAAACAGATTTGCACAGAAACTTTCAATAAAGCAAAATCTCAATCTCAAATTTTATGAAGACCTTTACATAGGCCCAGACAACCACATGAATTCGTCTATTCATTTACTAGCTTGTGCAAGTTAATAAATAGTTTTTTTTTCAAATGCTAGGTATGGTTCTAGAGGCTATGGATATATTCCTGAAAAATATACCTGGAAGCCAGGTGCCGGTGGCTCACACCTGTAATCCTAGCTATTCAGGAGGCTGAGATCTGAAAATCGCTGTTCAAAGCCAGCCCGGGCAAGAAAGTCTGCAAGACTCTTATCTCCAACTAACCACCAGAAAACCAGAAGTGGCACTATGGCTCAAGTGGTAGAGTGCTAGCCTTGAGCTGAGGAGCTGAAGGACAGCACCCAGGCCCAGAGTTCAAGCCCCATGACCACCTTCAGCACCAACAAAATATATGTGTGTGTGTGTGTAATATATATATATATATAGTGTGTGTGTTTGCCAGTCCTCATGCTTGAACTTGCATTATTTTGCTCAATGTGTGTGTTATATATATATATATATATATATATATATATATATATATATATATATATATATATATATGGAAATGGTACATAATTTAATACTTGAAAATTTTATACAGAAAACACTTTTATTAGAATAATTAAAATATTTATGTTAGGTTATTTAATAATTGTTCACCCTGAAACAGCTGGACTATTCTTTACTTTTCACTTTCAGATATATCACTCCATGTTTTTCTCTTCTTTTCAAATTTCAAAGTTCATTTAAAAAGTATGTTGTAAAAGTAACTCAACTTTATTCCTTCCTGGACTCTAAATTAAACCTGACCACAATGAACAGCTTTTACTGCTGAAATTAGCAAGCATGTCAATTTAGACTTAAAACAAGCCATTTTCCTCTCTAATGAACAAAATAGGTCTCAGGGTATTGTGAAACCTGTTCTTTAGTTGGGTGATTCTCTAATTCTGCTGACAGATACATGCTTTGTAAGCACCTGAGAAGATTATTAATGACATCCTTTGAAGAAGCCTCCTTAAAAATCCAAGAAGTTTGAAAGTGCAATACTACTATGCATTTCTAAGGTACTTCTAAAGCAAATTGCAACTCTTTATCCCATTCATTGGCCAAGATATACAAACATTCCCTATAAAAACAAGCCAGATAATAGAGTATTTTGCTATAAAAGTTATCAGACACTAATATACTCTTCAGTTAATGGTTTCTTAGGAGAGCAGAATAGAATTTTCTCCTTTCCTTTCCTCTCTAGAAATAAACGATTTGAAGATGGCAAACACTTCAGTATTTTTCTTTGTTTTTCGATTTAAAAACAGTAACTGAAGGACCTTCTTGCTAAGGAGCTGAACATGAATGAATTCATGTAAAACCCTTTTCCATTTTTATGTGGTTTCCTTTTTATTTGATATTATAATTTATTTGTTTTGATACCTTAGCTTTACATTTCTATCACTTCTTAAGTACAACGACCTTCTTCTCTCTTCTATAGAGTACTCAAAGGTCAGAGAACCTCTTAAATGTAGTTTTTTTTTACTCTAAATTCTTTCTTTTTGCCCCCAATCTGCTGCAGGCACCACATAATACTCAAGTACATTGTTGCTACTTGAGTTGTCATTCTCTAGGAACTCTTGTCTGTTGTTCAACTTCTTCTTCCTAATTTTATTCAAGCTAAACAAGTAGAAAGCTAAATGCTTATTTAATTCTCTGATATGAGCCCAGATATTTATTATGCAAACAATGTGTGAACAAACTACAGCTGTTACATGCTTAATAGTATCTAAGCATGATAGCCGATTGTGTCTACACAGATTCTATTATTCTGGAAGAAACAAAACACAGGAAAAGGAAGGAATCAACACTATGTCTAAGGAGTCCTAAGCCAGCTACTGAGTCTTACTAAAAAACAGCTTACCCCTTGGAGATGAGAATTCATCATGGATTCCACTAGCTGAGCAAAGATGGAGGGAAAAAAAAGAATCTTCAAATACAAAGTAAGTCAAAAGTCTTTAATCCTACTAAATCCCCCCAGAGTTGAGGGAAGTGGTTATATATAGCAATCCTATGAAAAAGGGAGTTAAACAGTGAAACCACATATAAGTAGGTCATTTTAGGTTCTTAGAAACATTTATGACTTATTATTATATAAAAATTGCCTTACTCTTAAATAATGCTCAAATAGAAAACTTTTGTTGAGTTAAATTTTTATTATTTACATGTCTAAGAAAAGGCTTTAATCAAATTTGTCATATTTTTCTATAACAACTATCTTCAAACAAAAATGATTGTTACTAGCTACTATTTTCAGGAAATTTAAATACTATTGTAGAATGCTCTTCAATTTTAAACATAACATTAAAGATTGTCAGGTAAAATAGTTTGCATAATCTTGCTATGTATGGAAGATAATAAGCATTTAAGTCTGGTAGGTACTAAATTGTAGCCTTTCTAGCAACTGTGAGGATGCCAATCACGTGTTTACCATTCAACCGCCTCGCCTTCGCTCTGGCTTCTCATCTTGCATTAAACAGCTTTTCCAAGTAAACTGGTTCAATCTATAGTCATCTTTATTATCCTTCACGTCCTCATCTCCCACTTGTATTTTAAATCAGCTTATTTTCCTCCTTGGCATACCTTCTCTACTTCTCTGAGTGTTCTAGCACCTTCACTGCTAACTTCATACATGCCTTCTAACTGTGGTTATACTTTTGTTCTTAATTCATTAAGGAAATAACACTATTAAAGAACATTTTCATTTTACATGATTTTAAACTTGCAGAAGATTTGCAAGAATGTTCAAAGAACTCCTTTGTATACTCCTCTCAGATACAGTAGCTATTAATACTTTGCTATATTTACCAATTTATCATTCTCTCAGTCTGTGTATTATCTATAATAGCTATAGGCATCATATTATGCATATATATTTGAACCATTTGAGAATAATTTGCCCATGAGTTAATCATTCCCATTTATCTTCTAATATTTCACTATTTATTTCTCAAGAGCAAAGACACTCTCTTATATAACCTCAGCTCAATTTCAAACTCAGGAAATTTAACATGGCTTTAGTACAACAATCTCATCCACACTCTTTATTCTGAGGATGACAGTTACCCCATTAGTGGCCTTTATAGCTACATTTTCATTTCCTGGTCGAAGCTCAGCCATTGCATTTAGTTGTCATATTCTTTATTCTTATTTAATCTGAAATAATTATTTGCCTTCTTTGACCTTCATATTATTGATAGTTTGGAAGCACAGAAACTAGGTATTTTGTCCTCCAATGTGAGTTTCAGCAAATATTTTTAGCGTTATTATGTTAGTTGTTGAACTAGGTGTAGGGAATGTAGCAATGAAGAAAAAAAATTCTTTTCCTCAAAAAGAAAAGTAAGTACAGACAAATTTTATACAAGCAATTACAATAAACTAAGGTATTATGGGAGGGAGGAGAATAGGGAGCTATGAAGTATATGGCCAATCTAGATACCCATCCAGTTGTAGAGACCATGTGGCAAGGGATCTGGTAAAGAAATCTAGGTTAAATGGTCTTCAGTTCTTTTATGTCTAAACTGTACAAAGCAGTTTGAAATATCCACTGCTGGAACCTGCAGGCCTTTAGCTACTGGAACCTCACTGAGGACCCCAGGAGCTTCATGGTGAAATCCATCACTGCATTGCAGCAAGCCAAGCTTCCCACACATTTCTTGTTGATGTCTGAATGCGGTGGGAAACAAGGGATCCTTTGGTTGACTGGCTTAATAACACTGAAAAAAAAAACCTGTTGAACCTTTCTTAAGATTGCATCACACACTGGGTTATTCCCACCCAGTCTTCTCTCCCTGTCCTTCATTTGGGGTAAGATTCATGTCTTGTTTTAATTGTTCTCTCATCGTCCCTGGCTTTCTCTCTATTTCCTTTTTGAAAAGATGTTTCGGTTAAAAACTTTCCCCTTTCACCCTTTAATACACATGTAATTTCAGGCTTTAACATACTTCCTTTGCTTTTCTAGACATGAAGCCTTTCAAATTCAAACGGCTGGGTGCAGAATTCTCAATTAGTGAATATTAATCACATTCCTCATTTGACCTATGGGTTGACTAGGATTTGCACTCAGGACATCATACTTACAAGACAGATGCACTACTAGTTGAGCTATACAGTCAGTCTTTCTTGATTTTGTTATTTTTCAAATAGAATGTCAAATTTTTGCCCAGACCAGCCTGTACTAGATTAGTATTGGCTTGCAAGCCCACGGTCCCAACTTCAAGCTCTGTTGCCACTATAGAAACAATTGTTTCTGTTTTATTATTTTTTAAATTGACATGGCTATTTTTGTAATAAGCCTAGAATCACGTTCAGAGGGGAATAAGATTACTTAGGCTCATAACAATGATAATAATGGGGTTCTATGTGACACATGTAGCTCAAGAACTCTAGGGTATAAAAACAAGACATAGAGGGTCTGGGAAGGTGGCTCAGTGGTAGAGCGCTTGCCTTGCATGCTCAAGACCCTGGGTTCGATTCCTCAGCACCACATAAGCAAAAAGAAAAAAGCCGGAAGTGGCGCTGTGGCTCAAGTGGTAGAGTGCTAGCCTTGAGCTGAAGAGCTGAGGGACAGCGCCCAGGCCCAGAGTTCAGGCCCCATGACCAGACCCCCCCCAAAAAAACAAAAAAAAGCAAGACATAGAAAGCCTTTCTATATAACTACTATTAAGGTTGGGAGATATGGCAAAAGGTACACTTGCACAACTTTTGAGATTATGGAATAAAGTGAAAACAAAAAAAGTATCCGCCGAAGGAAATTTGCCTTGAGTAAGTAATGACATCAGTCACTCAAGGCTCTTCATTACAAGGGTACTCTGCTTGGCTTAATGTTCTGTTTACACTAATTATTATTTTCTTAACCACGGGTCGTGTGCTTTTGGCTTTTCACTGGCTCACATCAATTAGGTATCTGATCTTGGCCCAATTTCAAGTTTAGAAAGAAAGAATTAAAGCTGTATGTGTTGGCTGAAACATGGCTTAGTTATTGAATGGGAACGAACAACTTTGAATAGGAATTAAATGATGTCACTAAAATGCCTTTCATTTAGTTCTTGGGAAAAGGGAGCAACTGTGGGCTTAAAAATGTGTGTGTGTCCAATACTCCTCCAACTCTTCAATGAAATTGAAAGAGAAAGCTTACTACCGAACACGTTCTATGAAGCCATCATAACCCTCATCCCAAAACCAGG
>NW_012267312.1:420419-498678 GCF_000151885.1 Dipodomys ordii
AGGCTGCAATGCTTGGTAAGAAATGTACGCATTATCCTGCCCATGCAATTGTAACCCCTCTGTACAGTATGTTCACAAATAAAATAAAATTAAATTAAAAAAAATGTGTGTGTGTGTGTGTGTGTGTGTGTGTGTTTGTGTGTGTATGAAGCTCTTCTGGCTTCAGGAAAAGTTTATGTACTGAATTAATTAGGTTTCTTGTAAGAAACAAATCTCTTATTCAACCTGGTATAGGGAGCCTTACTTTCCCAATAACTGAAAAGTTGAGACGGTTCAGCTAGTGGAATTTTAAAACTACCTGCACAGAGATAAGTTTTTAACAGGTATTTGGACTGTCAGTAAAGGAACCTGGCCATCCATTGATTCATGCTTCTCCCACATGCAAATCATTTGGTACTAACATTGGATGGACTTTGGTATGCAAGGCAAGCCCATTATTGCTACCTAAACTGACCAGCTTCCCAGACTACAAATGAACGTTAGAGGACAGATCTGAGAATGTACTCAGTAGAACACCAAAGTGAATGGTGACAATGTTCCTAAAAGGAATCATTTAAGAAAATGAGCACATGTGGGATTCTCAAGAAAGACTTTGAAAGTGTTGGCACTATAGCTAAATCCTGGAAAGTTTGGAGAGGCAATGAAGAAGTATTATAATATTATTTTTTAAAGTATGAGCTAAGATGTGTGAAAAAGAAATGAATTTTCAAATCTACTTGTTGGGGGTTAAGGATTATTGTGAAATAACAGGATATAAATGTAGGCATAGTAGAAGCAGTTTATAGCTAGTTTTCTATTTCTTTCTTTTTCTAATTTAATTTGATTGTCAAGGTGATGTACAGAAGGGCTGCAGTTACATGCATAAGGTAGTGAGTACATTTCTTGTCAAACTTGTTACCTCCTTCCTCATTTTTCTCCCACTTTTCCTCCCCCAACCCCCAGCAAGTTGTAAAGTTCACTTCCAACATATTGTCTTGTGAGCATCACTGTTGCAATTGGATCACTCTTTTTCCTTTGTCTCACCATTTTGTTGGCATATAACTGTTGTATGGTTGACTTTTTGAAAATCAGATCAAATGTTTACATCTTCTCACAAGACAGCTGAAAAAATTAAAGCTATTGGACAAACTTTTAGTAATTCTGTGCCTTTGAACAAAATATTCTTTCTGGCTGGGATGTCTACTTTTAATATTTGTCAGTTCATGGAAATATACTAAATAGATACCTGTAAGCAGAAGTGTTGATTGAACAAA
Source organism: Dipodomys ordii (assembly GCF_000151885.1). Classification (NCBI taxonomy): domain Eukaryota; kingdom Metazoa; phylum Chordata; class Mammalia; order Rodentia; family Heteromyidae; genus Dipodomys; species Dipodomys ordii. The sequence goes on from NW_012267312.1 coordinate 421,673, forward strand.
TGACTAGACACAATAACAGAAGTAGTGATGCAAGAACAGATAATTATAATTATATAGGTGTGGAAGTTACTATAACACGTGTCCTTATTTTAGTCAGTGTTTAGGAGTATTCTAAAACTACTGGTATTTGAGTAACTGAAAATGAAAAATATGACAGCTATTCAAGAAATTATTATGAACTATTCAAGCTCAAAAATACAATATGACAGTCTGTGAAATTTATTTCTGTTCCTCTCTAATGATGGTTTTGGTATTTGTTAATCTACTGATGGCTTAAATCATATTATAAGCTTTCCAAATTGATGCACACCTTGTAGTGGTTTAATGCCAAACTAATCAACTATGTGTGTGTCATTTAAAAAAATAAGTCATTTTGCATTTGGAAAAAAGACTAAGATGGTCCTTTTCAAATTATTATTTCTTAGGAAACTGAAGATATTAATTTGCCATTTCATAATACCCTTTTCCATGCAAAAAATAAAAAAGCCTTCATTACACAAGCCAGTAACTAATGATATCCAAATTGGGTCTAAATATACTTATCATAAGTACAACTTCAAAAACAAGAAGACCAAAGAATTTTAGGCTACAATATGTTGATAATGATTTCAAGTACATTTCTAAACTGATACAAAGGAGGCTGATAATTTTAGCTATTCAACATTAGATCTATTAGTTACTCTATATTGTTCACATTTCTTGAAGGTCTATTGTTCTGTAAATTTAGCATACTTACAAAGGATAATTGGGAACATTTTAACACCGATTTTTGCCATGCGCATCATATTTATGGGCTCTTGATATTATGATCCAATAACATAAAGTACATATTTGCCCCTTACACAAATGCTAAAGGGGAAGATGAAATTATTTAATAATACACACATTTTGCAATTATTCTTGCTTCTTTCCCTCAGTGTTTATTTCTTGTTTATTTGAATAGCTACATTTTAAAATGTCTATATACTCAAATCAGGATCAATTCTCTTATCCATTCAGAGCAACCTATAACTCAAATTGAGTCATAACTGAACCCAATGAATATAAAATAGAGAATAAATTGTTATGAGTAGCAAAGTGTAATGATCTAAGAGCATTACTTACGATATTTTGTCTGGGACAGAACACTCCGGATTTTGTACATTGAAAATAATACACAAAGTCTATAAAAATCCCAAATAAATGAGGCTAGAGCTCAATAGGTAATTAATCCTTGGTCAATCATATGAACAAGAACTAGGTTTTGACAGAATTCTATACACAATACTCTATAGTGAAGAAAGTGTCTTATAATTGAAAATGGATGACATTAAAGAGCCCCTCCAGTGAAGGCAATGAAGTTGCACTATAGTTGGGAAGATAGCTTACTGATCTACCCAGTTTCTCAATATCAGAACATGAAATATAAATGATAAAATCAATCTGTAGATCACTGATTTCATACTAATGGTTTGCTGAAGAATAATTTGATCTTGTTCAGGGACACTGCCATAGAAAAAGAAGAGTCTGAACTCTAACTGGAAGGATGAACAGGATTGATAAGCTAATGTTGAGCGAGAAGGAAATTTAGACAAGGAGTGAGCATCCCCTAAAGTGTGGAGATCAGAAGATACCAGAGTTGCTGGGAAAGAGAGGGAAGGGCAGCTTAGTAGTGAATAGAATTTAGATGACAGTGATCAAGTTGGGGAGGGAGACAGGCTAGAATGCAAAAGTTTCTGAGTAATAGTGAGCCAAGTAAAGACATCATGCTGAAAGAGTGGGGGAAAATTAGAGGATTTAAAACATAGGGATGTCACAGTAACAGTAGCATTTCAGAAATAGTCATAGGGGAGCTCTATGTGGAGTCTTTTGAGGAACCTCCATACTACTTTCCAAAGTGGTTGAACAAGTTTACACTCCCACCAACAATGCAGTAGGGTTCCCTTCTGTCCACATCCCCTCCAGCATCTGTTGTTATTAGAGTTCTTGATTTTAGCCATTCTAACTGGAGTGAGGTGGTATCTCAATGTTGTTTTGATTTGCACTTCTTTTATGGCTAGAGAGATTGAGCATTTCTTCATGTGTCTATTGGCCATCCTTCTTTCCTCTTCAGAGAAGTTTCTCTTTAAGTCTTTAGCCCACTTATTTATTGGGCAGTTGTTTCTTTGAGGATTTGTTGTTGGGGGATTTAAGTTTTTCAGTTCCCAGCATGACTATGTTTATTGCAGCATTATTTACCATAGCTAAGATATGGAACCAACCCAGATGCCCCTCAGTAGATGAATGGATCAAGAAAATGTGGTATATATACACAATGGAATTCTATGCCTCCATCAGAAAGAATGGCATTGCCCCATTTGTTAGGAAATGGAAAGGCGTGGGAAAAATTATATTAAGTGAAGTAAGCCAGGCCCAAAGAAACATAGGTCCCATGGTTTCCCTTATTTGCAATATCTAGTATATGTCTGAGTCAAGCAGAAAAGGACAGATAAGGTGATGTTAGGGAAATGAACCCTAAGATATGTATTCAAATGTTTTTTCTTTTATGCGATTGTTTCTAACACATTTATAAGATTATTTGTTTGTTGCTTTGTATGTCTTTCCCCCACAGTATAACCCCTGCTTTCACTGTATTTGATGTCGGTATAATTTGTGGAGGGGAAGGGGAAAAACAAATCGTTTAAATAGGGATACAGGTGGACCCATTGAAGCAATGAGATGTACAAGTCGTTATGTCGAAAATGAACTTTACAACTTTGGGGGGGGCGGGGAGGATTGGGTGGGGGGCAGGGGGAGGATGGGAAGGGATGGGAAGGGGAACAAAGGAGGAAATGTACTCATTTATGTTGCCCATGTAATTGTAACCCCTCTGTACAGTATTTTCACAATAAACACACACACACACACACACACACACACACACAAAACACACACACAGAAATAGTAACCTCATACCACTGCATCCAACTTCTTTCCCAAAAGAGAGTGAGAAAACTGAATTTCAGCAACCTGAGAAAAACTATCCCCTTTGATTAAATCTGCCCTTATGAAAGCTAGCAAAATATTTCTGATTTAATATCATCTATCCTTTTATTTAGGATAAAATAATTTCATTTCATAAAAGTAAAAAAAGTGCAGATCTAGTGCTTGGAAATAACTCTCTGAGAATTAGTAAACAATTTTACTGAACTCATTTGTAATAAATAATATATTAAAATGTATGGGTGCCAATAGGGCCTATAGTTTCAGTGTAGAGACAAGTTAAGACTCGGAATATGCTTCTAAATTCTTCAATTCATGCTCTAAAGGATAAACAGATGTCCAGAGTATGACAGGAAATTGAGATTTCTTTGGAAATATAACTGCCCAGATAATTGTCAGTGGTGATAAGAATGATCAATATAATGTCATGATGTCTCATTTTGTGAATGTAACTTTTCAGTGCCCTTTTATATTTATCATTATAATAGTTCTATGATTTTTTTCTATAGGAGATAAAGATTCAGATATTAATCCCTCCCCATTCTAGGAAAGTTGTACAGAAAAGGTTGTACTAATCCCTTCAAAAATCAAAAGACAAAGCAGACAAAAGGTTATGTTAAAAATGTATTTGGCCTTTTCATGTTTTTAAAACATTTTAGAGATGTCACTTATTTGGATACTGAGATGAGGACCTTGGTCTTCCCTGACAACTGCAGCCATAACTGAACTGAGGCAGAGCAGTAGATGTTATGGTTCTGTGACACTATCTGTATATAGCAAGTGAAGTGCAGAAATGAGCGATTATCTCAAGGCTATTACATTAGGTACACTGTTAATCAGAATAATTCAAGCCCTCTAATCTGCTTTTCTTATCTTCAAATGGTGAATGTTAAGATCTGAATGATCAAAATAATTGGCACAGCTGTTCAATTCATTTTGCAAATATAGGGATAGAATCAAGCTCAGTTTATTCATCTGTAAAATGAGGATAATTACATTTATATCAACTGATCTTGAAGCAATTAAAGCAATAACTTTACCTATAATAATTCAAGTTCTTTGGGTAGAAATTAGTGATATATAGCTAGTCCAGATTTCTTTATAGTAACAGCAATTAAGGAATACATTATGTACAAGATATTTAATCTATGAGGTCTCAACCTTCTGGTCACAAATTCTGGGTGCTACAAAGTAATCAACAACCATGTATTTATTCTAGGGAGTGATATTTTAGTAGTTTGTAAATCTTCTTTAGTTTTATAAATGTAAAACAAGAATGTCTGTGTGCATATATATAAGCAAGCCCGTATGCTCTCTGACAAAAAATGAGGTACAAACATACCGTACTTTCATATCATAATGGTATAATGGAATTATGTACACCATTTAGATATTATAAGACAAAATTTAACAATGGGGTATCACTCCTGAAAATAAACAACATACTTGTGCATTTCCTCAATAATTGTTTCAGAGATCAACAGTAATCTATTTTTTTCTCAGAAATGATATGACTAGAAAAAAGATAAAAATTTGTCTTTGATAGGGTACTATATGTTTAAGCCCTGGTTTAGCTGTAAATCATTTGTGAGGATCATTTCTTGGTAGGTGAGTGGAGTTGCTATTATAGAGTGTTAATACACTTGCAGTGAAGTGTTGCTGGGGGTAGAAGGTGTTAGACATTGATCAGGAGCTTAAGAGATGAGCTATTTATTTTTACTGCTGTAAGAGGAAAGTCTCTGTAATAAAACAGTGATTCTGCTTCTCTGTCGAAAAATACCATTTTATGTCATAAAAGCTCTCTTCAGTAAACAAAGAACAGACTGTTATTGTCAGATGTAAAAATTACAATAAAGTATATTTCCCTGTAGGAGCACAAAAGACGTTAGCCTACTTGGAACTTGCAGTGTGACAGCTTCTAAAAGAGGGGCCATACTCTACTGGGAGAATATCTCATATACATGGAATTCCCTAAACCCTACTAGTCCCTATCCTATAAAAATGGTTCTACATTAGCACACTGTGCCAGTAAATCATACACTTGCATTGCAGCATGAATGGAGCCTGGCTGGGAGAATTGCCTTATTGGCTTTGTTCCAGGCCAACACATGGCTCAAATGAAAAGTGATTCTGAGGAATATGGAAACTTTATGTCCTATTTGATAGGAAAATCTGGGCAGCTTCTAAACTGTGAGCTTCTAGATTTGCTCCAAGAGCAAATATAATCAGTTCTTTAATGGGTTTCGTAATACTGCATACCTAATCAAGCTATTTACGTTGAAGGAATGTATTAAGTTTAATTTGCTGTTTTATTGGGAAGGGTGCTCATTATTAGCACTAATTTCAATAAATTTTAAGTAATTTAACGATAAGCAGTAATCCTTGCAGAAATGTTGTGGTAACAACTCTTTATTCACTTTTCTGTTTTATGGATAAGAGGTGAACAAAATGGCCTATTCTCCTTTGCTTCGTGCACATTAAAGGCATGATGTTAGGCAGAGCGAAAAAAAAAAAAAAGATGACAGTCAATCAATGAATCAATCACTCACTACTACGAGTTGGTTCCAGTATCCAGTACCTCAACCCCTCCTTCTCTCTGCCTCTCTTATGTGCCTCTCTAACATTCTTCCTTACTTTTAAGGGAAATTTTCCAATAGTAGCCAGAGTAAGTGCTAATGACATGAATGCTTCAATGCAAAGTACAAAATGAAGTAGATGGGAAGTGAAAACCTAATTCCATGCTTCTGGTTCACAGAAAGGATGCCGCTATCCACAAATAACCACAAAAGGAACCCACAGTCCATATGTTACTGAAGAATGTTAAATATTTGTATAGCAAGGAGGCATAGTACGGAAGATTGTGATTTAAGACTAGGATTCTAAGAGATGTAACTAATTATGTAGTGCAGGCTTAATAAATATCCATTTTGTAATGTTGTATGTGCGTATGTGATGTGTATGTCCAGGTAGTGGAGGTCTAATCCAGGCCCTTGTCAGTATGCTAGTTAAGTATTCTACCACTAAGTGACATCCCTGGTCTCCATCTTATAGTCTTTTAATAATAGTATCTCTGCCTTGAGTCCCTACCCACTTAAATATAATAATCACTAAGAATATCCCCCTCCCCCAAATTTTACTTCATTTTCTCAAGAAAAGTTCAGAGACTCTTTACTACATCGCAATTCCAACTCCTCCAGCACAACAAACATGACCATTGTAAAAGCAGTCATTGTGTTTTTCCTATGTTCTATATATCAATCCAAGTACTTCAAATCTATTCATTTATAGTGACCATATTGGGTATATACTCTTATCCTATCTTGTAAGACAAGAAAATCAGGTACACAGAGGTTGTAAAACTTTCCACAGGGTCACAAAGGTAAAAGGTGGCGAAGATGGAAAGAAATAGTCAAGATCCTCATGTTCTTGTGTTTTCCTCCCTTATATTAAGGAACAATTTCTTAAACAGTAAGAGTGTAGCAAAACTTGGATTAGATATGTTCTTTTGAAGGAGCAAGGTAAGCATTCATTTCCTGGTCTTTTGTGGTTTCTAGCCTTGGCCATCATTCCTCGGCTCTTGGTCTTGCTAGTCATCTTCAAAGCATAATACCACGCTCTGTCTCAGACTTTGTATTATCACATTGCCATTTATCTTATAAGGAACTTGTGATTACAGTGGAAACTTTGAGATGATCCATAATAATTACCCCACCTACATCTCAGGAGACATAATTCAATCTCATTTTCAATGTTCCTCTATACTATGTTCATAGGTCGCAGGGGTTAGGATGGATATGGACATCTTTAGGGCAAGGCACATTTTTCAATCTACTAAGCAATATATGATATTTCTGCCATTATTTAACTTTTAACGGCTTGTCACAATGAACAAACTGGTTAGTTCAATAACCTGCAAAATGTAGAAATGAGAATTATACAATCCCAAGGCACAGAAAGCAAAGGAGGCAAAAGGCAAAGAGAACCTAGTTTGACAAAAGATCTTCAGAGATAGAAGGGGTGCTTTGCTGTGTCCAGTTTACCTCATTCCCCAAAGTCCATTAGAATTGAGGTGCAAACGGATGCTTACAAAAGTATACAATTAAGGGCTGGGATTGTAGCGCATTGAGGAGAACTAGTCTAGCATGGTGCAAGGTACAAGGTTCCATCTCTAGCATCACGACATTTTTTTTTTGTCAGTTGTGGGGCTTGAACTCTGGGCCTGGGTGCTGTCCCTGAGCTCTTCAGCTCAAAGCAAGCGCTCTACCACTTGAGCTACAGCACCACTTCCAGTTTTCTGGTGGTTTATTGGAAATAAGCGTCTCACAGACTTTCCTGCCTGGGCTGGATTTGAACCACAAATTCAGATCTCAGCCTCCACAGTAGCTAGGATTACAGGTATAAGTCCAGCTTCACAACAAATTTGATAGGAAAAAAAATACATACTTTTAGAAAAGCATTACATAATTTAGTAGAGAATGAACTGTGACACTTGAGGAAATCAAGGGGTGGCTGTCTCATGAGAAACAACAACCTATAAGAGGGAAGCCTGGAAGATATTCAGAATAAATGCCTCGTTTTTTGAAGGCATGATGGGCTGCAGGAAAGAAGGAGCAGGAGCTTGTGGGGATACAAAAAAACAACCTTCAGCTTTCTCATTCAACTTTGTTCTTCTCAGCTGTCTTCTACCCCTTTTTTCATTTTAAATTTATCTGCTTTTTGACTTCTTTGCTTTGTGTTAACTACTGAAAATTGGAAAGGGTTTTTCTTTTCTTCCTTTTTTATTGTTACCATGGAGAGGGCAATTTTCTCTTCAAGGAAAGGAGGTGGTGCAGATGAGAGGGAAGATTCTAGTATGGAAATTGAGAGTTAGCCTCTGTGTCTTTTTAACAATATCTAATTAAATCTTTTCACTTCTATACACAAAACAACAGGAACCTAGTGGGTGGCAAATTCAGCCCAAGGATATGAATGAATCAGTAGGTTCTGTAATAATGTTTTTTTGTGGGGGAGGGGAGGTTAAGTGGGGATTCTCAATCTTGAAGCAGGGAAGTAATGAACAATGATTACTGATAGATAATTGCTATGCAGTTGTTTGAATATATATTGTTCTTGATCATTTTCTCATAAATGACCGTTAGAGTGGAGGTTGATATTTCCTTTGAACTGAAGAAATACAAACGTGTAGACAAAGTGAGTGCAAGAAAGAAGCCTACGAAGTATTTCTTAATGGTAAGTTTAAGAAAATGAATTACCATATGGACTGTGAACCAAAAAGAAACCAATTCTCTTTTTTTATTTATTTTTGTATACTCTCCTCTATACAAGCTGAAAACAGAGTGAGAGAAAATTCAACAATGTAAAAATGGCTGCCATTTAATTATTAGGGAGATTTTTAAATAAGCCTATAATTTTACATTTCAGACATTTGATGTGCTCTATCAAAATGGCCTGATACAGCCAGGCACCCAATGGCTCATGCTTATGATACTAGTGATTCAGAAGGCTGAGATCTGAGGATCACATTTTAAAGAGAGCTAGGGCAGTAAAGTTCATGAGACTCTTATCCCAAATTAAGCAACAAAAGAGCCAGAAGTGGAGCTGTGGCTCAAATGATAGAACACTAGCCTTGAGCAAGAAAGCTCAAGGACAGCAGACAGCAACTAGGCCCTGAGTTCAAGCCCTGAGACCGGCACAAAGAATAAAGAAAGGCCTGATATGAAAGAGTAATAGAGAGGGTAAAGGTAATGAAAATATATTACATTAATATATGGAGATATATCAGCATGAAACTCTCTTGTATTAATGTATGTCAATATAAAGGAGAGAGAGAGACAGAGACAGAGACAGAGACAGAGAGAGAGACAGAGAGAGAGAGAGAGAGAAAGAGAGAAAGAGAAACCTGAAACTGATGCTCACCAGAGACTGAGAAGGATGAGAAAGAGAGAACAGAAAGAGGCCCAGTAAGTGGCTCTAAAACACAGAGTAAATAAATATTTTAGTTCTTCTTTAGCATGGTAGGATTATTATGAGCTAAAATAATTTATGATACATTTCAAAGTCCCTAGAAAAATATAAAATTGCTAGTATATAAAATGATTCAATGTATTTATTTATAGAATTATAGGCACATTGTAGCTACCACAAATGAGGGAAACCATGCAACCTTTGTTGGCTTATTTTGCTTAATAGAATTTTTTCCAGGTCTTTCCATTCCTTACGAATGATATAATATCATTCTTTCTGATGGAGGCATAGAATTCCATTGTGTATGTATACCACATTTTCTTGATCCATTCATCCACTGAGGGGCATCTGGGTTGATTCCGTATCTTAGCTATGGTAAATAATGTTGCAATGGACATAGTTATGCTGATTGCTTTAGTGTGGCATTGTTTGTGTGCTGCTGAATAAATGCCCAGGAGTGAGCTATATACACTAGGACATGATAAATTATATAGGACTCCAAGCATTCACACATTGAGGCCAAAGGAGGATATGTACAGGAGTGGTTGACAAGGCTTAATAGCTATGTGCATATAATCAATTCTATAAAATAATACTTTATGAAATGACCTCCAAGAAAAGATTTTTAAGTTGCTGCTGTTGTTTTTTTGTTTTATTTTCCTTTTATCTTGTTTGTTAGTTTGTCTTTAGGAGGATATGGGAGGCACAGAAAAGGTGGACCAAAGGTTGAACAAATACAACAGTGGTACTCAGTAGACATTATATGGGAAATGAACAGTATATATTTTTATTTTGTTGTCATGGGGCTTGAAATCTAGGCTTGGGCGCTATCCCTGCACTCTTCAGCTCAAGGCAAGTGCTCTACCACTTGAGCCACAGTGCCACTTCCATTTTTCTAGTGGTTAATTGGAAACAAGAGTCTCATAGACTTTCCTGCCTGGGCTGGCTTTGAACCGTGATCCTGGGATTTCAGCCTCTCAGTAGCTAGGATCACAGTCATGAGCCACCGGCACCCGGATTGAACAGTACATATTATGGATGGGGATGGGAGGGAAAAACCTGGAGAGAGTGAGGGGAGACATAGTTTAAAAAGAATTATACTCATACTGACTCATGTAACTGTAACCCCTCTGTATATCATGACTACAATAACAATACATTCATTCATTTATCCATTCATTCAGGTTTTACAACATTAAAAATGATGGGTAGAGAGAAATGTTTACTATCATAATTTGACTATTATATATTATATACAATGTACTGGATTATTATAATATGCCTCATAAAGATTTAAAATAATAGTGACTGCCTATCTTGATTTGCATAGTTGTATTACAAATGTATTTGTGCTTTCTGATCATTCTAAGAAAAAATCAAAATCTGCAATTTGAAATTGTTCAAAGTCTAATATATCATATCTTTGGAAGAAAACTCCTATATGAACCTTACACATAAATATTGTGCATAAAGGCTTGTATCTTAAGGATAGTTAAAGGAAAATAACTGTAAAATAATGGAGACATACATTTAAAATGCTGGTACTGTTAATAGCAAGAACAAAGTACAAGTAGCCTTTCAATCAACATTTCCTATTCTCTTTTCCTCTTTTCCGTTACCCCCTCTAGCTTTTAAAACCACAATGAAATTGTTTTCTTTCTACTCCTTCCTTCCATCCTTCCTTCCTTCCTTCCTTCCTTCCTTCCTTCCTTCCTTCCTTCCTTCCTTCCCTCCTACCTACCTTTTTTTCTCTTTTATTATTTATGTAGCTTGAATACAGGGCATGGGCTCTGTCCCTGAGCTTTTTTATTCAAGTTAATGCTCTACCACTTTGAACCATAGCACCATTTCTGGTTTTCTGGTAGTTAATTGGATGTAAGAGACTCACAAACCTTCCTTCCTGGGCTGCCTTTGAACCATGATCCTCAGATCTCATCCTCCTGAGCAGCTAGGATTACAAACGTGAGCCACCAGCACCCAGTTTATGAAATTGTTTTCTGTAACACATTGCAAACGTTTTAGGTATACAAACGGGTATAGAGAATAAACGACCTGGCATGCTAGTACCATACCTCTCACTTGGCATTCAAAAGATTATTTTGTTTCATTTGAATTAATTATTTAAAGTAAAAATTATATTGAATCGTTTATCTTTTAAAAGAGCAATGTGAATGGAAATAATTCTAACAAATGGGATAGGGTTATCATAAAGTTGGGAGAGAATTCGAATACTAAATTGAGTTCCTATTTCAGACCTCTGTCTCATCCACAGAGCATAAGCCAGCTCCAACTCAAGTCTCCTTGAAATCTCATTTGAATTCAGAGAAAATCCATGATAAGCTTGTCTGTTTACTACACAAAATTCTCTTTGTGCAAAGCAAAGTGGAAAAATATATAGATACACAACCAGGCAGGAAAAGGATACAGATAGAAATAGATTGAAAGAGAGGAGAAACTCTTTCTGATTTATAGGACATTATACTTGCTTAATCTATTTTTGTTCACATTTTCTTTTTGCCATTTTACAGCATACCAAAAAATAAAAAAGTACCATTCTCAAATTACAGACTATTAAATAAACAGATTAAAAAACCTAGGGTGATTTGCATGAAAAGAAAACAATAAGCCCTTTGAACAGCACAAACTGAGGCTTTTATTAAGCAAAGATGGGGAAACTACATATCTTTTCAGTCTCTCAGTTATTGCAGAATCTGTAAATCCCATGCTCCATTACCCCCACACAAAACCAAAGAGATGTTCTCATATAATAGCAATTTATTCATGATTGAATTGATATCACGTGGTTATTTCTTTGCAATCTATACAAATAATTTTTGATTTAGGGGCTTTCTGTTTTGTTTTGTTGTTGGATCACTGAAGAGAATCAAATTTCTATGTAGCTAGGACATAAAAATGAAATAAGTATATCACATATTTATTAATTTTGTCACAATATGTCATGATATCTGTAATTTCCTTTAACATGCTTTAGCATAGACATTGTGTGATTTGCCAGTACATGAGCAGCTGGTTGTTAAAAATCAGGAATTCATGTGGGGACTGGGGTCAGAATTTAATCAGAACGGTCAGACTCTTGAGGCTGGTCTTACAAGCATTTTTAACTACTTTTATTACAGTCAACATTGGAGACCATGCTAATGAGGAAAATTAATGTTAAAGAGAGGTTCACACTTATGAGGTTAGTGCTACTTAAGGTATATTGTGGGCTAAAATATTTGAGAGACATGCCTCATCCTTATAAAGATCAGGAGTGATATAATGTCTGTAGTTTTTGGAAGGGTATAAAAGATTTAATGTAAAAACCATTCCATCTACACACACAGAATCCAAAGATTCTTGTTACCTGATGTCTTCTCTAAGGTTCAGAAATTGTGCCTCTAAATTCTCAAAACTTCTATGAGTAAATCATCACAGTGTATGATGGCAACACCTGACAGTGATATGGAAAATAATTTATTCCTATCTGAGATTTTTCTCTGCCTTTTTTACCAAGAAATAATCTAATATTCTATTTGCATAACAGAATCACTATGCAACATTGAGTACAAATTTTAAAATAACCCATACTGTAAAAAATGTAGCCAATATAAAAACAGTTAATAGCTTAGAATCCTCACTCCTTCTATTTAATACTACAGTCAAGCTTTTTCTTGGTATATAACATTACATTTCTGTTTTGATTCTCATATGGCTACATTTGTCTAATTATTTAATTACCAGGTCTTCAAAGATTTTGCACTGTCTTTATAAACTATTTCTATCACATGAACAATTTCACAATCTTGCTTTGTTTTTAATGTTTATGTACCTACTCATGTAACTGTAATTACTTTTTTCACATTTGAAACCATAACAGAGTTGGTTATTTAGTTAAGATATCAAAAGGCTTGCATTTATATAATTGTTCTATGTGATAAGCACACACACGTGTCTGTCTTTATAGTCTGCAGGTTTGTAGTATGTGTGTTTGTGTGTATGACAGAGAGAGACAGGATACACACATAGATAATTACAGAGTAAAAGAATGCAAGAAATTAGAAGAATTTAGTTTATAAAACCAGCGATTCAGACAAGAGGCTATGGTGAAGCTAGTTCTTCCTACTCTTTACTCTCTGGTAACTTATCAGGGCTGCTGAAAGATACTCTTCTTGACCTTTTTTTTCAAACTGGAGATTGAATGGAGAAACTTGTGTATGCTAAGCATGTGCTATACTACTGATCTACAGTCCCAGCTCTCTGACATTTTTATCTTAACTCTTTGACAAGTTCTTAGTTGCCTTTCTGCTCAACATTCACATTGCCTATGATTGCTTATCAAGGTATCTGTGAAAATAGATACACAGAAAAGCAATATGAAATCTAAAACTTTTGTTGAGTTCTGCAATCATTAAGTTTCACATTGTAAATTGTTATTAGGACTAGCCAATCAATATATTTTATATGTTTCCAAATTATGAAAAACTGTGAAATCTGAAAAATGTTTTGGCCTGAAATGTATTTTGGATGAGGGTTACTCAATCCAAAGCAAACATGTTTTCATCTAAACTATTTTTATTCCCCAGACCTGTCCTAAACCTAATTCCAAATGTAGAATAATGTTGTTTAAGTTTCAACATAATAACACATTTATACTATGCATGTAATATGCATGTGTGTATATACATGTGGTTGGTTCCCAATAAACCTGGATTTGAAATTGCAATCTAGTACTTAGCAACTATATTTCACTGGGCAAGTCACCACATACCCACTAATCTTTTTACAAAACAAGGATAATAGAAATCTTTTTACAAAACAAGGATAATAGCACTCAGCTTGTGATATTCTCAATATAATAAAAATATTAAATACAATGTGCATAAAACATTATCTGGTACATAGAAGGACTTACCACATGGTAACCAGAAGCATCAAGAATTTTATGGGAGCATATCATTTGCCCTAACATTTTTGGCCTAAAATTGTTGAAAGCAATTTGGCCAAATGTAATCACTGTATATGTAAATAGTAGTAACTGGTCAACAATTTTGTGGTTGTGAGCCTTTCTTCTCATTTAAAAACCTTTTTTTAAAAATTTATACTCATATTTGTTTCCATTAGTCAATATCTTTATGGAAAAACTGAGTCCCATAATGGGATTTTTCCCCCTTGGGAACACTTAAAGGTTTCTTTTACTATTATTATCATGTATCAAGGGAGAATATATGGCAAGGCACAGGCATCTCATGCCTTTAATGCTAGCTACTCAGGAGGCTGAGATCTGAAAAACCAAGGTTTGAAGCAACCCCAGGCAGGAAAGTCTGTGAGACTATTTCTAACCATCAAATATCTGTAGGTAGAAGGATGACACAAGTGGTAGAGTGTCATATTTGAGCTAAAAAGCCCAGTAAGAATACAAAGTCCTGAGGACAAACTCCATGCCAGCATGAAAAACAAACAAAAAGGAACACTATTATACATATATAGTCAATGTAAAATTATATAGAAATATCAATCTGCAAATTATCAAAACAACAATCACAATCTCATCCTATGGGCACATAATATAGTCATACATATGGGTTTTCTACAACATATATGTATGTTTAAGTATGTAAAACAGTACAACAAAATGTGATATTGGTTTGTAATACACTATTTTAGTTATTTACTGGATTTTGGACATTTTTTTTGCCAGTGCTGGGGCTTGAACTCAGGGCCTGGGCATTGTGTTTGAGCCTCTTGTGCTCAAGGGTAGTGTTCTACCAGTTAAGCTACAGCACCACTTCTGACTTTTTCTGAGTAGTTTGTTGGAGATAAGAATCTCATGGACTTTGTTATGGCTAGCTTCAAATTGTGATCCTCAGATCTCAGCTTCCTGAGTTGCTAGGATTACAAGTGTGAGCCACTAGTACCCAGTTGGATTCTGGACATTTAACTTTTCCCAACTCATCCCTATTTAAATGAACCCATTTGTTGTAAGACTCTATGATATATTGCCCATCTTACCCTTGAAAAATGAAGGGCTTATTTCCCTACTTTCTAGAAGTACTAATGAGTAGACAACATTAAGCTGTCAGCCTCTGTCTTAGTCTGTTCAGGTTGATAAAACCAAATGCCTTATTATAGATAATTCATCAGTAGAGCTTATTGTTCATGGTTTTGGAGGCTGAAAAATTCAAGATCAATATGCCAGTAGATTTAGTGTCTAGCAGGAGCCCATTTCTCTAAGAGGATACTTTCTTTGTATCTGCACATGGTATGAGGGAAAGACAGCTTTCTAGACTCTCTTTTATAAAAAGGTAATCTCACTTATGATTGCAAAGCCTTCATGGACTAATGATTATTCAAGGCTACACCTTCTGGTATAATCAGCTTGATAGGTTAAACACTCAGGCCATAGCAGCCACAATTATGTGAATTACGATGGATGAACAGCTATATTATTCTAGTTCATGTTCCCTTCCCAGAGTAAAAGCATATTCATGGTGTGACTTGACATGGACTTAATAAAGGTGGTGTTTTCTTTCCACCTTTAACTATTTTGCAAGGGCCACTGCCACTTCACAACTCTCTGAAAGACCATCTACTGAGATCGCATCAGAGTTCACTTTCTCCCTCTGCCTCACCTATTGACTCTAGGAATATTTCCAAATAAATACTCTGCATATGCATCTTCATCTTAGTGACTGCTTCCAAGAAACCAACTTATTACATTATTTTTAAGTAAATTCTAAATATGTGGCATTAATTTCTATAAAGATTCTCTCCAAAAGTCTCTATAATGTAGAAGGAAGACTTTCTATAATAGCATGATTTTTTCCCCTCTAATTCTTCTTTTACTAAGTACTTGGAAGTTTAGGAAAGACACGTTGGAAAGAATGAAGATAAGATAGAATCCCTGTGTATCTCACAGAAAGCAAACATAACTGTCTGTAGATACTGAAGTTTCTCACAATCATCTCATCACTGATGTTAGTCATAGATCAGACCCTTATGTGAAAACCTCTTGGAATAGAGATCCTCACCTTAGCATACTCTATGAGTTTCCTTTACAATTGAACTAAAAATTTCTAACCTATTTAAACAATTGTTTAAACATTTTCCAAAACACCTTAGAAACAGAGAAAAACACATTTCTCTCTTTTCCCTTTATAATTTGTAACATCAGGTGGCATGGTGCTTTGAAATGCCATACTACAATCTCCCTTTTCATTCCATCTCAGATTTGAAAGTTTGGTTTATTTATTTTTCAAAAATATCCATCATAATTAATTCATTTTCTAAGTGCCTATCATTTCTTGCAAGGATAATTGCTATGATTAGTAAGAGGAGCTCCATACAAACCTATTTAATTATGTAAAATTATTATTTGTTTTTACATAATGACTTTGTTTACTTTGATGTATGTAAAGTGCTACAATTAAAGTAAAATGAAAATGTGAAAAAAGTAGTGCACAGGTTAGTACATCAATCACAGGGAATTCTTAAAGAATATACAACACATGCTAGCATAGAGTTGAAATTTATTATTAACTAAGATCTGAAAACATGCTTTTAAATTTGACATCTAAAATATGACCCACAGTTTGCTATCCTCATCAAAATGAGGTTCATGGAAGTTGTGCAGTGTGTCAATACATACTTGGCAAGGCTCTAAGTGCTTGACTTCAGACAAAATGCATATATTTATATTAAAATGAGAAAAAGGGAAATGTTCACAGAATATACGTGTTTCTCTATATATGAGGATAGGGTAAAGTGAACAAATAACAACAGTTCTCTCTACTCCAGTACCTAGTTCTTGTTATGAAAAAAACAGTTCATATTTGAAGATGGCATTTAAAAAGTTTACAAAGAAAAAATAAAATTTGAAAAACTGAATGAAATAGGATAATGACCAAATATTTCTTGTTTACCAGTGCTGAAAATCCTTGTTTTATCCTGTTTATTTAATCTATTATATTTATCTTGATGTGTAATGAGAGAAAATGAGTATGTATATTCATTTCTCTAAAATGACAAAAGAAATAGTGTTGTGTTTTCCCTTTCTAGTCCTTAATTTGACAATTACATATATAATGCTACCAAGAAACAGGAAAACAGAAACAACAAAAAAAATTTTGAAAAAAATTGTTAGAATACAAAGGAATAATATTGGAGACCTGTAGTGAGCCACGGGATCCTTCCAACTCGGAGGATTGACTACAATTGAATTGATACTCTTCCCAGCATCCTCTCCTGCAGCACCATCCTCAGGATCTCAGCCTCTTGAGTAGCTAGGATGAAAAGGCATGAGCCACTGGTGCCAACTTCAAGTGGGTTCTCTACTAATTGCAGTGGAAGATATTCTCATACTTTAAAGGAAACCTATGTTTAGGCACAAACATAGAATTTGTTATATCATACTTTAATTGCCTTATTTGTTTTTCCATCTTCTTAAATGTTTCTCAAAATGTGAACACAAAAATTTCCAAAAAGCTTAATAGGATTTCCCATAGCTTATTAACCCAGGTGGTAAAGTGACCATACTTATTTTTCACCCTATTTTTGTTTTTAAAGATGATCCTACATCCAAATTAGCAAATAGACTTAGTCTTTTCTTGTTGTCTGGCACCATTAATACAGCATTCCATTTTTATGCTTATGCCAATCCTGGGGCTTGAACTCAGAGCCTGGGTGCTGTTCCTAAGTTTTTGTGTTCAAGGGTAGCACTTTGCTACTCAATCCTCAGCTCCACTTCTGGCTTTTATTTGTAGTGGTTAATTGGAGATAAGATTCTCACAGACTTTCCTGTCAGGGCTGGCTTCAAACTGCTAGCCTCATCAGCCTTCTGAGTAGCTAGGATTATAGGCATGAGCCAGCAGAGCTCAATGGCATTCCATTTTAATTCTTAAACATGAGAGGATATAGGCAAAAATATTGTGTAATAAAGTAGGACTGATTTTAAAAATCAGTCACATTCTTTCCCTTGTAAGCTCAGTATAACAAGTAAGTTCTTTAAAATTTCCTCCTAGCTGTGATAACTGTATAGACAGTAGAACGTAGCAGGAATCTTATCCTCAGATTTAGATGCCATAGCTCTCTGTTGTATTCTTCCCAAATCTCTTAGCAAGCAAATTGCTCAGAATAAGTAGGACAACATGACTGAGAAAGTGATTATGTTTTTTATAAACAAACTACCAATATGGGTTTTTTTTGGTACATATTTCCTTGCCCTAGACTAGTGTCAAAAGCTGTGAATTTTAGGACATGAACTAGAATATCTCTTACTCATAGGCAAGAAGAAAAGGCAGAATTAAAAGAACTCAGAGATCTCTGTGCATCTATAAGTCTCACAAAAGCTACTGAAGGATCCTGAAGAGTGGGGAAACCCTGAAAGACGAGTAAGACTGGATTCTCCAACGACCATAGAAGAAAGCCTCGGAACCATATTTTATTTGATTTTTTTTAAACATGAGAAACTGCATTCCTTATGCTTTCCTTGTGCTTTTGAAGTTGAGAAGTAATTCAATTGGATTTTATCAATATGGTTTATGAGAGAATATTTTCATGTTAGCAGAGAAGCTAGGTTCAAAATAAAATTGATCCTTTAAAAGTAGAATTTAAAAATATGATAGCATAAATTGACAGTAATAATATTTGGGGGCAAAATTTCCTTTAAGGAAAGCTATAACTGTATGACAGTTGCACAATTTCTAATGATACAAAAACATCATAAACTTAGATTTAGAAAATTAATGGATAAGTTACATATTCTAATCCTCAAAGGACACAAGTGATTTTTTTCTTTCTTGCTATTGTTTCTAACGTATTTATAAGGTGACTTTTTGTTGCTTTGTAAGTCCCTCCCCCACGGTGTAACCCCTGCTTTCACTGTATTTGATGTTCATTTAATTTTGGGAGCAGAACAGAAAAAACAAATTGTTTAAATAGGGATACAGGTGGACCCATTGCAACAATGAGATGTACAAGATGTTATATTGAAAATGAACTTTACAACTTTGGCGTGGGGGAGGGGTGTGTGTGGGGGCGCTGGGGGGAGGGAAGTGGGGGGAGGGGGTTGGGGAAGGGAGATGGGAAGGGATGGTAAGGGGAAACAAAGGAGGAGGCAACAATGCTTGATAAGAAATGCATTCATTACCTTGCCCATGTAATTATAATCCCTCTATACAGTATTTTCACACACACACACAAAAAGATAAAATGTGCTTAAGGTTGTTCATTTACCTGTTAGATTCTTTTGAGGAAACAATTAGTAAGTACTATAAACAGAAATAGGAAGAGTACCTAATTACAGGCCCAGGGAACATTTGGCACATTGACTAGCAGCACTATTCAGACTTTCTTTTTTATTTTATTATATTATATTTTTTGTCAGTCATGGGGCTTGAACTCTGGGCCTGGATGCTGTCCCTCAGCTTTTCAGCTCAAGGCAAATGCTCTACCACTTGAGCCACAGCTCCACTTCTGGTTTTCTGGTGGTTTATTGGAGGTAAGAGTCTCACAGGCTTTCCTGTCCAGGCTGGCTTTGAACCACGATCCTCAGATCTCAGCCCCTGAATAGCTAGGATTACAGGCATGAGCCACCAGCATCCATCTTATCCAGACTTTCTTGACTGTACTGACTGTACACAGCTACTATTTACTTTTTTTCTTCCATATAGTAACCCACATTTATTTAAAATTTCGTGAATGTGAGATTGTATTAATCTATAATGTATTTTTGAAACCAGCAAAATATTTGAAGCTTGAAAAGAATAAGGCAAGAATAACTATAAATAGAATTTCTGGTTCCTCTTCTATATCCCCATTGAACTTCTCTTATTGAACACTGAGAGGAACAAAGTTTTCCATTTCAATCAGAATGTAAAAAGTTGCATGACTTTTGACTTGTAGCATTCTGAAAAGTGCTAAAACCTATAGAGGCACTTTAATGTATTTAAATAGTTCCCTACACAGTGCGCTTCTCTTTAAAACTAGCTTATAGACATTAATAATTAATCAATACTTTCAATATAAATAACTGCATGTAAAATAATAATCCCTTTTTTAGAGAAGTCAGATTTTTCTAGAATGCTGTGTTAAATTCTTTCTCAGATAATTTACTCAAGGGAAAAAGCCTAGTTACTTGGTCTGTGGTAGGCACATCATTTTGAGAGGCATAAATGTTATCTGGGTAACAGCTTCACAAATTACAGAGAGAGTGCAAAGAGGAAAGATTTCTGAAAGATTAATTTGGTAAAAACATATGCAGAGCAATGGAATGACTCAGAGACATGCTCATCTGATTAAGATAAGTTAGCATTCTTTGAACTGTTCCTGAAAATGTTTTCCACCAAAGGTTTCCATAGAGAAGTAACTGGGAAATGTTAAACTAAACAATGCTATCATTCATCTAGGCCTTTGCAATGGCCTGGCTATGGAGATGAACCTAGTAGATCACTAAAATACACAAAGGATATGTAAATTTCTCAGCTTTTTTTGTCCTTTTCAGAAAGATGCATCTAGTGCTCTGCAGCATAATTTGGGAAGTGCTTAAATCTAATCACCTAGGAAGCATGGAACCTTTCCTTGCCCTTATTAAACACACACACACACACACACACACACAGGCACGCACACGCACACATAACTATTGAAGCATGATTAACAGAAAGCTGTACATAAATGCACATAACTTGATGAATACTCTATAGAACCATCTCTAACATCTGTCATAAACCAATGTATCACCTCCAAAATTTTCTCCCAACTTTAGTATTATTATTGTTCTTTGTGAACAGTCACACTAACAGATGATCTACCCTTAAGCAACTTAATAAGCATGGTACTGAATACTGTATTTTAATGTATAGGCCCTACAATGCATAATAGATATAAAGGACTTATTCATCTTGCATAAGCATAACTGAAGCTAAGTTGAAATCTTTACACTCATTATTTTCCATCTTTTTGCAGCCTAATCTAAAATTAAGAAAGGCCAGAGGGCACATTACTTCTAAGACAAATGGTGAAGAAGGAAAAGTCTAGGAGCTTTAGCCCTCGTTTGGTGCTGCAAAAAAGAACACTGGGTGGAGCTTGTGGCATTTTAGGATGCCCATCTCAAGGAATGAAGAGATGTACTAAGAAGGTAACATAGGGAAGGTAACATAGGCAAGGAAGAGAAACTTTGCCTTGCAAATATCTTACCTAGGGCTGGTGGCTTACACATGTAATCCTACCTACTCAGGAGGTTGAGATCCAACTCTGGCAGGCAAGTCTGAGAGATTTTTACGAATTTTTTTTTCCCAGAGCTGAGGACTGGGCACTCTTCCGCTGAGCTAAACCCCCAGCCCAGTCTGAGAGATTTTTATCTCTAATCACCAAAAAGCCAGAAGTGGAGCTGTGGCTCAAGTGGTTAAGTGCTAGCTTTGAGCAAAAAGAGCTCAGGGACAGTGTGTGTAGGCCCTGAGTTCAAGCACCAGGCCTGCCAAACACATGTGACACACACACACACACACACACACACACACACACACACACATACACACACACACACCCTTTAAATGTTTAAAAAGTATTATACTAATAGTACTTATTTTCCTTTTTATCTTTTCATCATTACATGGTATATCTTTTTCCTGAGCTTAGTGAATTTATTTGGGCCTAAATAATTTAGAATGTAAAGCCTAGTCACTTAAAACCATACATATCAATGGAAATGAACGTATTTCAGAATTTGTCTGTTGATTCAAGTCATTATAATAGTAACTGTTTTCTGTGTTTTCCAAAGTAAAAATGTTCAAGGGCAAGAATGGAAATGAATAATAAAATTTTGACTTAATTACATTTTCTTAATATCTGAAAAAGTTTTTAATGGAGACTTTATAGAAGACCTGTATGGAAGATCACTGCCCAGTGGTACTTTACAGTGATGGACCTGCTCTCCAGTATTTTACAGTGATGGACCTGCTCTCCTGTATGGCAGCCACCTGTGGCTATTGAACATTTGAGTGATTTTTATTGTGATTTAAAATTTTTTATTAATTAAATTTAATAGCTGTATGTGGCTAGTGGCAACTGTATTGGGCTACATAGAATCATAGAATTATATACAACATATATGGGTCTTTCTAAAGTTCTTTCTTTTTTGTGTGTGTGCTGGACCTAGGGTTGAAACTCAGGGCCTGAAACTATTCCTATGTGTTTTGCTCAAAGTTAGCAGTATACCATTTGAGCCACAGCTCTGTTTCTGGCCTTTTCAGTATTTAATCGAAGATAAAAGTCTCATGGACCTGCCTGCCTGGGCTGGCTTCAAATTGCAATCCTCAGATCTCAGTCTGAGTAGATAGGATTATAGGTGTCAGTCACTGGTGCTTGGCTATGAAATTATTTCTTAATGATAGAAGAAATATAAACAATACATGTCAATTACCTTTTATTATTAAAATCTCCTTAAATTTAAACTATTTTTAGTTACCTGTGTATATCATGATGATCATTAAATGATGCCCACCAATAAACATTAATATTAGGAATGTTACTATATTTTTATACTTCCATGTCATCTATGTGATGAAAAATCTAAGAAAATAGGGAACCTATAATGTTATATTTATTTTTTAATTTTTTATTGATATTATTTTTTTTATTGTGAGAATACCGTACAGAAGAGTTACAAGTACATGGGCAATGGAATGAGTACATTTCTTAACAAGCATTGTTGCCTCCTCTTTGTTTCCTCTTTCCATCCTTTCCCATACTCCCCCACCCTCCCCCCACCAATCCTCCCCCCACCCTCCACCAAAGTTGTAAAGTTCGTTTTTTTCCACATAACGACTTGTACATCTCATTGTTGCAATGGGTCCACCTGTATCCCTAGTTAAACAATTTGGTTTTGCCCTTCCCCTCCACAAATTATACTGACATCAAATACAGTGAAAGCAGGGGTTATACCGTGGGGGAGGGACATACAAAGCAACAAAGAAATCATCTTATCAATATGTTAGAAACAATTGCATGAAGGAAAAAATACATTTGAATACTTATCTTGGGGTTACTACATTTAATGAGAAGCCCAAAAAAGGAAAAGAAAGAAGCATTACTTGAAAGTATCTTGGTAAGCAGAAGCAGTTGCCTATCCATATTATCATATTACTTCCAGATTAACTAAAATGAAAGGACCCAAATTTTCCTCAGAGCAGACAGGTTTTAGAACTAGATTACCAATTTTTTAATTTAATTTAATTTTTTATTGTGAAAATACTGGTTTAAATAGGGATACAGGTGGATCCATTGCAACAATGAGATGTACAAGTCGTTTTGTGGAAAAACGAACTTTAGATTACCAATTTTTATATTCAAAATTATGAATATAGAAACACATTCCACCAAATCCTCAGTTGTGTCCCTGAAGTTAGGAATGGTCAGGTGTCACATTTCTGGTCAATGCCATATGAGCAGACCTCTTCTATGTGAGGCTGCCAGAAAGCTTTTGTTTATCTTATAAACTGGAATAGAACTAGCTGGAAAACACTTCTACATTCCCTATTACCCTTTATTCTATTTAAAAACCTTGTCAAAATAGGCAGAGACAAATTTGCTATCTTGAGAATACAGGAAAAAGTCCACATTTTGAGGATGGCTATGGATAGATAAAGGAGTTGGGGTATATAGTTTTGTAGCTTTTCCAACAACCCTGGGATACATCATTTTGGAGATGTTACTCTTCTAGGATAATAAATTCCTGTCTGCATAAGTCACTGTAGTGGAAATTTGCTACATCCAGTTGAGGGCATTCTTAAAACTGTTTATTGGGAAAAATTTTTCTTAATTGCTAATAATTTTAGCATTTTCTAAAAGTATAGTTGCTTCTGTCTGATATAGTATATGTTAATTTCCAGGAATGCTTTATTCACTGCTCCTCAAAACCAGGCAAATTGTCAATGTATTTGGTTTTGGTACCCTGTACATATATATATATATATATGTATATATATATATACATATATATACACATATATATATATGTTTATCTGAATTGGAGAAAGGAAGTGGAATAACAAAATGGTGAGACAAAGGACAAAGGGAGAACCAATACAACAGTGATACTCACAAGATAATATGTTGGGAATGAACTTTACAACTTGGTGGAGGGTTGAGGGTGGGAACGTGGGAGAAAACAAGGGAGGGGAACCAATGCTAAGCAAGAAATGTACTCACTACCTTATTATGTAACTGAAACCGCTCTGTACATCCTTGACAATAAAATCAAATTTTTAAAAAAGGCATAAATCATGCTATACTTAGCATTTAAAATACACAAATATTATCATAGTCCTATATCAAATTGCTAAATAGCAAATATGCAAATAATATTTTTTAATATCTAATATATCTTTATCTGTTTTGGCAAATAGAATACTATGACTTTTAAAAAGAATCTAAACTCATTTCAAAGGTGAAAATCCAAAAAATGTAAACAGTCAAACGGAAATTAATATTTGAATAGAGAAATTCAAGAGAAAAAGATCTATAAGATGATATTCTTAATTAGAAAACATTTTGCAAAGAATTATTGATTAAAATTAATCTGATTATCAAAATGAACCTCACAGAGCAGGCAAAAATTGATCTCAAATGCTTCAAAGCTCTTATCAACTAACCAACTCTATATTTCTAATCAATACAATCAACTTTAAGGAGTATAAATACTACATTATTGATGTGATAAATTGATAATGGGATTTGGTTGAAATTCAGCACTTGAAGTGGTTATATAACCCTCATTGAGAAATTTCTTGATGCTACAAATAATCATTCTTATTTTGACTTAGAAAACACTTTTCTGAAAAAATTCATTATACACAGCTTCTTGTCTCTATTCATTTTTCCAACCACTGCTCCCTACCCCAGTAACTGCTTTGTTCTAGTGCTCAACATGTATCACATAACTTTAAATATCAAACATCAATAAGCATATTAAAGTAGCTGTCTGATTATTTTTGTCATATATCTCAGAAAGCACATAGGTCAATCTGTGGAAGCCTTTTATGATTGATTTATACTGTGATATGATAAAAGTTTTACTTTGACAAAGTTAGTGTAGATTCTTTCCCCTTATTACCAACATCTACTATGGTTTTTATATATAGAAGAGTAAGAAGGAGTAAGGAGTAAGGTGTAATGTACTCATTCTGGTTTTTGAAAATACATCTATCATAGGGAATATGTTCCAAGACACCTAGTAAAAGTCTGAAACTGTAAACTCTAAAATTTAATAATTTTTTCTATTTAACTAATATCACATGTTGTGGGTATAACTTTTGCAGGTTTAGGGATAACAGTAGTACTAGCATAAACTTTTTGTTCTTCACAATATCACAAAGATTTGCTCTTACCATAGACCTTAGTAAGCGCAGCATGTAATTTTTACTCTCTTGTTAAGTCATGAACATTCATCTTTTCACTTAAAGGAAGCACTGGGCTTCTTGTTGAAATATTCAAATTGCTAACATCACTATGCTTAAGCAAATTGAGTTTTAAATGAACACAAGCACTATAATACCAAAAATTGATCTGATGAGTGAGTTATTAAATGATTGACAGGAAGGTACCATATATAGAATGGATACAGGAGGAACGGAACAAGATAACTTGAAACATTCTTGCTGCTCATAACTTAAAAGTTATGATTTATTTATCTTTGACACTTTCCATGTACTGCAGGAAATTGAAACTACAGAATATGCAAAACTCCAAGTAAGGAGGTACTAATGAACGTACTACTTTTTTTCTGGTCGGTCATGAGGTCTGAACTCTGGGCCTAGGTTCTGTCCCTGAGCTCTTTAGCTCAAGGCTAGCGCTCTACCACTTTGAGCTACAGTGCCACTTCTGGTTTTCTGGTGGCTAATTGGAGATAAGACTCTCAGGGATTTTCTTCCCTGGGTCAGCTTTGAACCATGATCCACAGATCTTAGCTTCTCAGTAACTAGGATTACAGGTATGAGGTAGCAGAGCCCAGCTATGGATGTATTTTTGCTACATACTTTTCATATGAATCTTTTTCTTATATCTATTGGGAGGACTTAAAAAAATAAACCCAGCTGGGCTCCAGTGGCTCACACCTGTAATCCTAGCTACTCAGTAGGCTGAGATCTGAAGATCACAATTCAAAGCCAGCCTGGGCAGGAAAGTCCATGAGACTCATCTCCAATAAGCCCCCAGAAAACTGGAAATGGAGCTGTGGCTCAAGTGGTAGAGCACTTGCTTTGAGCTGAAGAGCTCAGGGATAGCACCCAGGCCCAGAGTTCAAGCCCCATGACTGACAATAAATAAATAAACAAACAAACCCAGAGTCAAGTATAAATTAAATTAGTATGGAGAGGTGAAAGCCATCACTGCAAATTTATTCAGCTTCCATAATTAAACGAAAAATATGACAAGTAAATCAAAGTAGTGATATTCATGATATAATATAGAAGATATTCTTTCCTAAAATAAATCATAGGCAATTTGTAATTCTTCAATATGGTGCTATTTGTTTGCATAGAATATAAAATATAAAATTAAGGAAATATGAAAGCATAAGTTAATTACTAAAATGTATTAAAAGTTACTTTTAGAAATTGAATAAAAATGGACTTAAATACTTTCAAGAACTCTGTTATTAATTTTAGTAAATTAATAAAGAATCAAAGAATATAGTCATATCCTATTGCTTTCTTTTCAGAGTGAATGAAGCTATGAACACCTTGGAAATTATTGATTAAATATCATAGTTTGTGAAATTTCAAAACATATGCAAAAATAAATTTCTACTTCCAGATTTTTAAATAAAAATCAATAAGATATTTGGAAAGAGAAATATAGCTCAGTTTTCTTCTACACATGAAAGGCAGGTACATAATCAGAGGATGAAAATAAATAAATCACAATTGCTCAACCATCCATTAATTCAGTGCTATATATAGATGTATATGATTAAAACAACCATAGAACTTTTTCCTGTTATGGCAGTGATAACCCTCTGCCTTTTGTAATTTCCTTTTTTTCTTTTTTGGCCAGTCTTGGGGCTCAAACTCTGGGCTTGGACACTGTCTCTGAGCTCCTTTTGCTCAAGGCTAGCACTCTACCACTTGAGCCACAGTGTCAGTTCCAGCTTATTCTATGATTCATTGGAGATAGGAATTTCATAGACTTTCCTGCCTGAGCTGGTTTCGTACCATGACCTTCATAACTAAGCCTCCTGATTATAGGCTAGGATTATAGGCGTGAGCCACTGGTGTCTAGCTATAATTTACTTTCAAAAGTTGGTGCTTACACCTTCTTAATTTATATCCCCAAGAGTAAATAATACTGGGAGCTTTTCACCAAGAGGGGTTCAATAAAAAGTAGATGAATGAAAGACATTCATGCAAACAAAATCTCTTTAAAGGCAATCAATGTATTTCTAAACCATTTGCTCAACACTGTAAACCAGGGTTGTTTCAAAGTATGCATTTGAAGAAAATAAAAAAAATTGCAATATTTTAATTGAGGATGATTAAACATCTACTTGTTTTTTTTTGTTTTTGTTTTTGTTTTTTTGGTTGGTTATGGGGCCTGAATTCTGGGCCTGGGTGCTGTCTCTCAGCTCTTCAGCTCAAGGCTAGCACTCTACTGCTTGAGCCACAGCACCACTTCTGGCTTTTGCTGCTTACGTGGTGCTGAGGAATCGATCCCAGGGCCTCATGCATGCAAGGCAAACACTCTACCACTGAGCCATCTTCCCAGCCCTAGACATCTACTTTTATATATTAATTACAAATACATCAATTTAACATAAGAAATCTCATATAGAAAAGTGAATAAGTGTGTAAAAACACTTTTACTAATATTCGTGGTGATAATTGCCTCATCTCATTCTTAACTACTACCATATACAAAGAAAATTAAATTTAAATCTAATCTCTTACCCAACTGTCTCTTTCCAACTTCACTTTCTAATGACACCAACCTGCCTCTAGAGTGTTTTTTTATTATTGTGAAAATACCATACAGAGGGGTAACAATTATGTAAAGTTCATTTTTCAACATAATATACATCTCATTGTTGCAATGGGTCCACCTGTATCCCTACTTAAACAATTTGTTTTGGCCCTTCCCATCCACAAATTATACCAACAGCAAATACAGTGAAAACAGTGGTTATACTGTGGGGGAGGGACATACAAAGCAACAAAGAAATAATCTTATAAATGTGTTAGAAACAATAGCAAGAAAGAAAAACCATTTGAATCCTTATCTTGGGGTTCATTTCATCTAACATCAACTTATCTGACCGTTTCTGTAAGCTACCAACACAATTATGTTTATTGCAGCATTATTTACCATAGCTAAGATATGGAACCAACCCAGATGCCCCTCAGTAGATGAATGGACAAAAAAATGTGGTATATATACACAATGGAATTCTATGCCTCCATCAGAAAGAATGACATTGCCCCATTTGTTAGGAAATGGAAAGACTTGGAAAAAATTATATTAAGTGAAATAAGCCAGGCCCAGAGAAACATAGGTCCCATGGTTTCCCTTATTTGTAATAACTAGCATATCTCTAGAATGTTTTGATCACATGGGGTTTCAAAGATGATCTATTGAAGAAAGGAATGAAAGCGAAAACAACTAACAGTAGCTATCATTCCCCTACATAAGGGGTAATAAAAGAAGAATTCATATTATAACATACTGCAACTTCATTTATAGACTTCAAGGATCCAAAGTTAGGTAAGATACAAAGTCCAAAGGTATATTACTTTTTGAACAGTGTCACCTCTTCCCTCATTTTCTCCCAGTTTTTCCCCTCCTGACATCACTTCCCTACAAGTTGTATAGTTCAATTTCAACGTAATGTCTAGTGCATATCACTTACTTTACCCTTTGTCTCACCATACATGTACTCATTACAGGACTTATGTACACCACCTTTACAATAACCTTTTTTAAAAAGAAAAAGAAAATTAAAGTAGTACACTTTGTTTACATTACACTTACTAAATAAATTTTTTTGGAAAAAAGTAATGTTCAAACAAAGAACTAAAGTTTAGGATATAACAACATGAGTTTCAAAGTTTAAAAAACCACTTAGTTATCTATATTGCTTGCTGTAGAAGTGAGGGAAGATCTCAATTTTTAGGTATCTTTTTAAAAACATTAAAAATCATTTTATATACAGAAACTCTAAATTCAAGCAAAGAAATAAGTGAATAGAATTTATAACTTAAAAAAATAATAATCATAGATGGGTGCCCATGGCTCACATGTGTAATCCTAGCTACTCAGGAGGCTGAGATCTGAGGATCATGGTTCAAAGCCAGCCCAGGTAGGAAAGTTGTGAAACTCATCTCTAATAAACCACCAGAAAACTGGAAGTGGTGCTGTGGCTCAAATGGTAGAGTGCTTGCCTTGAGCTGAAGAGCTCAGAGACAGTGCCCAGGCCAAGTTCAAGCCCAACAACCAACCAAAAATAAACACAAAAGAAACAAAAAAAAAGAATATTGACCTTAACAACAACAACGAAAATCAGACACATCAGAGTAACTATTTCCCATTAAAATATATGGTGTACCTACTGAAACTACTCAATCTTTGGCAACAGTATTGTTAGTTAAGAATGAATCTTGAACAATGCTATTATCATATTGTATAGATTGGACTATTTCTCTCAACCTCATCCTGGAGAGGTCTTATTAGAGGTTAACACGCTTTGCCAATTCAATTCTTTATTGAGTACAAGTGCTATGGTTTAGTGAATTACCCAAACACCTAGCAAAAATGAATTGAAAATATAAGATTATAATTAGTATAATCAGATACAAGTAGTATAACTATTTTATGTACACTTAAATGTTATGATTGATAGAAACATTAGTTCTAATCTCTCAATCCTTTCCCCAGATGTTCCATCCATTTTTCTCAATCATCCTTATGATACATGTATATATATACTTATGAATGAATTTATAAATATATATTTATTTAAAAGTTTTAAATAATATACATATTTTATAAGTCTTGACCTTTATAGCCCAAGGGATGGCTCTTAAACTGTTTTAAAAGTTATCTTTGGATTGATAGTTAAAGGGCATCAAATTAATAATTCCTTCTAAAAGGGACAAATTGATTTAGAGAATTCTAAAGACAACTGACTATGTCTATAAGAGTAAGTTTTGTAAACCCATTGCAAGAACTATGGACTTTTCCTCTTCCTCTAATATCAAGGAACTTTTAGAGGAGGCTACAATGTCAATGGCAAGACAAGTTATAGATATAAAAATAAGCTCTCATTTTCATATAATATTAAGTTATGTAGATTTCCAAAGTTACAAATGTCCTAAGGGGCCAATTTCCGGAGTTCTCTGTGGAATCTGGTATTATTCACTAATATCTGTTGAATGCTTACAGTAAACAATGCAAAGGAGAAAGCATTTTCTGTGTATGGTAAAGAGTATATTTACTTACTCTCATTTTACAGATAAATTACGTCAGATTCAGAAAAGTTGAATAATTCATCCCAAGTCACACAGTTGTAGAGGAGGAACCAAGCTCTGAATCTAGAAAAACTAACTTTAAAGCCTGTACTTTAAACAATACAATATATTGCCTCTTCTGGTAAAGAATAGTTCTGGAAGTATCAGTATAATGATTTTGTGTACTAATGGAATTCTTTTCTCTTTATGTATCATCACAATGTTATAAAATACTTAGCATAACATGTAGCATAGATTACAAATACAAACATATATACATATATATATATATATATAACCATATGGTAATTACACAGTCATTGTTTGCTGAAAGTAGATGTGGTAAGTAAGGACAAAGGATTAGGAATTTGATAGTCTTAGATTTGAATCATTTCTCTACAAGCTACTACAAGTGAGAACTCTATGAGTTTCAGCTACTTTTCCCCCTCAAAAAGTAGCAACAAATACTTATTAAATATACTAGAAAAATATTCATATATATACATGTACATATATACACATACGGACATATATTTTTGTATACACACACCTAACACCATATGGATAAATGTGAACTGTGTGAAGTGTACCTAGAAAACGAAACCAAGTTCTGGAGAATGACTTGATCACAATAATGTCAGTTGCAAATGGAAAAAGAAAAGTCATCAACTTCATGTATTTTAAGTGTAAGATTTGACTTTCATGTTATTTGTATTCATACTGAATTTCTAAAATTCATTTCATGATAGCATCCCCCTCATTCTGCCCTTTTTGCTCCTTGTTTATTCAAAAGAAAATTCCGTACACTTAGACACCTTAGATGCAATTTACTATTTTTTTTTAGAAATGCTTGAAAGCTTATAGGAGTAAAATGACTATCATCTATAGAGCTTTCAAAGATCATCTTTGTTATCCATTGAGAAATATAAAAGATATTAGTTTTAGCTGGACAAATCCCACTCATATCAATATATTTTAGAGTTCTACTTGATGTCATAATTTTGCCAAGTAAACTCTAATGTGGTAGATAAACGGAATATTGAATGAAAAAAACATTTTATTTGAATATTGCGTGGTACAAACACCAATACTGAGATCTAGGTGGTTTAAAAACATTTTAGGTTTTATTTCTTTTGTCTTTTTTGTTTATAGCTAACTTTCAATTACAGCTATTATTGGCGGAGGAAAATTGGCACAGATATCTTAGAGGAGTGGATATTAAACACATCCTAGATCATTATATGTGATCCTGCAGTACATTATGGCTGCATAGTGCCAAAACAAACAGTTTAAATGTAAACAGCTCAATTGAGCTAATTGTTTGATATCAAATGGATTTTTTAAATAGCACTTGTTTTGTGAATGTAACTAAGCTAACTGGATTTGTTAGGTTTATAGTTTGTTTTCTTGTATTTTCCCTTTTTAATTTATGTCTACTTTAGATAATTTCATTTAATCACGTCTGTGATCATATGTAGGTTGAACAGAGTAAGTAAAGAGAATCTTGTGTTTAGTGATAGGAAAGCTGACCTGGAGTTGGTGGAAAATGGTCTAGGAAAGTACCACGACCAGTAGAAAATCAACACTTTTAACATATTTTTATCTTTTTTTACTCATACCTTCTGCTTGATGATCATCTCATTGATGTCTTCAGGGTCACCCACCATCACCCTCTGTGATTTTAGAACTCGATCAAGGAGAGAGAGCCACTCAGTGAGTTCTGTCCAAGCCCGGTTGAAATCTGCCAGAGCAGGTACTTCCAACAGCAAGGATGATGGCATTTCTAGTTTGGAGATGGCAGTTTCCTTGGTAACCACAGACTGTGTCACTAGAGTAACAGTCTGACTAGGAGCTAAAATTCAATTTTTTTGAAAAAAGGGAAAAAAGAAAATATAGAAAATTAGAAATACAAACTCCAAAAGCCAATTTCAAAACAATAAATCAAGCTTAATTAAAGGAGACCACTTTGAACCAACTATTTATGAGGTATTTGTTTCTAACAATGTGAATACTTTACAGAGAAACAAATCATAAAAATTCAGAGACAATCTTTTTGAAATATACATTTAAAAATCTTTCAAAATGATTTATTTGATGTTCATGCTTGGATAAACAGTTTATATAATTCTTAGTAGCAGTTATATAGATTGTGAAATTGGTAAGCAAAAGTATTCAGACATTTACAGGTGAAGAAGATTTACTTGCTGTTTTTATTCAGAGAGAAAAAAAGGCAAAAGTAAAGATTGGATAAAATCTTATTTCTGACATTTATTTGAATAACAAGTAAATTGTATTTGAGGAATACACAGGGAAATCAAAGGCAATGAAATGTTCTTGTCTTCGTTTTGTTATTTTATACTGAGAGAAGTTTACCTTATTTTTTTCCTTCTAGATTAATACTAAAATGTAAACTAATATAAATACTTATAAATAAATATAAAATAATAAAATGTACCAAGGTACATTATTTTTGGAAAATAAGACCTTGTAACGTTTTTCTATTTGGACATAAAACACTGTCATGAAGGTTATAAAGGAATCTTAAATTAAAATTGATAGCATTAAACACTGTAATAACTATAATCTGAAGTCTTAGTGTGGAAAGACCTGAGAGATAGTCTTGCTCTCTGTTTTAGGAATTCTGGATTCTGTTGTCTTGGTTAAGTTATTTAACCTCTCTAAGCTTCATGTTTCCTTTCAGTAAAGGAAAAATGACATTAAATATAATACTAGCAAGAGCCGGGCATTGGTGGCTCACTCCTGTAATCCTAGCTCCTCAGGAGGCTGAGATCTGAGGATCACGATTCAAAGCCAGCCTGGGCAGTAAAGTCTGTGAGACTCTTATCTCCAATAAACTACCAGAAATAAGGAAGTGGCGCTGTGACTTAAGCGGTAGAGTGCTTGCCTTGAGCTGAAGAGCACAGGGACAGCGCCTAAGCCCAGAGTTCAAGCCCCAAGACTCACTCACTCACACTCACACACACACACACACACACACACACACACACACACACACACACAATAATACTAGCAAGAATAACAATAATAAGGCAAACATTACAGGGGCAGTTATGTGGATTTAATGATAAAAGACACAATATACATATTAAATCACCAGAAACAGAAGAGAATCATCCTTGTTGGCATCAGTACATTAGTTCAGTGCCCCAGACTAGTAGGTAATCAACAATGTTGCACATTACTATTTTATAGGCACTCAATTAATACTATGCGCAAACACGGAAGGTTGCAGATAAAGGCTGAAATTGTAGAAAGTTGGAGAAAACTCATCCTCAATTGTATATAGATTACAGGGGCTGAAGTTGGTGGTGTGAAATGCTATGAAATAACACAGAGCTGAGTTATCAGAATCAATGTATTTTATAGACAATGGACTTAGGAGCATAATACAACTAGTAGACCAATAGCAAAGAGAGACTGAATTAGTAGTTCAGAAGAGAAGCTTTTAGAGAAAGAGGCCAAGGTGGAAGATCTTAGTGGGAGATCTTGGATGGGCAGGTCAACTAAGAATGTCAAAAATATGTCATTAAAGCCTGGAACTGGTGATTCATGTCCATCATCCTAACTACCCTGGAGGCTGAACTCTCATAGGATCATAGGTCAAAGTCATCTAAAGGAGAAAAGACCACGAGACTCTTTTCTTCAATTAACCATGTAAAAGCCAGAAGTAGGGTATGTCTCAAGTAGTAGATCACCAACCTTGAGAAAAAAATGTCAAGGGGAGGGTGAGACCCTGACTTTAAGCCTTAGTACTTGAACAAAATAATATGTTCTATAGTAATTTCCTTCGGAGGTACTTATATATTAACTAACATGGTGGTACTACTCTGAATTTTTACAGCTGTCTCCTCATGAGAGAAGAAGGTGAGAGAAGTAGAGGAATATTTCTTTTCTATTTTTCACGGACACCAAGTCTACAAATGAAAGAACTAGACTCAAACAAAGCATGAAGAAAAAAGTGTTTAGGTCTGAGATAGAATCAAAACCTAGTGCTAAAAGTAATGGCTGAAAGAAAACAAATATTATTTTTGAAGCTGTTTCACTACTTTCAGGTTCTTTCTAGAAACATGGAAAGATCTGAAGCAAAATCCCACTTGTTTGTGATAATAGGGGGTTGGAATTTAGGGCTTCACACTTTCTAGGCAGGTGCTACACCACTTGCACCGTGTCTCCAGTCCTCAAAGTGCACTAGAAGGGATGAATTTGCTCAAAGTGCATTATATGACTGAATGAAAGAAATCATAATAAAAATATCATCTTGTGTAGGAGAGTGCATGGAAGCAGAAAAGAACCAGAAACCTTAGACAGCAGACAAGCTGGTTGCCTAGAATGGATGCATGGGTAGGGTGAACAGGAGAACAAAACTAAAATAGCACTGTAGAAATTGACTGAAGAATATCAGACTGATTGGAAAACATGGACAAATGGTTCTTAAAATAGATTAACAGTGGACATCCAGGCAGCACAACAGATTGGGAGGGTTTCAAGGTTATGAAAGTGCTTGCTTTATCTTTTAAAAGTCAATGCATAGAAAATTTGACTCTTGAATGACTCTATGCTTACCTATGATCAAAAAATTAGTACTTACTAGAGCAGAAATGATCATGTCATTTAAAATTCAATACAATGAAGAATGAGAACACACAGGATGGATCGTCAGACATTAATGAATAAACACTGTTTTATGGATGGAACTAGTTTTTAAGACAAAAGTCTTATGGAAGGACAAGCAGGGATTGAGACTAGAGAAATGAAGGGATTAAGGCAATTGCAAAATATAATGAAAAGGAAAATGTGGCTAGGTACTGGTGGCTCACACCTGTAATCCTAGCTACTCAGAAGGCTGAGATTTGAGATCACAGTTCAAAGCCAGCCCAAGGAAGGAAAGTCCTTAAGACTCTTATCTCCAATAAACCACTAGAAAACCTGAAGTGGTGCTGTGACTCAAGTGGTAGAGTGCTAGCCTTGAGTTGAAGAGCTGAGAGACAGCACCCAAGCCCAGAATTTAAGTCTCACTGCCGACCAAAAAAAAAAAAAAAAAAAGCAGCAGCTGAGATCCGAGGACCAAGGTTTGAAGCTAACCCCAGAAGGACAGTCCTTGAGATTCTTTTTTTTTTTTTGGGTCCGGTCGTGGGGCCTGAACTCTGGGCCTGGGACTGTCCCTCAGCTCTTCAGCTCAAGGCTAGCGCTCTACCACTTGAGCCACAGCACCACTTCCAGCTTTTTTCTTTTTGCTTATATGGTGCTGAGGAATCGAACCCAGGGCCTCATGCATATAAGGCAAGCACTCTACCACTGAGCCACCTTCCCAACCTCTCCTTGAGATTCTTATCTCCAATTAACTATCAAAAATGCCAGAGTGGAACTGTGGTACAAGTGGTAGAGTGGTAGCCTTGAGTGAAAAGTGCCAAGGGATAGCACCCAGGCCCTGAGTTCAAGCCCCAGGACTGGCACACACACACAAAAACATTTGAAATAATAATAATAGAAAAATTTCCATTGTAGAAAAAGGAACTAGTATAGCTTTACAAAAGTCATCTTTGAAGGCTGGAGCAATGTCATAAGTGGTAGTCTCTCTAACAAGTGTGAAGCCTTGAGTTCACATCCCAGAACCACAAAAATAGAACAAAAATAAGAAAAAAACAATGCTATGGACTGGAGGCATGGTTATCTGAGGGCAAAAACAGCAAGCAAATGTACAAAGACCTGAGTTCAAGCCCCAGAACAAAGCCCTGAGTTGAAGCCACAGTACCAGCACACATACACAAAATCATCTCTGAGAGGTTATGCAATGTAGCCAATTCTGCAATTATAATAGAAGGTGACCTTGCCTCTAGACCAGTCTAATCATTCATGTCTGTTCTTTTTTCCTTCAGCATTCACTATATGAGATTGCATTACACTGCTGGGAAAGAGAGGGAAAGCATGTCTGTCTTGCTTATGTTTTATTCTTGTATCTCATGTAGGCCCTGTAAAATAGGTGCTCATCAATGTCCTATGCATAAATGAATTAAACTGTTTAACAAATCTTTTAGACCATGGAATATTACTCATACATAAAGAGAAATGAAATGTTGCATTTGCAGGAAAATGGATGAGTCTGGAGTTCATCATGTTGAGTAAGACAAGCCAAACTCAAAAATCCAAATATAACATGTTCTTGTTTATTTGTGGAGAATAGATCTAAATGATGATAATGTTGTTGTTGATGATGATGATAGTAATGATAAAAATGGTAATGGGACAGGGATGTAAGACTGTCTAGGAGAGGATCAGAGGGAGGGGAGAGACGGGAGGGGGATATCGGAAAGTGAAGAGGATCAAAGGAATATACATGAAGACTATAAAACTAAACTTTTGTTTCAAAATGGGAAAGATGGAGGGGAAGAATGAGAATCTGATGCAAGAGTATGAATTTGCTCAAAGTATCACAATGAAACTCCTTCATATTAAGAAGGCAATGTCAACTCTAAAGTCAATTTTTTTAATGTAGTAATCAATACAGCACGGTAACATCATAAGAACAGAGCTAGAAATCAGTGGAACAGAAAATAAAACCTCAAAATAAATCTACACACTTGTATAATGAATTGATTTTCAACAAGGGTACAGAGCACATAATGAAGAACTGTCTCTTTAATAAAAATAATTTCTCAAAGTACATTGTGTACATGTATGGAAGTATCACGATGGAATTCTTTCATATTACAAATGTATATGAACTCAAAAATCTATATACAGTTAGCTTTTGGGTAATGCTTTAATCTTCTACCTTAACTTTGAAGAATCCTCAAAATTAACAAAAATTTGTAGGAATAGGTTCTTGAAGACTAGAAGATAGAACATACATGTAGATAATTGCTGTTCAGGATGTGTTAGCTATTTTAAGAAGACACTAATATTAAAGAGTGATGGCTTTGACAATGGATGATCAAATATTACCATTCAATTCATTGGTTCCCTCTTCCTTCCCACTTTTCTACCAAAGGAAACCAAGAAGAAAAAGAGCCCTGAATCTGGAACACAGTAGCAAACAGATTTTTAATTTGTTAGATTAAATACTTTGCCAATCCTTAGCTGTGTAACCTTAGGGCAGTTATTTAGTTAGCATCTCTAAATTTTCATTTACTCCTCTTTGATTATAATAGTAGTCCCTTCATCAAACTTTGCACAAATAATCTACTTTGAATTTACAGGCACCTTGAGGTAAGACATCTTAGCATATTTGTTAAACTGAACATCTCAGAGCCTGAGTCTTTACCTGTTTCACAGTGAGAAATGTATCCATCTCATGTAATTGTCCTAAGGATCAGATTATATGATCTGTGTAACTCATGTTCTAGTATTATTGTGACAGGTACACATTTTATGAGATTTTTTTCCCCTCCACTTTCCTTTTCTCCTCTGTCAGTGTTTATTGGTTCCTCATTTTATGAGACCTACTCTGGGCTGTCCCACACCACAGTCTCTATTCTGAATTCTTCAATTAGCACTGGACATTTCACACTCTTATATCCTGTCATATATTCTCTCTGCTTCTTAAAAACTTTTCTTTCCCTTCTCCAGACAAAAATCTCATTTGCTCTTCAAAGCCCGAGTCTGGGCTTTTGGAAGATCAATGTGACTAAGTAAAATGGTTCCCTGAGAAATAAAATAATAAGGTTTTCTTGGATCGTGAACACTTTGTAGTCCTTTAACATTTTATTATATAAATCTATGGCTAGGAAGCAAAACTTTTATGCCACTACTAGGTTTTAGCATTGTTTTGTTTGTTGTTTACATTTTACTGTGCATATTTAAGGCATACAACAAGATGTTAAGGGAAATAGATATAAACTTTTATGACCTATTTAAATATATAGTAAGATATATAGATAGACATATACAGATAGTATTAAGTAAAGCAAATTAACATACCATCATTTCACATAGTTACCCATTTTGTGGCAAGAATAGCTGAAATATGCGGTAAACTACACCATAATACAGTATACTTTTACCATCTACAGCCCTCATCTCTAGACTAACATGCATGTGCTCTATATGTGTTTGTTTACTCTTTTGACTTACAACTCCCATTTTTCCCACCATCACCCCTAGTAATTGCTATTTTGGTCTGTGTCTCTGCAGATGTATTTATTTTTTAAATGTGAGATCATGTAATAGTTACCTTTCTGTACCTAGCTTGTCTTATTTAGTATAATGCTCTTCAGGCTTATTCATGTTGTGGCAAATGATACACTTAATGGTTTGGAGGGCCTGAATTTATTTATATACGTCTCTATATACTATTATATACATATATATGACTTAGGTCTAAGTATTTCAAATACATTTCTGTGATATATGTCATATATTTCTTGGGATAGTCATATATTTCTTTTTGGTCATTGTGAAAATAGATGTGCAGATGACTCTTTAAGATAGTAATTTTAATTCCTTTGCAAATAAACCCTGTACTAACATTGCTGGATCACACAATAATTCTATTTTTAATTTTTAAGGATTTTCTACAGTATTTTCCATAATGAGGAGGGTAGAAAGAAGGCATTTGAATAGTCTGATAAGTAATGATTGTAGCATAGTCATGCCTTAGTTAGAAAATTTAATGATCTTATCAAAAATTGTAGGTTTCTTTCAAGCAGACAGAAAGTTAAACTCAAAACAGTTAAAATGAACTAACTTTGGCACATTGGCATTGTCACATGCGTAACAGTAGGTGTAATATACTATTGCAAAGTACAGCTTTGCTCTGAGTATTTTGTTAATTAAAAGGTGTTGGCTTTAGGAAGGAACTCTTCTTTTTTTTTTTTTTTCAAAAGTGTTTGAAGAACATTTCTCTAGCCTAAAATTTTAATTGGTTTTAGGGTATATGATTAGTCAGACTAACAGCTTTACTTAGAACTTTAAAGAAACTACTAAATCTTTCAAAAAACACACAATGTGTTTGGCATATTCTCTTTGAAGTGCTCACACGTGATTTTGCTGTAATTCACAGGTCTCCTTTGCTTGATAAGAATGTACGAGGCACACATTCTATTTCTAGCTCTGTGTGGTATGAATGTGGATGTTCGTTGTTTGCTTTCCTTTTCTATTTGAAAAGCTGGTCAACTGACTAAATGATAATTGACTAAATTATAAATAACGGTTATATAGTCGGATATCTAAAAAAGATTTTCTTCATCATACCATGCCAACAGAAGATAACAACCAAAGATACCATGACTGCATTACTGTTTAGTGCAATAGGGCATAGGAATATTTTTTGGTTACTTCCATCCTAATAGATAAACTATCCATAAGCCACATTGACGAATATTTTCTTTCTGGATACTTGAAAGGATGACATGTGGCTTAGTGAATTCGGTAAGAGTTCAAAAGTACTTGCTATCAAAATTAGAAATCATGTCTGGATTCTAAGAAAGAACAATATATTCTGTGTAGGTAAGAACCTCACTTCTCTCCAAATATTTATATAATGTATATACAAGTGATGAAATAGCAACAAAAATAATGAACATATTTATCTGTATTTTTGTATTTTATTAGACAGAAGTGTTATATAACTCATTTAATGTTAATTATTCACATTTAGAACAATTAAGGTTTATGCTATATGTGTACCAAACCTAGAGAACTATACATAAGAATTCATAACTGGTTGTGTCTAAATTTTGGAAAAGTTACATTTGGGAACTATGCATTTTTTAAAGCATGTGATTTTTCCCTACCTCACTTTCTAATTTATCCCTTCCTACTACTAAGACTAATCTAAATAAGATAAGCTGTATCTTGAAGAGATATTACCAGAAATATTATCATTACTGCTATCATATATCCAGAGATCCCCTAGGTCAAAAAGGATTCTTTATAACGATATATTATTTCATTATTACTAATCTTGAGGGTAAATATTATCTTCCCTGTTTTACTGAAAGTCAAAGTGACTTGGGTAAGATCTAACCTTAATCAGTGACAGATTGCCAAGCTGGTGTGATTAAATTAACCACTCATATTTCCAAGAATTATCTGATCATCAGAAACCTTTCTTACATGTTCCACTCAATATTCAAGATTTATTAATCATTCAAATACTTTTGACTCCAAGAGTTGTATTTCCAATATATAGTACTGAAAATACATCAAATATTCTTTCTAATTCGGGAGAGAAAAATCATTTCATCTAGCCACAAAATGTAGATTATAACAAACAAGTACATCAACTTCCCTCCCCAATGTATATTCCTGAGGAATAGCTCCAACCTGACATCACCCAAAAATGCATCCTTATTACTAACTTGAGGAAAGAAAAAACAACTTGCTTTTTCTTGTTTTATTTTCTATCTCTAAGTGTTCTTTTATAACTCACATTATACAAATTCATTCTACATGCACTCAATGAAAGCAGGATTTCTCAACCTTTGTACTATTGACATTTCTTTGCTCTGAGTGGTTATCTTGGATATTCTAGGATGAGGATTATTTACTAGTATTCCTGTCCAGAGAAATCCCTACTATAATAACAAAAATGTCTCCAAATGTTACTAATTATTCCCTATAGGTAGGAAATTTGCTCTTGATTAAAAACAAATCCGCTAAAAGGAATTTGTCTCTTTTTATTTCCTTACCCTGTATAGATATCCTTTATACTTAAGTTTGTATTTTTTATTTTTAGGAAGTAGAGAGTAAAAGAAATTAAGATATTAAAGAAAGAATAAAAGCCAAGCCTATTGATGCCAGGGAAGACTAAATAAATTCCATAGGAAATGTGTTGGTGTTGAAAATAACAGCATGTCTGATTGAGTGTTCATGGTCTTTTCCTTTCTGTATATAAACCCACATAATGAAATATTCCAGATGCTCTCATAACTGTAATATATTTCTCTACTCCTTGCATATAGATTGGCCAAGTGAATTACTTTGGCCAATACCATGTTAGCAAATGTATAAAAAAATGCTTTTGCAATGGGTTATACTTGGAATTCAGCCATCCCTATTTGAACTATGTAAGTCTATAGAATGTTAACAGACAAGTGATGCAGCCACAAATTGTTTTAGGCTAAACTCAACAAGTATTAGGAGGTCATCAACTACTAATTGACCATGAATGTACCCATGTTATAGCTGAGATAATCAAATGAACAAAAAATTATTCTCTTTTTCAAGCCATTACATTTATGGAAGCCTGTTACACAACAATAGATTACTGATATAATATTCCTTTTTACTTATTAAACACTGGTATCTGACATAGGGTTTAGGAAATTATCTTACTGCCTTAGAGATTTTTTTTAATGCTGATCCTGCAAAGAGACCACAGCAGGAAAAGAAAAAAAAAGTCTTCAAGTTAAAGTAGAGAATGAAAGATTCATATAGTCATTCTAATGATGCCTGTAAATAAAGTAGTCAGCATTTTTTTCAGAGTATCTGAAGATAGGGACAGCTACAGTAGAAATTCATTACTGCGCATTTAGAATTTTGTGTATAACTCAAGTACAAAGTGTAACAAGAGCCAAGAGGTTGAAGGCCAGTGCAAAAGAGCTAGAGAGAAAAGGTGAATGACACCAGTATAAATGTCATGCTATTGGTGGCTGGGAAGGTGGCTCATTGGTAGAGTGCTTGCCTTGCGTGAATGAGGCCCTAGGTTCGATTCCTCAGCACCACATAAGCAGAAAAAGCTGGAAGTGGCACTGTGGCTCAAGTGGTAGAGTGCTAGCCTTGAACTGAAGAGCTAAGGGACAGAGCCTAGGCCCAGAGTTCAGGCCCCACAGCCAAAAAAAAAAATTAAAAAAATAAAATAAAAAAGACCATGCTATTGATGAACAGTAGTCATCAAACGCGAAAGTGTACACAGAAAAAAATCTCACATAACCACTTGAGTTTAACCAGCTGGAGTACTGTATGTAGTTCTCATTATAGAAAATGTGCTACTCTTCTACCAAATTTTTTTTTTAATTTTATTTTATTTGTGAACATACTGTACAGAGGAGTTACAATTACATGGGCCGGATAATGCGTACATTTCTTACCAAGCATTGCAGCCTCCTCCTTTGTTTACCCTTCACATCCCTTCCCAACCTACCCCTCCCCCCCAATCCTAATCCTTCTCTTTCCCCCCCTTCCTCCCCCCCCCCCCCCGCACCGAAGTTGTAAAGCTCGTTTTGGACATGACAACTTGTACTTCTCATTGTTGCAACAGGTTCTTCTACCAAATTTTTAACTCCTGTATATTCCCCAAATAAGAATGTATTCTGATTTTAGTTTTTTTTGTATTCAACAGAGTTGCTTCTACCTAAATACCTGAGACAAGGTTCTACAGGTTGAGTATAAACAAAATGATTTCTAAATTTAAAATTCAGTCTAAATGAGTGTTGCATTTGTTTGTGCAGATTATGCCATTACCTTTAGAAATTATTAAACTAAATGTTGAGAGTTGAAGGTAGTTACACATTGAATAAAATTCCCTACCACATACAAGAACTTCACCATTCTCATTCATGATAGGAGGATCAGGTTCTTGGGATTAATATTGAATAACCTTTTGCGTTCTCAGGAACTGCATCTTACTCATAATAGAGGTCT
This sequence comes from Dipodomys ordii, assembly GCF_000151885.1. Lineage (NCBI taxonomy): Eukaryota > Metazoa > Chordata > Mammalia > Rodentia > Heteromyidae > Dipodomys > Dipodomys ordii. The sequence goes on from NW_012267312.1 coordinate 464,692, forward strand.
CAGCATTTATTGCTGTAATCAGGACTTCAAGTCATGGCTCAGGTGGTAGAATATATGCCTAACAAGTGCAGAGCCTTTAGTACCAACCCAAATAAAGTTTAAAAAATTGAATTTCCATATGATGAAACTATCTTACTTCTGCCTATAATTTTAAAATGATGAAAATGGACCATTTTAAGCTTGTTCAGCTTGCTTACTCATCTTGTACTCTACCACTTGAACCACAATCTCCAGACCAGTTTCCCAGCTTATATAGAATCTTGTGGATTTTTTTCTGCCCAGGCTAGCCTGCACCTATAATCCTCCCAATCTTGGCCTCCCATGAAAAGTTTAGGATGACAGGCATGCACCCCTGTACCCAGATATCAATTGAGATGGGATTCCATGAACTTTTCTCCCCATGTTGGCCTTGAATGGGTCTCCCCATTTTCAGCCTCTAAAATAGCGAGGTGTAATCCACCAGTGCTGGGCTTAATTTTTTTCTTAAATAAAAAGTAACATACCAGGTACCAATGGCTCGCATCTATAATCCTAGCAAGTCAGGAGGCTGAATCTGATAATCATGGTTCAAAGCCAGCTTGGGCAGGAAAGTTGGTGAGACTCATCTACAATGAAATATCCAAAAAGCCTAGAAAGAAGCTCTGTTACTATTCTTGAGCATCTCAGCCCTGAGTTCAAGCCCCAGGACAGGCAAAAGAAAAAGAAAAAGGAAAAAGTAACACAGAAACACAATGGTTCTAGTTATTTAGTCCCAGAATAACATTATTTAAAATTAATGATTTATTAGTCTAACTTACATAATTCAATATTCAGTTGAATGGTCTGAAGATTTTCAAAAGCATGCAGAGAATTGGTGACTTATGAAGGTATTACAATGATGTTTTATTGTCTTTGGTTATATATGAATTTCAATATAGTACCTAGGTTGCTCTTTCTTCAGTGAAATCTTAAACACATCCTGAAACTAAAACAACACTTTGACAAATTCACATACTGAAGTCTTGAACTCTGTTTCCATAGTGGCATTAGAAATGTAACCTTTATCTTGTATTGGTTGGAAATAACTGTGTTGGGCTAAGTTAGGTTTTAAAGTTCTGGGTGAATAAGCACATTACTAACTGCAGGAGTGGACTTTTACTAACTGCAGTAGTGATACCAGCTACATCAAAATCAGTTTATGTTTTCATTTAACTTTTAGAAAAACACATCATGCCCACAAGTGCAAAACAATGTCAAATATACAACAGAAACCAAAATCAAATGTAGAAAACAAGTAAGACCTAAGTAAGGACAATTGCTTGTTACAAAACAGTTATTTCAGTGTTTACAATTCATGTCTTTAAAATGGTAATACTTCTAGAAACATTAGCATATAAGTTTCAATTTATATACTCCCTAATGCTTCAGAGTTTAATTTCATTTTTTTTGATGAATGGATCTAAAATTAAGAGTGTAAAGAGAGACTGGGAGAGTGGTAATCCTACAGTTTATGGTTTCTGAAACAAGAACATAGCCTAACTTGTTCATTCAAAAGGAACAGTGGAACTCTACTTTTGGAGAGTAGGCTCATTCTGAACTAATATTTCTGTTTAGGAAGTGGAAATTTTTATCATATCAGGGATAATGGTACATCCTTTTTTTTAAGTAGTCGTGTTTAAATTTTTTCCAAGATGGCATAGTTTTACATAAGAGATAGGTAAGGACTTATTTGGTGTTCTAACATAGGATCTTTTAAAAGGATGTTCCAGATACTTTGGGAAACAATTCGTATTCTTCTGTTTTTAAATAGAATGTTCTGTAATTAGTCTGTTGGTCCATGTGGTCTAGGGTATAATATTTCAAGTTCAGTGTTTCCTCATGATTTTCCTTCTAGACACTGCCCACTGTTGAAAGTGAAACATTGATTTCCCCTACTATTATTGTGTCTCTCCATTCAGAACTCATATATTTAGATGATCCAATGTTTGATGCATGTATATACAAAACTACTATATTTTCTTGGTGATTTGAACACTTAATAACTATATATTAACCTTGTCTCTTTTTCACATTTTTTGTACTTAAAATTGATTTGGTTTAGTACAAGCATAGGTATGCTCTATACTCTTTTGCTTTCTGTCAACATGAAGTATTTTTTCTATCCTTTTGCTCTGTGTTATATCCCTAAATGTGAAGTGCATCTTCAATTGGTAACATATAGGTATGTTTTGTTCTTTTGTCTTTCAGCCATTTTGTGTCTGATTTAAGAATTTGATAGGTAAGGATTTAGCACTGTCATTCTTAAATTGTTTTCTGGTTTTATTGTTGCTCCTTTGTACCTGTCCTCCTCTCTTGCTGTCATCCTTTTTAGTTTGATAGTTTTCTTTAGGTTTGAATCCTTTCTGTTTGTTGTTTTATGTATTTACTATAGCTTTTTGCTTTGTGGTTACCATAGAACTTATATAAAACAATTATAGCTATACAAGTCTATTTAAAGCAGATATCAACAGAATTTTAATCACATACACAAACTCTCCTGACTCCCATATTCAACATTTTATGTTTTCAATATCACCATTTACATCTTTTGCAAATTTCATCCCATTTTTTGATGAAAAACAATTTTTTGTCTTTAAGTAGCTGTACAGGGATGTGTCATTTAACAAAGCATCTTGATTTGTGTCACCCCATTCAAAAATCTCCTCCCCCTTCAAGCACTTCTTCCTTTACATTTCTCAATTATGTGGTATGTACAATGGATTCTTGACTGAATTCTTCCACTCTCCCCTCTTCATTTCCCTTCCCTCTCCCATTGGTCCCACTTGCTCTTGCAAGGACCCATTTCTTAATAGTTAATTTGAAATTCCATCCTTTCATTATTGTAGTACTTTCTGATAGGACTTGAATAGAAGACACAACAGGAAGTTCCATGTGTAAGATGCTTAGTTTCCAGTGTGGTGTTATTGAAAAGTGGCAGAACATTTAAGAAACTGAGCTTAGTGGAAGGTCTTTAGATTATTGAAGTTGAATACCTTAAAGGAGAATTTTTTTGGGGAAGGGGAACATGGTGTACCTGGTTCCTGCCCTCTGTTCTCTGAGCCCAGGAGCTGAGAAGTTTTGGTCTACCACACATCCCACCATGATGTGCTGGCCTGCTACAGGTCCAAAGCAACAGGCCAAGAAACCATGGATTGGAATTTCCAAATTTGATCCAAAATAATCCTGTACTTTTTATAAATTAATTATCTCAGATATTTCATTTTACCAAAAGAAAGCCAACACATTGCCTAATGATAAAAATGGTTTAAGTAAATTATTCTATGAAAATGTAAGTTATCAGTAACTGCCTTTCAATGTCCACATAAATGTATGTCATAGTAACTCAGAAACATCTATAGAAGGCATAGATGTTTCATATGGCAGCATTCTCAAAAGACTGATGAGGGGAACATCCTCTCATTTAACAATTAAGGAAATTAAAAGCTAAAATGTTGAGTCATTTTCCAAACAGCTCCAATATCCAAAAAGTAATATCAAATGATAACCAGATCTAGGCCTATGCATTCCTAATTAGTGATCAAAAAAAGATTGCTTCAGTGGCTTGTAATATCAGGAACATGCTTATGTATTTCAAAAGTATTTCCTACCTTTATTTGATAATTTTATCTCTGTCACTTTCTTAATATATACTATATATTTGTGGGTCACTCATTATTTGACCTATAAAAAACACATGGCATGCTCATAGGTTCAAGAACTACTTCTAGTTAGATTTCTCTGCTTCCATATTGAAAACCTTAATAATACTAGTTACCACCTTCTAACATTGCTCTGATACAATATTTTCTAAAGTCACATTCCTTATCCTTAGAGTTAATTTCTGTCTCAGTATTGCCAAACAATTCCATCACAATCATTTGAAGATGTATTGTGTCAAAGATAGAAAAGTCTGAATTTTCTAAATGGTTTATTATTTTTAAATAAATCAGAACATATTCAAGATTGTCAATGTAGTAGTACTCTCCTTTCCATTCTGGTATGCTTTCTTTGAGAGAGAATAAGCACAATTAGACTAGTATATGCTTGAATTTGGCTTGCAGTTCATTCACTTTTATGTATTTATAATCCTTCACATGACTGCTGCTATTGTAGTAAGTGAATCTTGTGACAAGATTAGTACGGTAGGGATAAGGTGAAGTCAAAAGTTGAAAAACACCACAGGACAATGATCAGAAACCTGAATTTGTCTCCATTATACTTATAGAAAATAAATTCCTACTCTTTACTCCAAATTCACACATTGTCTTAAACTTGCTAGGCTCTTCACCTAATACTAAATATACCTTCAGGCTTTACAAAATAAGTTTATTAAAGCTGTTTCTTAAATTTATCTTCCTGGGTTGGGAAGGTGGCTCAATGGTAGAGTGCTTGTCTTGCATGCATGAAGCCCTGGGTTTGATTCCTCAGCACCACATAAGCAGAAAATGCCGGAAGTGGCGCTGTGGCTCAAGTGGTAGAGTGCTAGCCTTGAGCTGAAGAGCTGAGGGACAATGCCCAGGCTCCACGACCAACAACAACAAAAAATATCTTCCTTTAGGGTAAACAAAGGAGGAGGCTGCAATGCTTGGTAAGAAATGTACGCATTATCCTGCCCATGCAATTGTAACCCCTCTGTACAGTTTGTTCACAAATAAAATAAAATAAAATTAAAAAAAAAATCTTCCTAACTTATTTTAATCCTTTTTCCCTTTATGACCAGATTCTTAACACTTGTGAAGCTTTTATTGACAATTCGTTAACTCTGACATTTTCTTCCCTGAACTATGTTGACTGCAGTCTTATGTAATCTTTGTGTGTTTGCTTACATATTTCATATCTTTGCCTATTGATTCAAGTGTAAGATTTAAGAATTAGAAGCAAATTATAGAAATTCCAATGTTAAATGTTAAAATTTGTTACCTCTGAACACTGTAAATTTTACACTCAAATGTTTTTCACATAATTTAGTGGATCCTTGACATTATAAATACATATGCATATGAGTCTTTATAAATAAAAATGCAGATTTGTGTGATCCACTAGGCATAGTTAGGAATTAAGAGGTTCACCATTGTCCAGCAGTTTGTCAGCACATATTAGTATTAGAAGCATTACATATTAGAACTATTCAATCACCCAATGAGATAGATGTTAATAAGCCCCAAAAGGGGCAACCGATGCAACAGGGATATTCACAAGAAAATATGTTTGAAATGATCTGTACAACTGGGGAAGGGGTTGCCCTGGAGGGAAAATGGTAGAAAAATGAGGGAGGAGCTAACAAGTTCAACAAGAAATGTATTTATCACCTTATTTATATAACTCCAACCCCTGTGTACATCACCTTGACAATAAAATTAAAAAAATAAATCACTATATACCTTTGATTTTGAGAAAGTCATTTTCTATCACCTCAAAAGTATTATTTAGCTTAGGATAAGATCTTAAAACTTCCTTGTTAAATTATAAACTAAGACAACATCCCATTGATATTTTCTCATAGTCTACTAACTCATTCTAATTATCTGCACCAAAGGGAAAAATCCAAACTATAAGTGTTTTATACATATTTTCCATTGTTAAAAATGAACAAAGACAGCCGGGCACCGGTGGCTCACGCCTGTAATCCTAGCTACTCAGGAGGCTGAGATCTCAGGATCAGGGTTCAAAGCCAGCCCGGGCAGGAAAGTCTGTGAGACTCTTATCTCCAGAATACCACTAGAAAACTGGAAGTGGCACTGTGGCTCAAGCAATAGAGCGTTCTCCTTGAGCTGAAGAGCACAAGGACAGCGCTTAGGCCCAGAGTTCAAGCCCCAGGACTGCAAAAAAAAAAAAAAAAGACATTGTTTTCATTAAATGTATCTTCAAAAAGAAATAATGGGTCCATGAGTAAGAAAGCTTTTCTACTGTGGCATCAACAGTCTGAATTTAGTCTAGTAGAACAGTTTCCATTCTATATTCTATAATTGATTACTAACTTGGAGCAGAGCTTATTCTTACTTGGTAAAAGGAACATGTAGAAGATATGTAGGTGAAAACTTGAATAAGAGAAAGTGTGTTAAAATTGATTGAAGTTTATAGTACATGTCTAAAATTTTTGCCATCATTAAAAAGCGCACTTCTCTTGGACTTAATGTTCTATTCATATCCTTTCTGGAAGATAAACTACCTCAAAATTGAGCACCCAATAGTAATATAGTATTATTGCAGAGTTGCCATGAAACATTCTTGGGGCTGTGATAGGGATGATTGAGAGGATCACTAAATGCTGAAAAGTGAATGTGACCAGGGAATGGTTTGGCTGTTTACCAGTGGGAGAAATAACTTGATATGGACATTAAGCAGCTGCTATTTAGGTGCTTCTCCCTCTCCCTGTCCCGCTTCACTGGTTAAATTATTAAGAACCTCTGATTTAGCTGTTTCATATTTTAGATGGAAGCAAAGATGTTTTCAAATCATTTCCATTATTCATGGTTTCTTGTTTTTCAAAATTAAACTTATAGGATGCTGAGATAATCTCTTTTTATTAGGCTTCCAGAAACTGAGAATGCACTACAAAGGAGAGTAGCAGCATGAAAACATCATTTTCCTTAGAAATATCATATTATGATAGCTTAGCTTCTTTTACTTCTTAGCTGTTACACACATTTCAATAAATGTTTTTAATCCAATTGTCTAAAAAATTGGCTCCAGGTTTCTGCGAAACTTTAGATGTAGCCAAGGTATGACTAAGTCAAAGATCAAAGAAAGATAAGACATTAATTTAGGAAGAGCTTCTCAAAGTGAGTCATTTACTTGTTCATTGTTAACTCTAATAAAATATTTATCTACCTTATAAATATCATACAGATAATGTGGTCTTTCTATAGGCTTATTGAACAAATATTAACTGAATATCTTCGGGGCAAACATCATAGAGGATTATGGGTAAACTAAACAACATTGTTCCTCAAATGCAATTCTACTTTATATTAGAACACCAATTGTCTTCTATTTTCTGTGAATTCTTTCTCTAATGATAGATATGTCTTTAGATTCATTTAAAGCTTGCCTCTAGACCATTTAAACTTATCTCATCTTTTGTACTTTGGCTCAGGAACCTAAAGTTTAATTCAACAAGCTTATGTTCATACTCTGAATCATCAATACAATAGTTGATATACATACTCTGACACATATACACATACATGCATATATCTAGTGCATATACTAATTATGAATCACACACATTGTCTTAGTTCATCTTGTATTGCAATAATAGAACGCCTGAGGATAGATACTTTAGAAAGAAAATATGCTTATTTATCTTTATAGTTTTTATAGGTATAAAAGCCAAAGCACAAGCATGGGCTTCTGGTGAGGGCTTTATGGAAGATAGCAACACATAGCAGGAAAGTGTAAACAAGAATGACATGGCCAGAGAAGACATAAGAGAGTAAGGAGAAGCCAGGTTTCTCTTACATTATATCCTACACACTTCAGAATGAACATTCATGTACACATGCTATATTTTCTTTATCCATTTGTTGTTTTTTAGCTTCATCAGCTAATCCCACAGTTTGGCTCTTTTGAACAGAGGTGCAATAAACATGGGTGTTCGGTTATCTTTCTGACACATTGGTTTGCTCTCCTTCAGATATATGCCCCCAAAGTATTAGAACAGGGTCATAAGGTAGGTCTATTTTTAGTGTTTTGAGGATATTCTATAATGATTTAAATAGTATTTGCATTAGTTCACATTTCCACCAACAGTACATAAGGGTTCCTTTCAATCACACATCTTTGCCTACTTTTATTGTTGTGTTCTTGAAAATAGCCATTCTGACTAGCGTAAGATAGAATCTTACTGAAGTTTTGGTCTGCATTTTCTTCATAGTTAGGGATGTTGAACATTTCTTCATGTAGTTATTGCCCATATATCTTTTTTTGCTTTTAAAAAATATTATTTGCGGGCTGGGAAGGTGGCTCAGTGGTAGAGTGCTTGCCTTGCATGCATGAGGCCCTGGGTTCGATTCCTCAGCACCACAAAACAAAAAAAAAAAAGCCGGAAGTGGTGCTGTGGCTCAAGTGGTAGAGCACTAGCCTTGAGCTGAAGAGCTGAGGGACAGTGCCCAGGCCCAGAGTTCAGACCCCAAGACCGGACCCCCCAAAAATAATTATTTGCTTTATTGCAATTATAAAGGTGATGAACAGAAGGATTACAATTATATGAGTCAGGTAATGAGAAATTTTCCTTTCCTCAGTGTCATCTGTTCCCTCACTCTCTCCCAGTCCTTCCCTCTTGTCTCCACCCACAAATTATATAGTTCACTTTCATCAGTGTCCAGTGAGCTTCACTGCTTCACTTTTCACCCCTTACCCCTTTTTCACTCAAGTTCTGTACCCTTTTCCCACCCTCCTGAAGATATATACTTGAATATACCACACATTAAGAAAAGAAGACAGAACATAAAGAAAAGAAAATAGGACCATGTCGGGTTTTTTAAATCACAATAAATAAGTGAAGAAAAATTTAAGTTCCAAGTTACAGTAATATTTAACAGGCTGACAGGAGAATTGTGAGCAAGTTGGGAATGGCAGTAAAGGACAAAAGGGGTCACTGAGAATAGATAAAGTGAAACAAAATGAAAGAGCTTGCAACGTCAAAAACTAAGAATTAAAATGAGTGGGGGACAAGTGATGACTATAACAAAGCATTTAAGGCCGGGTGCCAGTGGAATATGCCTGTAATCCTAGCTAATCTGGAGGCTGAGATTTGAGGATTGTAGTTCAAAGCCAGACTCAGCAAGAAAGCCTGTGAGACTCTTATTTCCAATAAAATACCAAAAAAGCAGAGTGGTGCTGTGGCTCAAATAGTAGAGAACTAGCCTTGAGCAAAGAAACTAAGGGACAGTCAAAATTCTCTGGTAGATTAACAAAATTGTATCTTAAGATGCCAGATTTTATGCAATTAAAAATACAGTATAGGAGGTGGTGTTGTGGCTCAAGTGGTAGAGCACATGCCTTGAGCTGAAGAGCTGAGGGACAGTGCCCAGGCCTGGAATTCAAGCCCCATGACTCACAAAAAAATACAATATACAAAAAATGTAAAATAATATGCACATAGCAAATAGAATTAGTTGATCTAATATATAATATATTCTAAAGAAACAAAGTATATAGTAAGGAGGAGGCAACATGCTTGATAAGAAATGTACTCATTACCTTGCTCATGTAATTTTAACCCCTCTGTATGGTATTTTCACAATTGAAAAAAAAAAAAAGAGAAGTTCAGGTGGAGTGCTCAGGCCCTGAGTTAAAGCTCCATAACAATAGGTAACTAAAATTGATACGAAAAAGTAAGGAAGACAGTATATAAACTGAAAATCATAAGATTTCTTAGTAGTGTATATGACAGAAAAATTAATTCTGGTTAAAAAGTATAGTAGACTTGGGTTGATGCTCAGAATGGAAAAGAAAGTTAAAAATGAAAAATTGAAAACAAATCATAGGAAACAAGAGGCATGTTTCAATGAAATAGAAATAAAATTGATAAACTTCAGTAGGAGGAAAAGAAAGTGACCATTTTTTTCCAAGGAAACAAAGACTAGTGAGAAGAGATACAGAGGTAATGTGGCAATTTCCAAAGGAAGACTTTAAAATGAATTTTTATATTACTACAATATTTCTTTTCCTCACACATTATTTTTTCTCTTTTAGGTAGAAAGAAATATTGAAGATAATACATTGCAAAGGCACTTATGGTTCTGATATTCAAATAATAAAATGTTTAAAAATGGGACTTAGTGTTAAAAATACTTCAAAACTCCTGTCGTCTTTAAAATATTTCTATCATACTTTTGAGTCTAGAAATCAAAGCAAAACCAATATTTCTCAGGCCCAGACAATCTTTATTCTACAGATTTTGTCTTTTTTGTGAGTATGTTTACCCAGTAGACTCAGGAAGAAAATTAATATTTTTTGAAGCAAACAAAGAGCCAGCAGGAGGTTCAAAGGTCACCAAATGGAGTTGCCATTCTAAGTACTGACATCAAAATTGATAAGTTCAGTTTGATCTGAGTGAAATTTATTGTATCTAGAAAGTCATACAACGGACAAGGGTCTCATACCTAAAATATACCTAGAATTCAAAAAATTAAATCCCTCAACAACAAATCCTCAAAGAAACAACTGCCCAATAAATAAGTGGGCTAAAGACTTAAAGAGAAACTTCTCTGAAGAAGAAAGAAGTATGGCCAATAGACACATGAAGAAATGCTCAACCTCCCTAGCCACAAAAGAAATGCAAATCAAAACAACATTGAGATAGCACCTCACCACAGTTAGAATGGCTACAATCAAGAACTTTAATAACAACAGATACTGGAGGGGAGGTGGAGAGAAGGGAACCCTACTGCATTGTTGGTGGGAATGTAAACTTGTTCAACCACTTTGGAAAGTAGTATGGAGTTTCCTCAAAAGACTCCACATAGAGCTCCCCTATGACCCAGCAATCCCACTTTTGGGCATTTACCCAAATGTTTACAAACAAGACCACGCTAAAGCTACCAGCACAACTATGTTTATTACAGCATTATTTACAATTGCTAAGATATGGAACCAACCCAAATGCCCCTCAGTAGATGAATGGATCAAGAAAATGTGGTATTTATACCCAATGGAATTCTATGCCTCCATCAGAAAGAATGACACTGCCCCATTTGTTAGGAAATGGAAAGACTTGGAAAAAATTATTTTAAGTGAAGTAAGCCAGGCCCAAAGAAACATAGGTCCCATGGTTTCCCTAATTTACAATAACTAGTATGTGTCAGAGACAAACAGAAATGGTCAGATAAGTTGCTGTTAGGCAAAATGAACCCCAAGATAAGGATTCAAACGTTTTTTTCTTTCTTGTGATTGTTTCTAACATATTTATAAGATGATTTCTTTGTTGCTTTTTATGTCCCTCCCCCACCGTGTAACCCCTGTTTTCACTGTATTTGATGTTGATATAATTTGTGGAGGGGAAGGGAAAAAACAAATTTTTTAAATAGGGATACAGGTGGACCCATTGCAACAATGATATGTATAAGACTGCAAGACGTTATGTCGAAAAAATTTTTTTACAACTTTGGTGTGTGTGGGGGGTCACGGATGGGAAGGAATGGGAAGGGGAAACAAAGGAGAAAGGAGGAGGCAACAATGCTTGATAAGAAATGTACTCATTACCTTGCTCATATAATTGTAACCCTTCTGTACAGTATTTTCACAATAAAAAAGTGTGAAAAAAAGAAAGTTGAGAGAGTATAAGGAAAAGGGAGCTGAGAAGAATAGCTAGATTTTATGATCTGATTATGTTTTCTGTCTGCTATACATCTAAGGTTAGCAAAATGATACCAAATTCCATATGTAATGAGCTTAAGAATAAGAAATAAGAATAAGAAAGTGACAGTGTACATCTACCATAAGACTGAGATTCATTGGACAATTTTATTTCTTGAAGCTAACTTGCTCTCATTCTGTACAGTGGGAACACAGGAGTAAATAAGTTATTACAGGAGGCCTCATGAAGTATATATCATGTAAAAATAAATAAAATGTGACAAAATCCAGGTATCAGTGGCTCACACCTGTAAACCTAGCTACTCAAGAGGCTGAGAACTGAGGATAGGATCTAGGTTCAAAGCTAGCCCAGACAGTAGACTCTTAACTACACTAAACTACGAGAGAGAGAGAGAGAGAGAGAGAGAGAGAGAGAGAGAGAGAGAGAGAGAGAGAGAAGCCAGAAGTGGAGCTATGGCTCAAGTGGTAGAGTGTGAGCCTTGAGCAAAATAAACTCAAGGACAGTGCCCAGGTGAGTTGAAGGCCAGGACCAGCACAAAGAAAAGAGGAAAAATGAGACAGAAATGAAATACATGTTTGTTAGTCCAGAAAACTCCTCTCTCATAGTTGAGCATGCTCTCTTCCTAGGCAACCCTAGCCCATGTAGTAAAGGCAGTAAATGATTAGCCTCAACTCCCTTTCCCCAGAGCTCTCCTTTGGGATAGCTATAACCATATAAGGTAGCTAGATTCCCCAAATCTGGAGATTATAAAGGTCACCTGAGACAATAGTTAGCACTTCTTGCTTCCTCTCCCTTGTGTAAAGGGGTCTTGTCATCCCTTTACCAGCAATAAACCTTTTCTTAGTTCTTTGTGCCTGGATGCCCATGTGGTTTTCTGGCAAAGTCTAATTTATTCTAACAATGTTCATGATAAATCAAATTAATAAAAATATATTCAGGTAGAAATTAAGAGAGTGAACAAGTTCTTTGATAGCTCTATTAAAAAGCAGCCCATTGCTCATTATGAAGGCTTGGCAAGATGTTGAATCTTAGGTTTTTCTACCTCTCTAGCTAGCTTTGTCTTTAGAATAAGAAAGCAATGTACCATATCATCTTAATCTCCAGTTGTTTTTATGTTGCTTCTATCATGGCCACTACTCATTCTCTATTCTCTTTTCTTTCTTTTTTTTTTTTTGGGGGGGGGGTTCCGGTCGTGGGGCCTGAACTCTGGGCCTGGGCGCTGTCCCTCAGCTCTTCAGCTCAAGGCTAGCGCTCTACCACTTGAGCCACAGCACCACTTCCAGCTTTTTTTTTCTGCTTATGTGGTGCTGAGGAATCGAACCCAGGGCCTCATGCATGCAAGGCAAGCGCTCTACCACTGAGCTACCGTCCCAGACCCCTCTATTCTCTTTTCTATTCCCCCTTGAAACTCACTTATTTCTTGCAGAGTTGCTTATGGATCAAGGGTTCACTCTCTGTCCAGAGTCTCATCTGTAATAATTTCATGTAATTTCTGATCTCTAAGTTGAGTAAGGCCTATGTTTTTAATTTTGACATTACTCATTCTTAGGCAACGGAGATTCAACAATTAAGTAGGGTGATATCAGTGGTTATGAACTTGCCTTTGTAAAATTGGTAAGTTCTAGGCCTTATAGCATAGTGTCTGTGATCAATACTATACTGCACTTGAAATTTACCCAGAGAGTAATATGTAGTTTTCTTACCCTCTTAATCCATAATAAAAAGTAACTATTTGTTGTGATGAGTGTTTTAATTACTTTGACTGTGGTAATCATTTTAAAATGTATACTGAAGAACATCATCACTGTACATCTTGAATATCTATAACTTTTACTGGTCAGTTATACCTCCGCAAAGCTAGAGAGAAGAGGAGGAAGAATATGTCATTAAGAAGCTCACAGTCAAAAGACAGGGAAAGTACAAGTTCAAATGGTCTCAGAAATTACATAAATGATTTGATGTATACTCTAAAAGAAAAATATGGACTAGTTCTATTCACGCTAACATAGCTTGGTATATTAAAAGTATCTTCTCTGAGTATGACATTAAAGGTGAGACCTGAACTATGTGTAGGCAAGGTTAGACTGTCTCAAGCAAAGAGACTAGGGTGTATAATGCTTTGCATGAGAAGGCAATAAGGCCATAAGGAACAAGTTTGTGGCATCTGACAAAAAGCTGGTAAAATGAAAAGTCATAGATGAGACCCTTGGTTGTATTTTTTCCACTTTTTATTTTGAGAACAATGGGAAGGCAGTGGTATATTTTAAAGAAAATCCTACCATGAAACTTTTATTTTTGAAAGGATCACACAACTATATTGTATAGGAGAGAAGAATGAAGGAAGATTAGGTATTACTATGACCGTATTATTTAACACAAAAAAAGTATGAATTGGAAGTAACTACCTGTAATTTCAGCACATGGGAAGCTGAGGCAGGATTTTAAGTTTGAGGTTAGTCTGGGCTACATGCCAAGACTCCATACAGAAAAAAAAGAGTAAAATGGGACGTTACTAATCACATGCACAATATGGACATAGCAATGTCTTCCCCAGGGGAAAAAAAACCAGGAATATGGTTGTCCTAATATAAGCCAACTTAACAGTCCAGAAAAAAATATGGTGAGGGCCAGGAAGAGATATTCACAATAAATCTAGAAAGAAAGATGATGAGGGAACATCAACTGAACATAATGATGGTTGTCCAGGACAAGTGATGGCAGGAGGAATCCAGGATAACTCCCGAGGTTTTGTTACTAGATGAGTGATGTTGCAAGACTGACAAGGGGACATTCTAGAGAAAGTACATGCATTTAGTGACAGGGAAAGATGATGAAGTTACTTTTGAGCCATCTAAGGGGAATAGTAAGGTAGGAAGTTACACAGACTGACATAGGGAGGCAATTTCTCCATGTTTTCTGGATTTTTTCTCTGCCCCTTCTGTTTATTCTATTTTTGTGGTTCCATTCCCCAAGGTAAAGACATGGCTATAGGTAATTTGAGGGCTGATCCCCAGTAAGCAAGAATAGGTCAAAAGAGTGAGAGAGAGAAGAGATATTGTCAATCAGATACGGATTTTGAGGCCAGTAATATGGACAACAGGCGAGAAAGCATCCCAGAATTATCTTTCTAAACGAACAGAGGTGAAAACATATTATTGTTTTCACCACCATATCCTGGCTGGGTCTGTTTATAGAACTTCTGTACTCCTATTATGTCACATATTCCTCAGAGTGTTAAAAAGAAGTCTTGAGATTCTGGCAGCTACAAGTAAGTTTGAATTCATGGAAGATGGTTCACTGTGTCTACAACAAGAAGTAGGTGAAGGAAAAAAAGTAGGTGAAGAGCACAAGGCACCAACCGCATCTGCTGCAATAGTGATAATAATGTGTATGAAGATGAAAACGATTTAGATATTTTTCTATAGCAAAATGTTTAAAGAATCATCATGAAGGCATATCCCATATAAATATTATCAATTAAAAATAGGATATTTCCAATTGAACTTAACTTCCCAGTAGCATAGTCTCCTCTATGTCCCTAGATATAACTGTTCTCTTATTTCCTCTTTAGGTAGACTCCACTGACATTCTCAGTACTTTTTTTTTTTATCTAGTACTGGGACTTGAACTCAAGGCCTTGTGCTTGTTCAGCTTGCTTGCTTACTTGGAGCAGTACCACCTGGGCCATGTTTCTAGACCTGCTTTTGGCTAATTGTTTTAGAGATGGAGTCTCACCAACTTTTCTGCCTATGCTGACCCCAAACCACAATCTTCCAGATATCAGTCATCTGAGTAACTAGAAACACAGGTGTGAGCTACTGATGCCCAGGGTAAATATCATGCTCAATTACTTTCAACCAATCCAGCAGCTATTATTGACCATAGTTTTTGTGTGTATACGGTTCAAGGGATAAAATGCAGATAATTACTCTACCACTGAGCTCAATTGCTCCGGTCAATTTTAGTTTTTAAGGTATTGTTAATTCCCTTGCTCTAATATATTTTCAGGTCATTTGTTTGGCAAAGCAATCATAGAGTTACCTTACTTTAAAATGCTCCCATCCTTTCTCTCCCCATTTAGAAACTTCTTAAATACCCTTGACCTTCAAATCTCATCTTCAAAACTCCGTTTTTTTACAGAAAGATTTCCCTGACATTCCTCTGTTGTGTCACTCCACCTCGAGTTAGTTGATTCCTACTGGTTCTTCTCTAGTATTCTCACATACAGTTAATTTTCTTCCTGTGAGTCCAGAAATCATGCTTGTCTTGATCAATATTGCATGCTGAACATCAAACACACAGCAGGATACATACTAAGCCTCAATAGATCATTTGCCAAATTAGTGTATTGGCAAATTAAGGATACAAAGAGCTCACTTACAGTTATAGAAAGTTATCAATAAGTAAAATAATGTATTGGAAATGACTTTTTATCCCACTGATAATGACATCTTCTGCAGTTTCTAACTATATATGTTATCTCTTTTCAACTAGTTTATAACAGAAGTGTTACTTAGTTGAGTGGCATTATTATAGTTCTTTTTCTGTTCGAGGATGCGACTTAGGGAGAGAATTCCACTTTTGTAGAAGTATACTAAGTATAAAGTTCAAAGGAAACCTAATGTGATATAGAGCAGAAAGCAGATTTCACATCATATAGAAATAATTACTATAGCAGGGTGCTAGTGGCTCATGCCTGTAATCCTAGCTACTCAGGAGGCTCAGATCTGAGGATCGTGGTTCAAAGCCAGCACTGGCAAGAAAGGTCATGAGACTCTTATCTCCAATGAACCACTCAGAAAACCTGAAGTGGCACTGTGGCTCAAGTGGTAGAGCACTAGCTTTGAGCTGAAGAGCTAAGGGACAGTGCTCAAGCCCACAGTTCAAGTCCCATGACTGACAAAAAAATAAAAATAAATAAATAAAATAAAATAATGATTGTCTCTATGTATGTATTTACCTAAAGGTGCCTCAATAATTATGTATTTGACAATTGTTTTCATCAGAATATAAAACTAAAATTTTGTTTTATTCTTTCTTGTATTTTTGCTGCTGAAAAATAAAAATGTACTTCAAAGAGAAGACAAATGTTTTAGTCTCAAATCCATATTTAAAACTACTGATACACTTTTGGTTGCAAATTTGATAGCAAAACAGTGATAATAGTTGTATCAAGTATTTCAAATCATCTCATTCCCATCATGAGTGGATTTACAAATTTCTACCCTATTCCAAGTAAATGGTATTCTTATTTTTGAGTAAATATTAAAAAATGTAGATAAGAAATATTTTTTTCTATGGGGGAACCTTAAAATATTACAAAAGCATAATTCACAATCTATATTCTCCTCACTTAATAATCTGAATCTATCAGCAAGTATTTGTCTAGAATTTAAAAAAAAACCAGTGAGCTCTAGTTTATGGATCACATATGATCCACTACTTTTTGTAAGTATACTTTTAATTTTTTAATTTTTTTTTGTCGGTCTTCAGCTCAAGGTGAGCCCTCTACCACACAGCGCCACTTTTGGTTTTCTAGTGGTTTATTGGAGAAAAAAGTCTCATGGACTTTTCTGCCCAGGCTGGCTTTGAATCATGATTCTCAGATCTCAGCCTCCTGAGTAGCTAGGATTACAGGTGTGAGCCATGGGCACCTGGCTAAATATACTTTTATTGGAACATAAATACTTCTTCACTTAGGAACTTCACATGGCTGCTTTTGCACTTCAGTGGTAGTGTTGAGTGACTCTGAAAGAGATTTTCTAACATGAGAAACAAAAAGTATTTAGTATTTGGCACTTTACAGAAAAAAATGATCTTAAAGTTCTTTAAAGTATTGACCTATACTCTTGCCCAAATAGTAGAGTTATAAAATGGAATCTTTATTTACCTCCAATTATTGCTTCAAAAGGTACTGTCTAATTGTACTGTGCTATGATTTGATAAATAAATTCCTATTCTCACTACTGTACTTAATAAAACAATGGAGTAGAAATAGGAAGTGGAAAGCTACCAAATTTCTTCCTATTCAGTTTCTTTACCTGATGCAAAATGAATCTTCATACTTTGGTAATCTTTTTTAGATTAGAATAGGAAATATGTACACAAAAATATTTTTGGCCAGTACCGGGGTTTTAACAAAGAGCCTTGAGCTCTCACTTGGCTTAATTGCTCAGGGCTGGTATTCTTACCACTTGAGCCATGCCTCCAGTTCAACCATTTTGCTGGTTAATTAGAGATGGAATCTTTCAGATTTTTCTGCCCATGCTTGGCTTTGAACTGCAATCATCCAGGTCTCATCCTTCTGAGTAGATAGGATTTTACACATAGTCTAATAACACCTGGCATAACAATTGTTACTATTTCTGATCATAAAAATGTGTTAACTTTCTTTCCATACCTGGATTTGCTAACTATATTCATGACCTATTTTACTTGATAGCCAAGTGGAAATCTGAGCAACCCTTTCATTAATTTAGTTATTCTACTATCTTTAGTGTATTCCTTGAGTATGCATCCCTTAGCTATTATGTAGTTATTACTAACCTCATTGTTTCTGCCCATTCAAGTCTACCCACTTACTCACCTCAGGCCACTTAACTCACTGCTTGCTCACAGCTGCTTTTATGATAATGCTTCAGCTCTAAACAGATACAAAAAAAGTCCCAGGGCACAGGCATATTTAGTGTCACACTGGCTAGTTCAGTGGTCAGACATATCCATTTTGATTAGTACTACAAGTGCTATTAATTTTGATTCTTTATTTTCACAGAAATTTCGATATCATCTAGTGTAGGAGCTTTTCATATTTTCAAGTTTATCATTCATTCATCAAGTAAAATCCTAAGAAGTTACCATATGAAGCATGAAAATGGAAAAAGGGCAGCTGAGAGTTTTAGAGATGAGGAGAAAAGAGCACTATGGGAACATCCATCTTTTGATGGTAGAAGATTAGCCTTTTCCAGAATGTATGATAATTCTAGGCTTTTGGTTTGTGTGCATGGTTGGATGAAATTTCAGCCCATATTTACTTCTATGATTTCATGTTGAAGACACAGCTACAGAACAATGAGAATTTTAGGAATGTTTTGGAAAGTTGTCTGCACACACACACACACACACACACAGAGACACACAGACACACACACACACACACACACACACACACACACAGAGTTTTCCAAAGGGGCAATAGGGCTCTTAAAGAAGAGGTTAAATAAAGTGCTATTTAAATATATATTTCTTAAATGGAGTTTGAATTGCAGCTGGGTGTTGGACTATTGCAACTTGTAGTCTTTTCCAGATTTATGCTTTAAAATTCTACTGCCATACTAGTTGTTTGACCTTGGACTGACAGATATAAAATTGGGAGAATAAATAAAGCTAAATAGCAACACTGTGGGGGAATCAGTTCTACCATTTCAATGTCTTTTTCTGTCCCCATGGCCTCTTATCTTCCAGAAGAGAAAAAAAAGATCTGAAAAGAAATTACATACTTCTTTTTAGTGAAATCACTTCAATTGCTCTGAGGTTAGTACTAAGCTGTAAGAGTGCTGCTATTTAAGTTCCAAACACACCCACATCGCTTTAATATAAGATGTGGCTGTCAAGAAAGAAAGGAAGAGGAGGAGTGTACTGTTGCTGAACTTCAGGAAATATATACCAAGGAGAACAATATGGTATAATTGATTTTACAGTGTATGGATCCTGTACTCCTGGTTACTGTGACCAAGACCAGGTATATTTTAACATAAACAGCAAAGATAAACATGAAACTTAAAAAGATATAGGTTCAGAGCCTCGATGTGCTCATTTGGCATCTAGATGACACAGGATAGCCATTCTCTCTAGGCTTTAGTTTTCTCCTATAATAAACAAAGAAAAATAATGTGGCACCCCTCTCACAAGGAAGTTATAAGTTTAACCAGGACAACACACAAACATTGTTTTGCTAAAAGCCTGCTGTAGAACCAAACATCAATGCACGTAGAGCTAAGGTAAATATTAGGTATGTTCGGGTCAGTGCAAAAGCACTGAGAATAATTGAAATGAAAGCAGGTGTTGTTTATAAAACAGCTATGATATGTCGATGCATTACAGGAATAGAACCAGACTGTGAGGCCTTAGAGACCCTTAAGAGAGTTAAACATGAAGTGACAATGTTGTTTTGCCTGATTTACATGAGACCTTTCTTGTTGATACACAGTTTCTTCAATACACTCAATATGAAGCATATATTCATCCAGATAATAGATACAAATCCATGCATTCAAATATTCTTTGGAGTCAGAGATCAAGTTGGAAATCCCCAGAATCATAGAGATTTGTGTCTATAAACTTGCTTATTATATTCACATTCAAGGAGGATGCAAGGGGTAGTGTCAGCTTTTTAACCAGAATCTTTTCATTACATCTCCCTGTTGGGGTTGCAGCACATGCTGTGAGTGACCTCCAGAGATTCCTCAAGCTGCATGCAGACAGCAAATTGAATCTGAAAGCTTTATTAGACAAGTTTGTCTTTCAGCTGGTGGGAGTGGATGTCAGCCGTATTGGAAAAAATAAAATTCCTTGTGAAAGTGGGTCCTGACCTTGAAAAACATCTCAAAATCGAAGTACACAATTCAATTGTAAGTTATGTCCTTATTTGTTAACCATAGAGTGCAGGTTCAAAGAGAAAGACACATTTAATGTTAGAGAAGACTCAGCAAGAAAAATAGAACTTTTTTTTGGAACATGTAGTAAGCAAAAATGCTAATCATCAAACCCTAGGGTTAAAATATGCTAATCAAGCAAATGATTTTTCTCACTCCAATATAAGAAGAAAAACTACTTTTCTTTTTACCTATAATCCATAGTGAACATTATAAAAACTTTATTTTTTATCCATACATTTTTTGTGAGCATAAAGAATAATCCAGGGAAACTAAGGTGATGTTGAGGATTGACTTGTTTTATCTCAATATTGCCTCCTTCACGTATACTGGCATAGTATTAAATTCATTTTTAATGAGGGCAAATATAAGTGTGCTGAAGTCATAATTATTGCAGAAATTCTTGAATATGTTGTAACTTTGATTTGATTTGAGTTTTTACTATTGTAGGTCTGTAATGAAATTTAGGCATTGATGTCATTAAGTACTATTAGTAATTTTACCTAAATATTAGGGTATCTAAATTATCAGTATAATGCATTCATTATGGAGTGGCAAATACCTTGGAAATGAGATTGATATATATTTCCCTTGGAAATATTGAAGAATAAACTTTTTGAACTTCAGGAGAAAGACATCATGTAAAGTAGGTGTTCTCAAATTGTACATCAAGACACAGTGAAGCAGAAGAGTTAAGGAGTGTGTTTTAGATTTGTCCTGAAGATTTTCTTCAAAGCACAAGACATTCCTATTTTATGATGACCACAATCTTTTAAAACAGGATTTACCAGTGAGGTTATGAAAATAAGGCTATCTTCAGCTACGTGTCAGTGAGAAAAAAGAGGTAAGATACATGAAAACTTAAAATACCCACTGAAATCAAACACAGGAGATGGGTGTTTGCATTCTGATTCTACCAATAAATAGCTAGAAAAGCACATAGTCACTTAATTTTACTGGTATTATGCAACTATATTAGAAGGCATATTTACTTGATCCAAGTCCTAGAAAATGGACTTCTTTGGCTGGTCAACAATATTACTTGAGGATCCCAGTGTTTGGAGGTGATAGTTTGTCATGAGACCCTCATCTCAACTGACAAGTTAAATGTGGTGGCATGTAATTCTGGTCTCATTAATCAGGAGGCATGAGGTCATGTCTCCTGGTCAAAGGCAGATCCTGAGCCAAAGCAAAACACCCAACCTGAAAAACAACTAAAGGAAAAATGAACTAGGAATGAGTCTCAAGTAATAGGGTGTCTGTCTAGCAAGCATCAGGCCCTGAGTTCAAACCCTACTGCTTCTTCAGAACTTAAAAAGGTTTCCAAACATTACCATCATCATTGTAATAGATCTTTGGTGCCTAGAATCATATATCCTTGACCTACCTCTGGTATGGTGGCAGTACACTCATTACTGTATGAGTTCAAACTTACCAGAACTAGAATATTACCTTAGCTTTAAGACATGTTTGAAATTAAATAAAGCCTGGAAATACATAGTAGCAACATAGAAAGGTAGGAAAAAAGTATATAGACAGTAATGTAATTGAGTCAAATATAGACCAATAATTATAGAGCAAAGTCCAATACTGAAGCCTATAATGGGAAAACAAAACAAAGCAAAGCAAAAACAATATGGCAGACACACTTGGGAGGGAAGGAGAAGGATGTCAGAATTTAACTATTTTGAAAAGCATTTTTTTTAATTGACAGGCCATGGGAGGTCATTGTAGACAAGGGACATGTGAAAAAGTGATTAACAGAATGAAGGACCATTTTCTTAATAAAATGTGAGCAAAAACATTCTATTCTTCCTCAAAGAATAAAGAGTAACTAGAATGTGGCTTCAGCATTTGAAAGATAGTCTTGAATGTAAGAGCTAGGGTAGAACTCCACCTACTCTTCATTATTTAGGCAGTTAACCTTCTGCAGATTGCTTCTAGCAGAGAAAGGGAGACTGGAGATAATGGGAAAGAATGAATGACCTCTCAAATACTTTTCAGACTGTAATCTCAACATCTACAATTCAAGAGTAAAACTGCTACAATTTCCGTTTGGAATCCACTTTCTTGAAGGGTAATGTTACAGCCAATTTAAAAACTATTCCATGAAGTTTTAAGAAACATTAGAATTACATGTTAAAGCTTTTCTCTGTGAGCTATAGAACCAGTTTTAGTTCTAATTTCCCCTTTCTAATATGATGTTCAGCATTATTATATGTACTATTCAAGCACAAATTCTCTCTCTTGAAGGAGGTTAACTGGAAATAGAAGGTTTTGGGAATTTTACTGTAATCAACACTTTGCTTCTATTAAAATATAGGACAAGGGTAATTGAAAAATCTCTAATAATCAGAATGCTGTATGTAGCAATCGGTGTTAGACTCTTCTTTCTCTTCCTTACACACACACACACACACACACACACACACACACATACACACACCACCACCACCACCAACAACAACAACAACAACAACACTCACTGAAATTTCAAGGACTGCTTCCAACAAGCATTAGAAATGATGGATTAGAGATTCTCTTTGTTTGCCAATTGAGACCCCAAAGCACAGCCCTAACTGGACCTGATCATCAAGCAATGAAACCACCAATGGTTAAGAGAGGGAGAAGAAAGGGAACTTCGTCATCACTAAATGGATAATTAACATCTAAATTGGGACTTTTACAGTCTATCATTGTCTTGGATGTTAACAATGATGCCATGATTGTTACAGTTATCAGGGAACATTATTAAAGAATGAGCCTAGGAACAGGGACCCTTATTGCCTATACAGAAAGATTTCCTTCTGATGAAGTGGGGTGTCTCCAAGAAAGGTTTATTGCAGTCATTTCTCTTTTTGCAATGACACATCTCATTTTTAATTCAAGTGGTTTCACCTTACTATTAATTCATACAAATATGATTTCATATTTATCAGTTCATTAATTAATGCAAAAAGTTGAAGAGTTTTATTGTGATTCAAGGCTTTGGAATATCTTGGAAATTACCAAAACTTGAAATCTTATCATGTTTTTATAATTGATGGAAGTGTGTACATCACATTTTTGTAAATAATCTGATTCCTAGTATATTAGAGTTGGAGGGATTGTTTAGAAGGTTTAGAAGTTGTAACTGGAAAATCAGCAATGACATGGCCATCTTTTAGATGTCTTCAGAAGAGGAATCCTCTTTTAATGAAGGATAGACAGACTACATTTCACAAAACTGATTTCTCAGCCAAAGCAGAATCAACAGAAGATATAACTGAAATAGGAAGTGGTTGGGTGGCACCTTTTCTAGGGCTCTAAGTGTGATCAGTACAGAAAGGAGTAAGAATGCAAGAATCAAGTTCTTCCCTTCTCTAATGATTACTGCAGACAAGTGAAGGCACTTCAATTCTCATTGTCTCACAATTTAAGCCAAAGCAATATATAGCAATATGCCAAGATTGCATTTAAGTTCAGTTAATATCATTATTTTAATTAAAATGCTTGGCTACATAAAACATTATTAAAATGGCATTAGAACACTTGATTCAACTCTGGGGAAAGAAATGGAGTTCAAATAAATAATTAAATAATTACATACAAGTAAGCCATATATCCAACATCCAATCTGAATACAGTATTCAAACTCCAATGAAATTTTTTTTAAAAAAAATCACTGTTTGGAATGTGATATACTGCCAGGTGCTGGTGGCTCACACCTATAATCCTAGCTACTCAGGAGGCTGAGATCTGAGGATCTCGGTTCAAAGCTAGCAGGGGCAGGGAAGTCCATGAGACTCTTATCTCCAATTAACCACCAGAAAACCACAAGTGGCACTGTGGCTAAAGTGGTAGAGCACTTGCATTGAGCTGAAGAGCTCAGGGACAGCGGCCAGGACCAGAGTTCAAGCCCCATAACTGACAAAAAAGAAAGAAAGAAATCTGATACACTCATTAATAGCACAAGCTTTGGAATCAAATTTATCTTTGAATGCCCACATTCGTTTAACCTCTCTGGGGAGTTAAGTGATCTATGAGTCGGCAAGCACTATGTGGTTAGAGAAGGTACTAGGTACATATGAGGAATTGTCTATAGAAGCCTCATATTTAAAGAAAGGGTAGTTTGCAGGAGATATGATACTGAATGACTCACGATGTTTCCTATATGAAAGGTTATTAGATCAGATCCATTCCCTTTCATGCATTGTTTATTATGTAGTTGCTTTTAGTATATGATGACAGAGTGGGTGACAGTGTCAAAAATACTTAGCATCTGGCACTTTGCAGAAAGAAAAGGCTGACCTCTTATCTACATGGCAGCACAACTGAGAACAGAATGTAGAATTTTTGACCTCTAATGCTTTACTTTCATAATTACACTTGAGACTTGCAATCTCCAAGATTAATTATGTAAAGCGGTAGTTGAATCAGCATTTGATCAACTAGAAATCACTATTAGCTGGCACTTCTGGGTATCTAAACCATAGTAAATTTGTCTCCCACTTACTACCCTGAGACATTTGAACTTAATATCTTGATTTAGCATACTCAAATTAAGTATGTTCTATATGCAATTTCTTTTGGAAAATGTTAAGTGGGGTTCTGTACAACATGAGTGTTCTCAGGCCCAGCCAGCTTGTGGATAAGAAAGAATTCACATTGACATTTACAACCAGATTTACTGCCTCTTTGCTTCCATCTGTCATGCAGGACTTCAGCCCCATGCAAAGTCCTGTCTAGCTAAATGTTTCTTAGCTTCTTTAGAGAAGCATCATTTAAGTATGGCTATTTTCCCCACAGCTCGCCACTATTGACAGTGAGGTGCACTACTGGGCAAATACAGTTTGATTTATATGCTATTCATCTCCTTGAACTTTCAAGCTACAAAGTCCTTGGTGGGGGTTGGGTAGTGAACGTGATTAAATAAAATGGGGTTCTCTTTGGGATTTACAACCCTGGATCTTCCTAGGATCCCATTCAGCGGTTGCCCAGAAGTTGAAAGGAAGATGAACTTCTTCCCCATTCACCCGAAGTCTACGGCAGAGTTTTCAAAATGCAATCCTGGAATCAGCAGCATGGACATGGGCATGACCTGGGAACTTTATAGTGCTGCAAATTTCACTCATCCCTACTGAATCAGAAATTCTGAAATTGAAGCTTGACAATCTCTTCTTCAAAAGAAATGGAAAGTTTTAGATGTTGTTGGTATCATTCTTTTGTGCCATCCTGGGGCTTAAAATTATCTATCCCTAAGCTTCTGTGCTCTACCATTTAGAGCCACAGCTCCACTCAGGCTTTTCTGTAGTTAATTTCAGATGAATCTCATGGGCTTTCCTGCCTGAGCTGTGTTCAAACTGTGATGCTTAGATCTCCTCCCTCTGAGTAGCTAGGATTACAAGCATGAGCCACTGGCGTCTGGCTTAGGTATTGCAGTTTTAAGAACCACTGACATGGGACATTGAATATAAACCAAAATATTCACCAATTTTCTTTCTTTCCCACAGTGGAGTGATTTGTTTGTAAAGATGGCTACCAACAAAAGCTTCCTTTCCCAGTATGCATGCACTTTGAAGACTGTCCTGTGAACATCATATACTAAAGCCCCCCTCATCAAGCCTGTTGGAAGGTGAGAAGTATATGAAGGACTGCAGTTCTCCAGCCAACAGCTAGCTGCCAACTATTTGAATGAGACCAATTTAGACCTTCTAGTTCATGTTCAGTTACCAGATAAATGGATTCATTTGGGTAAGACCTAACAGCATCATCAGAATAACTATATAGCTAATTGGTACAAACAGCAGACTCACAGAATCATCCGCCACTGCATAACTTACTTAAAGTCATTAGGATTTAAGGATGCTTTTATGTAACAATAGAGAAGTGATACATACAAACCTTCCAAGAAAATCAATGTTTGTTTGTTTCCAACATGCCCATTAGTCCTGCATGTTCAAGCAATTTATATAACTCAGATTGGACCTTATAGCCTCTTCTACTATTGAGGTAAACAGACACAGGGGAACTTGGTTTCATCTTTTTCCAAAAGTGACTTTGTGCTTCACTTTCTACACATATGATAGTAAAATAGTCGAACTGGTGGTAATCTGAGTGATTATTCCAAGTTCAGCGTGAAGGATTTGCCTCTCCCCTCTTGGTCCATTCTTTCTATGTATACAAAGATAGAATAGGAAGGCTTGCCCCCCCCCACCCTGTTTTCCCAGATGCATCCAGATGTCAGGCAAACAACCAAAGTTATGTGCAGACTGCCTGATATAGGCAGGGCAATCTACCTAAACCTGGCTTTAAACATTCCATCGTGGGCCCCATGTGAGAGGCCCCCACCTCCCTAGACCTAATGGCTTTTTCATTAGCCTCTGCCTCCTTGCTCAGACCTTGTAAAACCCCAATTTCTATCCCACCTTTCCACACAGTCTCCCAGCCTGTGAGGGGAAGGTTGTGCCCCTCACTGCTATATCTCAATAAACAGTTCTTGCCTGTGGAAGATGGAGTCCTGCCTGTTTCCTTTCTTTCTCCTCCATTTCCCTAACACAGAGTTCTGCATTCCTAGGAAATTCAGATTAAACTAATTTGCTCTACATGGAAACATGTATCCCTTTTACTCCCCATACATCCATGTGTCAGTTAAAATTAACAGGGACTACTGGCTAGCTGCCTTCATATCTGGAATTTCCATTAGGTTCTTGGACAGAGATAGTGCAAGATCCAGCAATGAAACAAAACAAAACAAAACACAGCTTTTGGAGCATGACACACTTGGATTTGAATCCTGGCTCTCTTTCTTTCCAGCTGTGTGGCTTTAATGCAGCAATTTCCTTTCTAAACCTTGGACTCTTTAATTTGAAAAAAATGTTGCACGTACTTACATGTACTTTGCAATTATTTGGGGGTAAAGATATAAATGAAAAGAAAGCTATGCATGCAATAGGAGGGCAATTGAAAAAGATTGTGATGAACTCTAAATTTGATTATATTACAGTAGAGTACATGAAATAATCACCATATATTACAACCGTATGACAAATTAGATTTTTATATGGTAGTTATTGTAGAATAATTTCCTATGAGTCAGAAAGTCAGGAATATAAATGAAATTCTATTTTATGTTTGTTATTGTAAAAATAGTGTACAATAAACAAAATTCTTAATTCTCATGTTTGAATCACCATGTGAAAGGGTAGAAAAAGTCTTTGTTGAGTGAAAGCAGCTTTGGATGGAACTGATTCCCCGTTGATTCTTTTTATGTGACATTTGTGTGTTTAACATTTTGACTTTATGCCCAGCTCTGTGTCAGTTTAGTAGAAGAGATGAAAAGCCTGTGTGAGGGAAAATTCATATCTCAGTTCTGCCCTGGATCCTACTGTACTAGCTACCACCAACAGCTTGGAACTGAGGATATTCACAGTTTCAGTCCAATAGTGGCAGCAATGTGGAGGGAGCAGAGGGAAGGGGAGGACAGGCAAAGAGCCACACACAGAGATGGGAGTTGAGACACTGAAGGAGAAGGAAGTATATCAGATGTGTGCATGCATGCTCATACACACACACACACACACACACACACACACACAATGCACACCGACTACTGGAGCTTGAACTCAAGGCCTGGGTGCTGTCCTTTAGCTGTTTTGCTCAAGGCTGGCACTCTACCATTTGAGCCACAGCTCCACTTCTAGTGTTTTGGTAGATAATTGGAGATTAAGAGTCTCAGGATTTTATTGCCCAGGCTGTAGTTAAAATTACAGGCATGAGCTACAGGTATCTGGCTCAAAAGAGTTAACTACTTTCATTGACCTTGGCCTTGCCCTCTACTAGAGGCTTATTGGCTGGTCTGCTTACTTCCCCTGTCCCTCCTCTGGCTGTTCTTTCTCTGCTTGAGATGTTTTCTGCAGATATGTACAAGGCTCACTGCCTCACATCATCTTTCTGATGTTCTTAAATGTTCTCTTAATAGCTTACCTGACCACACTTCAGATAAATAATGTCTCATCCTCAATCCCTTTCTCTCTCCTCTCTGCTCTCTTATTCTGTGTAACTGTTTCTCAATTTTCATTGTGTATAAGAATCACCTGCGGATTGGATTGGATTGAAATGCAAATCAAGATTCAGTGAGTCTGGAATAGAGCTAGAGATCCTGCATTTCTAATCAAGACCATTTGGACCCATCTGGAGATTCTACTCAGTAACATTTATAATGGAGAGAATATATTTTTTATTAGTTTATCATCTTTTTCCTCCAATTAGAGCATGCTTCATGAAAGGAAGGGCTGACTTTCTCCATGCTTAGTTTTCAGCACCTAGTCTGATGCCCAATACATAGAAGCCACTTCATAAATATTTATTAAGTGGATGAATTATATATTTTCCTAGGAATCAAAAGTGGAATTCTTGACTTTAAAAACTTTTCTCTCTCTATTATATATTCATTGTGCTGGGGGTTTTCTTGTGATACATATATATATATATACAATAGTATCAAATTCACCCATTCTATTACTATTTCTTATTTCTATCACTCTTTTAAACAATTTTAATAGGTTTCATTATTCAATTTTTATATTCAATTTTTATATGTAGTTATCAATCCATTTGCTATTAGAAACTTCAACATTACATTTAGGGATACTATTTCTTCAATAGGTTTTTGTGTCATAGCTTTAGGATCTTCCTACTGTAGTTTCCACAGTTATCCAGGCACCTAGCCAGGAGGTGGTGACTGTCCACCCAGCTCCATGGCCTAGAAGTGAGACAAGCCCTTCTTTGAATTGCAGGTGCCTGGCTCAATGGGTAGAGCCAGGAGGACCCAGCTTTGGAGAATTTGTAGATATTGTGTTGTTTAGCCCCAGGGAGGCCTTGCTCCTTGTGCTGTGTTACTATATAAAGTTTTGCTGAGTCTTAGTCTCCTCCCAACATGTAGCCTTTGTCTTTAAAAGCTTGGTGCTAGCTCTGTTGGGGGCTGCTGGTCTTTGAGACAAGGGTCTACCATGCAGTCCCAGGCTTTTGAGTAAAGACTCCAAATTTAATAAAGACTACAGATCTAACTTCCTAAATTGTGACATCTCTGTATCCTGCTTATCAGATTCTCTTATAACAGCAACACATGTAGAGTAGTTAAATGGGAGCGTAAATCCAATGTGCAGATTTCAACAAGCATATAAAAAATAACTGGGATATAATCTCTTCATGGTAACCCTGAGTCTGAGGCTGAACATATAATAGACAACTAAAGAACAAACACCAATAAATGATGGCATACGAATGACCTGGTCATATATGCAAAGGGAACCAAATATTACAGCTCATAAATGGAAATAAACCAAACATAATTAGTTGAATATAAACCCTGGCATAGCAATTTTAATGACCCAGGTTGACAAAAACCCACTTTTTTGCATATCTTTTTCAAATCTTTAATGTTATCAAATCTAACTGCTGACTGCTTAGAATTCTTAGGGGGCACATCATTGTCCGAACATTGCACAGCTTCTTTTAACACTAGTATTGAATTGTGACTAGGCCATGCTTGTTGTAATCCTTCACAGTTCATTGTACTTCCTTGATATTTGTGTGTGTGTGAGTATGCACGCTCGTGCTCACGGGCACACTTGCGGCTCATAAGACTAAAATCATCAATTTCACCAGAAGAACCAGAGTCAGGCTTTCCTGCTTCAATCATTTCAATCATTTGATCTTTTAAAAAGAAAAAAGGAAAGAAAAGTGCCTCCCTCCCAAAGATGTTTTCAGTTTTGTCTAATTATTGATTTGGTACAGCCAAGAAGTTTTCTGGGTTTTTTTTCCCCACTGAGAATCAAAGCCAACATTAAGATTTTCATGAGATTTCGTGCATCCCTTCTATCAACAACTGAATAGGAAATAGAAAAGACTGAACATATGCAATGAAAACAAGTTCAAGACACAGCTAAATGAAGAAACATCCCTCCCCTAAGTTAACGTGTAGTAAAGTTCATTTCTTCTTTTTTGTTTGAACTCAGAGTGGAAGAGGTTTTTTGTTTGTTTTTGTTTTGTCAGTTGTGGGCCTGAACTCTGGGCCTGGGTGCTGTCCCTCAGCTCTTCAGCTAAAGGCAAGCGCTCTACTACTTGAGTCACAACACCACTTCCAGTTTTTCTGGTGGTTAATTAGAGATAAGAGTATCAAGGACTTTCCTGGCCAGGCTGGCTTTGAACCATGATCCTCAGCCTCCTGAGTAACTAGGATTACAAACATGAGCAACCAATGCCTAGCTAAGAGTTTTTAAAATTGATTCCAAATGGGACAGGAGAAGTACTAGAAGGGTTGTGTAACTCTGTGGTTAAGTGTGATTTTTGTAGGAATACTTGAAGAATATTGTCTAAATGATACATAATCCAAGAGATGGACTTAGGTATTCAGCCTTATTAAATACTCCAGTGCTTCTGACTGATTAAACAGCATGCTAATGCTTGGATACTAGGAGTTTAGGTTATTTTTTGTGTTCCTTACCAGGAATCATGTACATTCCCAGCCAACAAACAAACAAACACACTCTCAAGTTGACAATCCACTCCCAAGGAACAGCCCATGAGCAATGGATGGCTCTATGGGGAAGACAAAGTCTTTCCTGCAGTTCAGAATAGCTGCAAAGCTAGCTTACAGCTTCAGGCTCTTGTGAAACTAACTGAGGTGTCTGTTGAAGCCAAATTGCATGTAGGTATCTCTCTCCTCTCCTGCCCTCAACTTGTTTCTTCAGAGAACACTCCTCAGGAAACTTTTGCTTTACAATACTTAAGAGTTCATTTCCAAGGAACCTAGTCTAAGACATTTTGCAGAGTAAACCATGTAAATATTTGTCGCTATCTACAGTATCAGAGAAATATTTCTCCCCGCTTTTTTGTAGAGATTACATCATCACATTGCTTTTGAGCAAATAGCTAAAACAAAAGAGAAGGAGATGCAGTGTACTTACAGGCTCTAGTAGTAGACAGTCCAGAAGCGAGGTCAGGCTGTTTTGCTTTCAGCTCTCCAAGTAAATGCTTTACTGCTTCCCACTCAGAGCTCAAATCTTCTAATTTCCTCTTTAAAAGAAAAGTGTGCATGTTACTGATTTAATTAACACCTTGAAGATAATTCATAAAGTTATTAATTCATTTTGTGAATTTATTATTGGATTTATATTATACTTCTAATTTTTTTCTGGGTAGAATTCCTTTCAGTGGAATTATAATTATTTTAGCTAACAACCCTACAAATATATATTGATTTTTTTTCTGCTACATCTTAAAGTCTTCCTCCAGGCACAATCTCATGTGAAAAAAAGTGGAGTGCAAACATTAGTGAAAACAAAACAAACAAAAAAACCACCCTCTCTCAGCATGTAGCCTGACTTTTAAATAGTGTCTATGGTGGTTTCATATTGGAATCATCTAGATGACTTAAAAAAATCTTAGTGCCCCAGCTTACCCCTGATCAACTGTAACCGAATATCTTGGAGAGAGAGGCTATGAATGAACATGGGGACATACTGCCGAGAGACCTTTCAAGGTTGGGCTTCTGTTGTATGTGGCAGAAATGATAGAGGCAGGTATCCATCAGCTGTCAGTCCTTACAGAAATGGCCATCCGTTTTAGTGGGTGCATCACCAAGGGCATTCCCTGAACTTATTCAATTACTAATTAAGGTGATGATGAAAAGGTGTAGCTAGTTCAGAACTCCTCATGGATTCTCTCAGCTCTTTATATGCTGATATACACTTAACACAACTGGCTCTCTGTGGTGGTGAGAGGACACACTTTTAGTGTTTGCTAATTTATATGGTATAAATATTCATACAGTTACCAAGATCAAATCAAGTGACTTATAAAATGTCTGAAAAATCTAACAATAGGGGTTGGCTCTAGCACACAAATCACATGATTATTCTTTTAAAATGTAGAGTTTGATTTGGATTGGCTACCAGATAGCAAATATATTAGTTATACCTAAGATAGATTAGAGAAAAGGAGGCATGGAATTGCTGCCAGGAATTCAAAGGTATCTTAAGCTTAAAGCAAATATAGGAGATATTTATCCACCTGCTTCTTTTAAGATTAAGGGACTGAAGTCATGATAGGGAAAATGAGGCAGGATAAATTTGGGAAAACAGGGCCTGGTAAAGGTAACTCAGAAACAAGGCATGTAGAAACTACCTTTGGTTCGAAGAAAGACAATAGGATGCCTTCCAGGTCTCAAGGATAGGCATCTGTTTTTTGGCAGATTGCATTCTTACCTGTAAGAAATGCCCCCAAATATCGAGGACCTCAGAAATTGTAACACCAGGAGTGATTAGAGGGAAGATAAAACACCTATTTTTGCATAACAATGAAATCAGACCTTTGCCTTTATCCAATAAATACCCCTAATGCAAAAGAGCTGGCCTTCTCTCCCTTTAAGGATACTCACATTCTGTTAGTATACCCCTGCCCTTCTGCTTGTCTGTCTGTTTTGCTTGCTTGCTTACTCAATTAAGCTCCGCCAGGTTTTCTTACCATTATGACCTGTCCAGAAACTCTTATTCTATGATCGAAGTTAAGGACCTTAGTAAAGAGTCCCTACTTTTAGCGGGAAACTTCACAACTTCATAAACCCTCACCTGCATCCAGTGACATACCCAGTTGAGTGTGAGCAGAAGTGAGGTCTGTCAGTTCTGGGCTGAGGGTTTTAAACATGAGTAAAATTTATAAATTCTTTCCCACTTTTGTATTGACAAGAAGCAGAAGACCAGGGTCCTATGGTAAATTTCTAAGACTATCAGGAGTTAAGCCCTAATCCCGTGTGCACTGGGTACTTTAGGATCAAGAATATGACCTGAAGGCCATGACAAAACACTGATGGCTTGGTCCTAGACCTAGGATTGGAAGCTCAAGAATTCACATGTCAAGCCATTTTGCTAAGTGATGCTGTCACTGATTGTTCATAACTAAAGCCTAAAGTATTCATTTTAGCTAATAAATTATCTGAGCATATACAAGGTACAAAGTATGCACCATCGTTGGCAAAATAAGGAATAAGGAAACAGGTCCTTAGATAATTTATGACAGAACATAGTTTGCTTGAGAAATGCTAGTCTGGGAAAAGCTGTGAAGGGAATGCCAGAGCCAAAAGATGGTCCTAATCTAGGTTTCCAAAATAACACAGGCAGGAAAGCAGCTTGGCTAGGAATTCATCTGCTGTACTATCATGCAAACAATAAAACAAATAAAACTACAAACACCCTACTGTTTTCACTTTGTGAAGCCACTGAAATGTTCTGTTAAAACTGGGAATATGTTACTAATACAGAATTAATACTATTACAGACTTTACAAGTACATACCAAGGGTTAACAGCAGTCTATTTATACAGCTACAAATTTCTATATGTATATTGTGGGGAATACAACTAATTGTGCTGCTAATGGAATGGGTTAAAATAAATAACAGAATTGCATTTCTGTCTGAGGCATTTGAGTTAGAAGAGCCAGAAACTACAAACTTCTTAAAAAGGTGTTGAACAACTAGAAATGGTAATGAACCCAACGAGAATGTTATATATCTCTTTATGTATCTATCTATCTATCTATCTATCTATCTATCTATCTATCTATCTATCTATCTATCTATCTATCTATCTATCTATCTATCTATCTAATGTTGTGGTTTCGTTCTAATGCTAATCATTAATGCAATGCTAATCGCTTCAATAAAAAGATTCATCTATTTATGTATTATAGAAAATAATCTCTTCTCCTATTTATGTATTGTAGAAAATAAATGTTCAGCTGCTACTGTATGCTAGTCTTTGTACAAGTTACTAAGCTTAGATTCAAAACTTTGGCAAAGTAGCAGGTTATAAAATTAACCCCCAAAAATCAATGGCTTTTCTGTATGCCAACAATGAGAAAAGTGTGGCTAAAATTAGGAAAGCAACTCCATTTGTAATAGCCCCACAAAAAATAAAATACCTAGGAATTAACTTAACTAAAGAAGTGAAGGACC